>NC_134862.1:30335863-30647530 GCF_049852395.1 Peromyscus maniculatus bairdii | reverse complement strand
GTCGTTTGGGGGGCATTTCCAGGGGGCAGAAGCACAGACCGGCGAGGCCGTGCCAGCCCATAATTACCTCCTCCCTTTCCTGCACTTTTAAACTCCTGTGGTAGTTGATCGTCAGCAACTCATTTCCAGGGAGAGAACCTGACTTTTCAGAATTAATATGTGCTTGTTAGCTGTGCCCTAAGTCAATGCCTCACATTAATTACACTTGGCAATGAGAAACGGCGCGCTGGGGAGGGCAAGTTGGTGCAGGGAGCTTGTTAGGACTGATGAGTGTCGGAAATGTTCCGGGGAGGCAGCTGCAGGGCAATTTGGGACATCCTTTAGGCCTGGCGCCAGAGGGCTTGGTGGGGAGCACCTCACCCCATTCACCTGCGTAGTCTTGGAGCACAGCGGCTGCCTGCGGTGAGGTCAAGGAGCCTGTCTGGAACAGAGGAGCCTCTGACTTCACCTCTCAGAGCTGTGTTGCATAGGTATTCAGTACAAATATGTGGGGCGTGTGTGTCTTTGTGTGTGTGTGTGTGTGTGTGTGTGTGTGTGTGTGTGTGTGTGTTCACACATGTCCACATGTGCTTATGGGTACACACATGTACAGCGCACCTGTGGAGGTCAGAGGATAGCTATGGGTCTCTGTCCTCAGGTGCCTTCCATCTTTTATTTGCAACAGGGTCTATCTAGCCCAGAACTTTGTCAAGCAGGCCAAGGCTGGCTGGTCCTCCAGCTTCCAGCCTGTCTCACCTCCCATCTCAGCATTGTTGGAACCACTGGTGCACACAGCCACATCTGGCTTTACACGTGGGCTCTGAACTGAGGATCTGAACTCAGGTCCCTACACTTGAAAAAACAAGTGCTTTCCCAACTGAGCCATTGTCCCAGGCTGACATCTGCTCCCACATCCACACACTACCACCCCGTCATCTGCATCGCCAAGCGGTGCTCTAGAAGGCTGAACCCCCACAGCTCACACCCCATTCGGGTGGCCAAGGGCAGGGTCTGTTGCTAACAGGAGGCAGGGAGGAGTGTGAGGGGGAGATGGCACATAGCATTCTGACCGGCAGTCTCAAAGGACCCTCTCCCGCATCCATCGTGACCAGATCGCATTCCAGCTTGAGAGCTAAAACACTATCCAAAAACATGACTCCATGGCTCAGCAGCTCCAGCCATGGTCATTGTGGGCCAGAGCTGAACATCCCTGCGATGCTCCCTTCTGAACTCTGACCCGCATTATTGATCCACATGTTTGACAGGCAGGTTCTCTTCCTCCATTCACTTTTGCTTTCGTTGGTCACTGTATTAGTCAGCGTTCCATTACTGTAACAAATCACCTGAGGTAATCAGCTTATAGAAAGAAAAGATTTGGGGCTGGAGAAATTACCCAGTGGATCAGAGTGAGCACTGTTCTTACACCTACGTTAGGTGGCTCATGCCTGCCTGTAACCTCAGTTCCAGGCCTTCACAGGCACCAGTAGTCATGTGCACATGGCTACATACACAACTATACACATACACAATAATTTAAAATAAAATAAAAATAAATCATTTTTTAAAAAAGATTTATTTGGGCACAAGTTTTCAGGAGTGTCTGTCCATGTTCCGCTGGATCCATTGCTTTGGGGCCTGTTGCCAAGCAACACATCAGGGCAGGAATATGTGATGGAGAAAAACATCTCATCTCATGACTAGAATGCAAAATATCAAAAGAAGGATCTAGGATTCTACTAACCTTCAAGGGCACAGTCCCCAGGGACCCAAAAATCTCCATTAGACCCCCCCTGGCAGGTGTGTCCGACTCAACGCTTTTGGAGCACACGTGACCAAGGAGAGCCGTGAACTCAGCCCAACCACAAGTGAGAACGTACTTAAAACAGGAGTTTTTATTGCGTTTGTTATGTAACTCCATTGCTTGGTTCTTAGTCATGAACTTCGTCGATGACACCACCTGTCCCGACCATAAAAAAATGAGACAGTGCTGTAGGTTCCCAGCCCTCCCAATAGAGGCAAGCTTCAAACATGTGGATCTTCGGGAAAAAGTGCAGATCCACGGTGCTGCTGGGGGTGGGGGGTGGGGGTTAAGATGTGGGCCATAGGAGGAATGTTCCAGGCTGTTGGGGGCAATCGATCTGCAGACTATCTACTAGTATGTGTCTGGGTGTCTGTCCCCCTTTTCTTTCCTTTCTCCTCTCTCTCTCTCTCCTTTTCTCCTCTCTCCCTCTCCTCTCCTCTCTCTCCCCCTCCCCCCTCTCTTTCTTCTCCCTGTCTCTCCTCCCTCTCCTCTCTCCCCTCCCTCCTCTTCTTCTCTTCTCTTCTCTTCTCTTCTCTTCTCTTCTCTTCTCTTCTCTTCTCTTCTCTTCTCTTCTCTTCTCTCTCCTCCCTCTCCTCTCTCCCCCCCTCTCCTCTCTCCCTCTTCTCTCTCCCCTCTCTCTCCCCTTTTTTCTCCCCCTTCTCCTTTCTCTCCTCTCTTCCCTCCCCCCTGCTCTGCCTCAGCAGTCTGTCTCTGGCCCTCAGTGTGAGTGTTGACAGTGTACCTCAGCACGTGCAGGGGAGCAATGGGGTCTCCTATTCTGAGCTGAACCCACACAAACAGGGAGACAAAGTAACCCCTTGCCCTTTTATTAGTTGATCAGATCAAGTGTTTATTCCAGTCACAGAGAGCTGGTGTGTAGGCTCTGAGGCCTTGTTTTTTAAAAGGAGGAATGGGAGGGGAAAGCTGAGGAAGAAAGAAGGCAAGGAAACCAGCCGGCCAGCAGGCACCAAGTACCCCCTGCCTGACACACATTAAATCATGGGGCTTTCACACACACCTTGAAAACTCCCCATTTTTCAAATGAAAATGAGGTAACAACCCCCAAATAAATTCTTACTAAATTATCAAGTCAGGAGCAGAGCCGAGACTCAGACCCAGGATATCTTTCTTTCAATTCTTATTTATTAGTACATTTGTGTGTGAGTGCATGGCCATGCCACAGTATGCATGTGGAAGTAAGGACAGTGAGACAGAGTTGGTTCTCTCCTCCACCTTTCCTTGGATTCTGGGGACCAAACTCAGGTTGCCAGGCTTGCTCAAGCGCTTCTAGCTTCTACCTGCTAAGCCATTTCTGCTTCCTGAGTTCCAGGTTTATGCTCTATTGAGACCTGAACCCAGGGCTCCACATGTGCTGGACCGAGCTCCATCCTCAGATGACTCTTGTCTTCTTTAACCAAGGATTGCATTACTTCCTTCCATAGATTATGTCAACCGAGCGATGTGAAGATAACTGGGTATCTGGAGCTTCGTAGCTATTTCTCCTCTGGGATGTTCCTTCATCTCTCTGTGCTTCTCTTCCAGGTCTGTAAAAAGGACCTCTCTCAGACAGCATCTATTCAACACTGTGTTATAAAGATTAATCTACTGGGTCCACGCAGAGTATGTGGACTAGAGCTTGAGAGATGACTAAGCAAAGGCATGAAGTCTGGGTTTAAATTCCCAGCACCCACATCAAAAAGATGGACATGGCTGTACTCTCCTAACCGCAATACTAAGGGAGCAGGAGCAGAGACAGGAGGATCACTACAGCCTGCTGGCCACCAGCCTAGTTGGAAACTGAGGAGGTTCAGTGGGAGACCCTGCCTCAAAAGAGTAAGGCAAGGTATGAGAGAACAGCATACGAAATAACCTCATCTGGCTCTGAGTGCATCAGCATGGTCCAGCCACCCGTACATCCAAGTGTAGATACACATACAACATATACCCCCCACACAACACACTCACACATAACACACATAACACGCACACAATGCATACATACACACAACAAAAACACACTCACACACCACACACACACACCTCACACATGCACACAACACCATGCACAGACACACATAGACACACACACACACACACACACACACACACACACACACACACACACGTGTTTAGACTAATGCCCACTACATTGAGAGCACTGTCTACATGTGCTGTTATTACTATATTTTGTTACTAATTCTTCTATATTTATGGATTTTATGAGTAATTGCTGCCTTAGGGATTTCAGTCTTCTCAAAAAAAAAAAAGAAACAGGCTAATTTTGATGGATGTGGTTGTGACCTATTTTTCAAATAATTGCTACTTTCAATTGAACAGTCTCTCCTTATGGCTTGACAGGTGGCATATTTATTGACATTCTAAAGTGTGTGTGTGTGTGTGTGTGTGTGTGTGTGTGTGTGTGTGTGTGTGTACTCTCAGGCTTGTCTAACTTATCATTTTAATTCAGAGGATGAAAAACACTGGTTCTGACAGACTACTAACTACATAATTGCTGTAAAGTAAATCTTAGCAGGTGAGGGTTTGTCCCAGAACCCATCAGGGTAACATGTGTTCTTTGCTGTGCGCAGAGAACATGAGCCGCGCACTAACAGCGGCCATGCCGCCCTCCCTGAGCTGGGATTACAAATGTGCTCTGCCACTTTTGAGAGTAGCTGAGGCAATGTCAACAAGGGGCCAGCGCTGCTCCCAGACTCCCCTCCGTCACGTCCGGTCCATCAGAACAGAGCTATAATTGCTTTGTGATCTTCCTAGAAAACGTTAAAGGGGTCGCACACTTATAATGTAAATGTCATTCTGTTTGAACAGTGAATCTTAGAAGTGATTCCGTGCAGAGGAATTGGTCCTTTTGCTCATCTTCATCTCGGCAAGACATTTCCAACACAAGCATGAGGAGTACAGATGGAAAAACAAACACCAGTGTTACCATCTAATATTGCCGCTTGCTGCCTACCACGCGTATCTCTAACAGCCCCTGCTTCACACCCACCACCTCTTCAGCCTTAGAGGACTAAAGAAATGGCCAAGAGACCAGGGTTCTGAACCATCACCCTCAGTCAGGGGACACAGCGAGGCTTAGACAAGCTTCGGAATTAAATAGCACAGTGTTGTATGCTGGTTTCTCTGAGCAGATAGCTAGTGTTCTAGGGGCCACAGAGATGGTTGGCCAAGTACCTGATGTGTGAGCATAGGGACCTGAGTTTGATCTCCGGAATCCACATAAAAAAAAGCCAGGTGTGATGGTGCGTGTTTATAACCCCAGTGATGGGGAGGCCGAGACTGGTGGACTCCTCCACCTAGATGGGCAGCAGCCTACCCTACTTGATGAGTTCGAGGCCAGTGAGAAACAAGGTGGACCACACCTGAGGGATGACGGTTGTCTTTCACAGGCATTCCCACAGACTTGCCATGTACCAGAACACACAGGCATACACGTGTGCTCATGTGCACTCCACAAGCACACACACACACACACACACACACACACACACACACAAATAAATAAATTTTAAAAATGTTAAAGATTCACTGTTCATCCAGGTGGGGCCTCAGCTGTACCTTTCCACACATGCTGTGAGTTATGACTCCGTAGTTCATAGTGTTTCTGACTTGAAGCCAGCAGAGCCATGTTCAGAACAGGCTTCCACATGCTTGCTTTCTCTACCCAGAGTGGAGTAGTAGCCAGGTGATGATTTCCCAGGCTGGACTCAGAGAAGCAGAGTAAGAGGTGGAGGTCCCCCAAAAAAACAGGAACTAAAAGAAAGCACATGGAAGCCTTTGGACCTGCCGTCGGCAAGTCTTTCTGTGTCTTCTTGGGGCACGTTGTAAACTGCAGCAGGTTACCAACCCCACTGATGCATAGAACCCTGGACATTCCCATTAGGGACTCGGGCCCAGTCCTGAGACACACCTATCACATCACAGGGCAGGAAGTAGGCCAACCAGAATGGCTTCTCTCAGACTTCCCAACCAAGGTGTGACCTATGTTGAAAAAGAACTTGAGAACTCACTCTGTAGGTGATGACACAGTTTGGGTGAGTCCGTTCCTGAACCTCTGCCCTCTCTGGTGAATGATTCTTGGCAGGGTGTTTCTTCTCTATTGACAATATCATTGAACCAGTGTCTAGACCACAAGAGCCCTCTTGCCCTGGGGCAGAATCTCCACCTGGACACCTGGTTTACTTTCTGGAATGTTCTCTGTCTGAAGTTGAAATGCCATGGTTTGGGCTGAGCCTGTGGCTTGGGTGGTAGAGTACCTTTATCTAGCATGTGTGAAGCCCTGGGTTCAATGCCCAGAAGTGCAATAATCAACCTGTAATCCCAGCACTTGGGTGGTAAAGGCAGGAACATCAGAAGGCCAAGGTCATCCATGACTACATAAGGAGCTCAAGGCTAGCCTTGGCTACAAGATACACCATCTTTAAAAAAATCCAAATGAAGAGAAGAGGTGGGCGAGATGGCTCAGCACAGCTTTCTACAGTCCTGCAGACCCCAGACCCCTCAGTCACCTGTAGTAGAGAAGAGATTCCAGACAAGTACAGGATTCACACTGTAAAAATCACAGACTCAATGCAGACTCTGAAATGCCTAAATTGGTCATCTTCAGATTCAGTAAGGTAATCCCAGAATCCCCATGGTGGAACTGCTCTGTGTCCAGAGGCTTGTTCTCCCTGGCAATATAGAAGCCCTGGCGCCCCAGCCCAAGCTGCAAATCATAATGAGTGGGTCCGGTCTAGACTGTGGAGCTTGCCTTGGGGCTCAGTCAGCTCACTAGATCCCTCTGAGGCACTCCCACTAAGGAAGGAGGAGGCTCAAGATGGCTCAGGGTACTGAGGTTATGTACAGATCTGTTCCCAGGCTCCTCTTCCCCAGCTGACTCCAACAATAAAATGGATCAGGGTTCTCTAGCATGCCACTCTTCTGGCTTCTTGTGTTGCTGTGATAAACATATTTTCCAAACCAGAGCTTATAGAGTTCTGTGCTCTGGAACCAGAGTTATCAGCTACGTAGGCATCATTGGTTTGGGGGAGTCTAGGAATCCCAGGCAGGCCTCTACACCCCACACAAGTGACTGATGAACAAGTGTGCTGTCCCCAGAGTGAAGCCTGAAATGAGCTCAGTTAGTGTCGAGCAGGGCCTTGTAGAATCCCTAGAAACTGAATCATCACACAGCTATTTGTCTCAGATTTTATACGATGGTCAAAATAAGTTATACAGAGGCTGGGGGTGGCCCGATGGCCTAGTGGGTAAAGACACCTGCCACCAAGCCCGACAACCTGAACTTAATCCCCAGGAGGCACATGGTTGAAGAAAAGCTGCCCTCTGACTTCCACAGAAACTCCAGTGCCTGCTCCCCACATGCCCACACAAAACTTTAAAATTATTTAAGTATAATTAAAAACCTCTTTTTTAAAAATGAGTGATATGTAGGTACATGTGGAGTTTGAATGATGACTATCTGATTTAGAGGGACTAGTCAGATCGAGTTGGACTGAGCTTTGGTCTCCTGAGGACATTCCATGACTTTGAGATTCCTGTTGCCAGAGCTAGTCAGCCCCTTCCAAATCCAAACTCCCAGCCTAGGATGACAGACAGCAAGCCCTAATTCGAAGGCTTCAGAGCCAGCCCCCACCTTGTTACTTACTAGGCAGGGAACCTTGGATAAGTCCTTACTGGGAATCTCTGACCAGTAATCTTTGAACTTCAGTTTGCTGATCTGTAAAATGGGAGAGGAAAGGTTGCTGGTCTTGGTATAATTAGTATTCATTAAGTAGCGCACATAAGGCTGGGGGTGTACTCGGTCAATACAATGTCTGCCAGCATTCCCAAAGCCCTGAGTTCGATCCCCATCACTGCATAAAGCAGGTAGCATGGGAGTGCAAACTTATAATCCCAGCACTTGGAAAACAAAGACAGGGGGTAAGAGCATCTGGACTTCAAGATCATCCTCAGCAGCATATTGAGTTCAGGGCAAACCTGGGATACCTGAGACCCTGTCTCACAAACAGAAAGAGTAATAAAAGGTGTTCACAGGGTCCTCGGGTTTCCAGAAGCAAAAGCCTGTGTTCATCGGCCCCCAACACTGAGGACCTACTTTCTGACTGTCCTCAACTTCTCTCTGGGTGGCAGCTCCCGGCCCTGTGCAGAATGCTCAGAACACCACACACACACACACACACACACACACACACACACACACACACACACACACACCCGTCATCCTGATTCCCAATGTCCCGGCCCACATTAGGCCAGCAGGTTCAGGGCAGACTTTGTCCGGTGTCTTCCACACACCAGCAAAGTACTGGGCAGGAAACCACGACCATACCGGGTGATGTGTGAGTGTGGGGGCCTTCCTCTTGAGCCTACAGGGCAAAGGCAGGTGGCGGGGGAGGGGAGGAGAAAGCGTGGGCTGCAGCTCACACCTCACTTATTTGTAAGTAGCCCATGTGGTTTCACTTCTCACCCACTTTTCCAGTGGGAGCATGCGTGTTAGCACCTGGGGACACCTGGGTCCAATTAGCCTGACCCTTTCCCTATGAAACGCTGGTCTCCCACCGGTGGGACTCTGCTGCTCTCCCCCCAGCCCACAAAGAGCTAGGGCTGGGTCCAGATTTAGGATAGCAAAACTGGAATTGGAGAGGGGGCTTGAGAAGTTCCCTCCAGGGTCCGAGGAAAGAGATCTCAAACACCTGGTGACCTTGTGACTGCCAGGCGCCCGGATGTTTGGCATTCTTCAGTGGCCACGCTGGACCCAAAATGGAAGCCAGCCTGGCTGAGTGCTTCCGAGGGCACCGGGGCGGCAGGGTCACCTTTGCAGGGTCTGGCTGGATTTCATGGTCCTCGGTGGGCCAGATAAAGATTTGCTGAGGGTAGCAGTCCCTGGCCACCTGCTGGGAGACCGGCCCAGCTGGGGAAGCTGCCTGGCCTGCCCTAGCACTAGGAAAGCAAAAGGGCTTGCCCTTCCTGCTACCCCAGATGTCCCCCTAACACCTTGACGGACTGAGGATAAATCACGGCTCTCTCATCTCCAGTGGAGGCCAAGACTTTCCGTGCAGGGCAAATGGGCCTCGGCTCTGATGAAGACTGAGGCGGGGGTCTGGTAGCGGCCAGCATGCGTTGGAGTTCTCTTCTGAGAGCCAATGAGTTCTTTAAGTTTTGCAGTTTGCTTCCTAGCTCCCTCAGCAACCAGGCCAGATAAAATGCTAGTTTTTCCAGGGTTGTTTGTCTGCGTGTGTGTGTGTGTGTGTGTGTGTGTGTGTGTGTGTGTGTGTGTGTGTTTGTTCGTGTGTGTGTGTGTGTGTGTGCTTGTTCCTGTGTGTGTGTATATGTGTGTATGCTTGTTCCTGTGTGTGTGTATGCTTGTTCTTGTGTGTGTGTATGTTTGTTCCTCTGTGTGTGTATGTGTGTGTGCTTGTTCCTCTGTGTGTGTGTGTGTGTGCTTGTTCCTCTGTGTGTGTGTGTGTGCTTGTTCCTGTGTGTGTGTGTGTGTGTGTGTGTGTGTGTGTGTGTGTGTGTGTGCGCTTGTTCCTGTGCAGGTGTGTCCTAGTACACGCCTTCATGTGTTCACCTGTGCATGTATGGTGGTCACAGGTTTCTTGGGTGTCTCCCTCTAGCTGTCTACCTATTTGTCTGTCTGTCTGTTTGTTTGTTTGTTGGGATAATGTCTCTTACCGAGCTCAGAGCTCACTAGTTGCCTGGACTGGCTGGTCAGCAAGCCCTAAAGACCTGCCCATCTCTGCCTCCCCAGAACGGGTTACAAGTGTGCCACCCCCCCAGTGTTTTTACATGGGTGCTGGGGATCTGAGCTCAGGTCCTCATGCTTCTACCACAAGCACTTCACCAAGTGAGCCCTCTCCATAGGCTCATTTAATTTTTTTTTGCCAGCTTAATCGTTACAATTAAGATTTTCTACTGTCTGTGTGTGAATTTATTACTAACAATGCCAAACATCTTCCTACCCCTATACTGTGCTGTTCATTTACAGCTCTGCTTTCAAGAAGCTTCTTTGTCTTCAGTTTGTATAGCTATTGTAGTATAGCTTGTATTGATTTGTAAGGACTTTTTATATATGAAGGCCAATGCCATGTCAGATTTATTCCACTGAAATTTGCTATTGACTCACAAAATCTTGTTGCTTTATATCTGACCCCTCTTCTGGGTGTCTGCAGATTGGCTATGACTAAACTTCCAGTGGCATCTTTAAAACCTTGTTACCTTACACAGCTTGTCAGAGCACAAGTTGTCAGCAGGAACATATTATCGGGAGATGCCCTCATGTTTCACACTAAACCCGGAGAGGACGTGGTGCCCATCTCCTGCTGCCCCAGCCATGGTTACCTGTGTCCCTGGCCTGCCTGCCTCCCTGCCCTGGGGCCAGGCCACATGGCAGACAGAGGAGTTCTCCCACAAGCAGTTTCAGTGGCATTTGACCAAGCTGAGCTGACACCAACCTCCCACATCAGATGCCAGAGTTCTGGGCTCGGCTGCAGATGTCAGCAGCCAGGATGGAAACCGTGAGAGCGATCAGTGACACCGAGTGCCAACAGATGTTCCTGTCCCTTGCAGTTACTGATCAAACAAGTCACCTTGCAGCCGGCATGGCTCTCCTGGGCTCTGCATTTCGTAGCTGAGGGGAAGGAGGTCTGGGTGAGAACCAGCTGGGGTGACTTCAGAGGGACTCCCCGACACAGTGAGGCTGGTGCTGAGCATCTGCAGAGCAGGTGCATGGCTGCCTCGGTCCCAGTGTCAGGGCAGACTCCTTCATTCATTCAAAGCCTGTTTCAAAGATGTGTGGGAGAAGGGTCAAAGGTCACCATCCACAGAACACATTGCCCAAACTCATACGGAATGGTTAAGAACTCAAGTGGGGCGTTGTGGAGATGGTGGGGTGCAGAAGGGCACTTGTTGGGTAAGCATGAGGACCTGAATTCAAATTCTGAGGCCCCATGTGGAAAGCCAGGCATGGTCACACGTGAGCCTGTAATCTCAGTGCTGCGGGGCCCAGAAACAGGAGGATTGCTGGGGTGTGCTGGCTGCCAGCCTAGCTCTAGGTTCAGTGAGAGAGCTTCTCTTGGGGGAATAAGTTGGAGAGTGGCAGAGAAGGACACCCGATGTCCCCCTGTGGCCTCTGCTCCTGCACACACTGGCTCACAGACACACACACACACACACACACACACACACATAAACAATGTATAACAAATGTAGAGTTTCAAAGGAGCTCCACAGAAGGGGAGGAAGCAGCTTAGCACTGACCCAGACTGAGAGAGAGGCCCCCGTGGCCCCCGAGTGACTGGTGTCTCCAGGCTGTATAGGGAACAGCTCCTCTCTCGAAAGGTCTTTGCACCACGTGCCCACGGGTGACTGTGAGTTACGCAGGAGGACAGTCCTACAGTCCTCCACTTTGGGACTCCTCTGCCCTAAAGGAGCATTATCATCAGATGTACCTACAGCAAGGGGCCAGGGGTGGTAACTCATGCCTGGAAATCCAGCACTGGAGTCCTAAGTCAGGGTGGCTGCTGTAAGTTCAAGACCAGCCTGGGCTATACACAGTGGCCTTGTCCAGAACTAAACAAAGCTAAATTAAAAACAAAAAACAAAAACACCAGGCTACAGGAGATTCAAAATCAAGTGTATAAAGCCACCAAGGGGCACGTGCCCGCTTTTCCTCCGGAATGAGGAGAGAACCTGGGGGCACAACTCAGTGGACAGAGTGTTCCCCAGCTTGCCATAGCACGGGGGTCCATCTCTAGCACGGGATAAACCGGGCATGATGGCTGACGGCCTGGGAACCCCATACTCTTGAGTCGGAGGCAGGAGATCAGAAGTTCAGGGTCATAGTCTGCTGCATAGTGAGTTAGAGGCCACTGGGGAAAAAAGAGAAGGAAAGAAGAGGGTAAGGATCCAGGGAGGGAAGGGAGGAGGAGAGAGAGGAAGAGGGGGGAGAGTGAAGGAAGAAAGGAAGGAAAAGTGGGGGAGGAAGAGGAACCAAAACAAAGGAGCCCCTAAACCACAGGGTCCCCCAAATCCACAGGACTCTTGCCTTAGTTAGGGTTACTATGTTGTGATAAAACACCATGACCAAAAGCAACTTGGGGAGGAGAGGGTTTATTTCACTTACAGTTCTGTATAACAGTTCATCATCAAAAGCCGTGAGGGCAGGAACTCATGCAGGGCAGGAACCTGGAGGCCGGAGCTGATGCAGAGGCCACTGAGGGGTGCTGCTTACTGGCTTGCTCCCATGGCTTGCTTGGCCTGCTTTCTTATAGAGCCCAGGACCAGCAGCCCAGGGATGGCACTGCCCACCATGAGCTGGGCCCTCCTCCTTCAATCACTAAGAAAATGTCCCACAGCCAGATCTCATGGAGGCATTTTCTCAGCTGAGGCTCCCTCCTCTCTGATGACGCCAGCTGGTGTAAAGTTGACGTAAAACCAGCCAGTGCAAGATGTCAGGCCTCTAAGATGTCCCAGTAGGAGACCTGCTGACTTCCAGTTCTTTGATTATGAGGTCTGAGGCCTTCTGTCCCTCCCCACCAGCCCTTCCGGGTCTCATTTCCTTTACACTGGGGCAGGCTGAAGTCTATGAGAAGAGGGGGGAGACATTGAGAGTTTGTTTAGACTGTCTTAGTGTTCCAGCTCCTACCCGCAGCCTTCCAAGGCCCCAGGACCCTCAGCTTCTGCTATGGGGGAGAGGCTACTTCCTCAGAGCCTGGCTCTGTCCTCGGCACACGCTCCAGACTTTGGCTTTCCCTCCTCAGCTTAAGGCAGTTCCTGTTCATCTGTCACCTTCCATCTTCAAAAACTCCACCGACATCTCTCAGCTGCTGTCTGCCCTCTCTCATTTTCCTTGACTTCTGGAATTTTTATTTCTGAATTCCTTCCTCGGCCTTTTTTGGAGGTGTGGTGATTTGGTGAGAATCGGCCCCCATAGGCTCACGAGTTCGAACACTTGGTTCTCTGTTGGTCCCTGTTTGGAAAGGTTATAGAATCTTTAGGAGGTAGAGCCTTGCTAGAGGAAGTATGTCACTGGGGGTGGGCCTTGAGGGGTTTATAGCCTGGCCTTACTTCCTGTTCTGTCTGTCTGTCTGTCTGTCTGTCTCTCTCTCTCTCTCTCTTTCTCTCCCTCTCCCTCTCCCTCTCTCCCTTTCTCTGTCTCTGTCTGTCTATCTGTCTGTCTCTCTATCCTTCTCTCTCTCTCTCTCCTCTCTCTCTCTTTGTCCCTCTCTCTTTCTGTCTCTATCTGTCTATCTCTCTCTCCCTCTCCCTCCCTCCCCTTCTCGCCCTTCCTCTCCCAGCTCCCTCCTCCCTCCCTTCTTCCTGGCCCTGCTGACCGCTGACTCTCTGTCTCTGGAACTGTAAAGCAGAGCATGCTCTTTCCTTTCCTAACCTGCTCTTTGCCGAGAGATAACAGAGTGGTAACTACTGAAGGGTTCAGAAGCGAAAGTCTGTGGCTCCGCCATGCCTCTTTACTGCCAGCCACCTAGCCTGAGTCTTAATATATAGTGCCCTGTTGGTAGAGATATTTGGGGGGCATTAGAAGGAATGGCCTTGCTGGAGGAGGTATATCACAGGCGGCAGGTTTGGGGTGTAAGAGCCTCATACTGTTCCCAGTGTGCCCTCTGCCTCACCCTCCCAGTGTAAGATGTGAGCTCTCAGCTGCTGCTCCAGTCACTGCGCCCACCTGCCTGTCGCTGTGCTTCCCGGCAGTGATGGTGATCAACGCCTATCCCTCTGGAACCATAAGCCCGAGCAAATGCTTCCTTCTTTCTGTAAGTTATCTTGGTCATGGTGTTTTGATTACCACAATAGAAAAGTAACTCACACACTATCTTTTTCTTATACACACACACACTCACAAACACATGCACACACACACACGCACGCACACACACACACATGCACGCACACGCACATGCACATGGAGAGGGGCAGAAAGGGAGACAGACACAAAGCAGCACAATGTTCTTGCTCAGAGCCTCCTCTACAGTACAGAAGGCTGAACAGCAACTTAAGAAGGCCTGCCTGCTGCTTGCATGAGTACCTAACAAAGGAGAAGCCAGTGGAAGGGGAAGTGTGCCAAGAACAGGAGTCTTTGGGCACATGCCCACCAGGGACTAGGCCCAGCAGCAGGAAATGAAAGAGCCCACTGGGGAATCATCACAGCACACAGGCTGCAAAAGCAGAGGACCCACAGAGTAAGGGAGGTAGTGGGGCGGCCAGGACAATGCATCGCCTTCCTGGAAAAAGCCAACAGGTTGCTCCCAACAAAGCAGAAGGTCCAGTGGGGAAGTGGATCCCAGAGGGACACATGTGCTTAGGTGGGATAACTTGAAGCCTTTGAGCAGGAGTCAGAGGAACAAAGAGAGAAGAGCGCAGGGCCTTCTGATACAGGGGGAGGCAGCTGCATCCGGGGAGTCCCAGGCCACTGAGTGCCAAGAGCGGGGACTGCTTGTGTTGAATACTGCGTGACAAAGGAGCCTCTCAACATCAAGCTGCTATCAGTGGTAGCAGAGCAGAGGGACAGGAGGCATGAGGCCCAGAGCACCAGGAGGAGAAGTTAGCATTCCTCACTCTGCAACCCGCTTCTTCTTCTTGGCCTGCTCTAAAGGGAGACTTCAGTGGATATGAAAGGAGAGGAGAAGAGCAGGTCTGGGGCCCGCAGGGAAGTCTAGAGGTGCAGAGCAGGAGTGGAGAGGAGGTCAGGAGATGCAGAGGCGCTGGAAGGAGGATGCACAGCAGCTCAGCATCAGGGCAAGCCTGGGAGCCTGGTCTCTGGACTCTTAGTCTGGTTTTTCCTCTGCGAGCATATCTATTCCTACTTTTCTCTGCCGACAAATCCCTAAGCTCAAGTGGGTTTTCTGGTTCATGTGGCACCAAGGTGTGCTGGGCAGATCCCCAGCCTCTAATTCCATACACAGAAGCCAGAGAGAGTCTAGGACTGTGGTGGATTCCTCATCAGTGGCCTCTCTCTCTCCCTCCATTCACTTCCTGGCCCCTACGGCCTTCCCTGCTTCATAGGCTTATCTAAATTGGGAGAAACAGAGTACTCTGGTATCTTCAAGGATAGCTTCTAGAACTCCTGCATTCCTGTAGAAATGGTGTGGTCTTTGCATAGAATCTCCTTGCCTCCACTATATTTTATATGGGTGTGTGTGTGTGTGTGTGTGTGTGTGTGTGTGTGTGTGTGTGTGCAAATACAGGTGTGCACATGCCATAGCTTACATATGGAGGTCAGAGGACAACCTCAGGTGTCACCCCCCCCCTTTATCGTGTTTGAGACAGGGTCTCTCGTTTGCAGAAGAGAATGCCAGGCTAGCTGGCCCAGGAACTTACAGGAATTTCCCTCTTTCTGCCTCCTATCTCACTACAGGAGTCCTGGGGTTACAGATGGGTACACTACTGAGTGGCTTTTTCATGAATTCTAAAGATCTGCCTATCATTTATCTATCATCTATTCGCCTACCTATCTACCTTCAAACCTCTATTTGTCATATGACTTCCTATCATGTTCTACCTACCATCTATCGTTTATCTGTCTCTATCATTGGTTCTTCACGATTGTGCATGTGAGGGGATGGGTAGCAAGCTTGGTGACATCTCCAAAAGTCCCTGGAGTTCACTCCCCCCTGACTATGGCTCCCGCACTTGTGGGTTGAACCTACCATGAGTAAAAGTCATTTGGAAATAATGCAGCTAGTAAAGAATTTGTTCAGATTTTTTCTTGTCACTATACCCTAAATATATACCCCTTTACACAGCATTCTTATTTCATTAGGTACAATAGGCAATGCAGAGATGATTAACCACTAAGCCACCTTCCTGGCTCCTCTTCCAGGTACTTGTGACATCACTAAGAGGTAGACTTACACAGCAGTGGAGGCGGGCCCTGGCCTGGCCTCTGCTGTTCATGTAAGATATAGCTTCCATCACAGCCCTCAGGAGCAGGCGTACATGCCCTTCTCCACCTCCCCCCAAGAAAAGCACCACCGACCCTCCACCCTTGCCTCATGTCCAGCCCTGTTCCCAGGAGGCCTGTGACCACCAGCAGAGGGACATGATGTCTCCATGAATCAGCCCTTTGGTCCCTGCCTCCCCAGGCCTCTGCTACTGCTGTGGCTGCCGCAGTCATAACAAAGATAAGGCCAGAGGAGGAGCCTTGCTGTTAGACTGCTGAGTGCCGCTTCCAAGGCGGTTTCTAAACATCATCTCATGTGGCCAACACTTCAAAACCCCCAGCCCTCCCCCAATCACTCCAGCCCTTGATCCTGGTTTAAATGAGCCTTCTGGTGCCAAGACCTTGTTAGACATCTGGTTTCACTTGGCTTGGGTGGGGGGAGTTGGGGGCTAGGAAGGGTGGAAATGCAGCTACCCCAACTCAAACCAAACCCTCCAACTCAGAAACACACATCAAATCCGACCCCATGCAAGTGTGTTTCAAAACAGTAGGCGAAAAGCAGACAACGGAGATGGAGAGAGTCACCAGGGGGACCAACAGCAGAGAGCTGGGCCTCTTCCTCCTGCCCAGCAGGTGGCCCTGCGCCTACCTGCCTTCCAACCACCCACCTGCTGCACCCAGAGGTGGCCGGGCCCGAAACTTGAAGTCACCAGTACCACTCACTATCAGTCTCTGTTGGTTCTTTATTTCCCTGGTCATCAGTCACGGGGTTCCTGGTTCTTTCTCATACATGTCAATTGCATGAACTTTTCCTGGGGAGATAGGAACAAAGGACTCGTCACTCTAGATAAGGCACCGAGAAAATCAACCAAAGTAACAATTCTACTGAAGTACAACTTGGTGGTCCAATTAGTTTTTTTTTGGGGGGGGGTCACTTTAAGGGGGTGTAAGTGAAGGGTTACTTACAGGAGCATGTGTAAGCTCAAAACAGTTACATCACCACAAAGTACTACCCCGTTATGGATAATGACCTCAAAGAAGATGCTCCAGGGAGTCCCCCATTCAGCTAACCTTCCACCTCCTATATACACTAGCATCTCCCAAGATCACTTGCAGCTAGGTGAGGAAGCAACAGGACTCATGGCTGCAATCCCAGAGTCCTTTAGCCTTCCTCTGTTCTACCTAAAGAGTGTTAAGGGTTCCACTACCATCTCCATAGGCCGGGCTATCACGGGGGTGTTCTGCTCAATTGGCAGCCATGGCTACCAGGCCACAGTAATCTCTGATTGAAGATGGCAATTGAATGAACATGTTATCCCTGGAGGAAAAACAGCATTCTACAATAACAGCCCTCTAATCCATCCCATCCGCCATGCCCATCACCTCCAGGCTCACCCAAGTTGTTCTTATCTCCCTCCCTCGGGGCTCACAAAGAGCCTTCCTGATGGAGCCTCCCATGCTGACACTTCTCTCTTCTAAGAAGCTCACAACACAACACTGTGGGCTCTTCGAAACATACATGTGTTTAAAACCACACAATGAGGTCAAGATAGAGCCCCAAGGCACCAGTGGATCCTTCAATACTCATCTCTCTGTCCCTTGTCTACTGCTCCAGGTTCAGCATCTATGATCATCCCCTGCCAGTCTCTGGGCCTCTGCTTGTATAGGGCAGTCTGTGTGCTGCCCTTCACCTGGTACCATCACCTAGCTTCAGTGTGAACTCATCTCTGCTGTTACCCTTCATCCTGGTGGGAGCCTCACTCACTCCTACAAAAAAAAAAAAAAAGCTCCATACTCCCTTCTCTGCACCCTCCTCCCCTGGCTAGCAGACCTCATTGTTTCAAGCCCCAGTAGATCTGTAGGCCTCTCTGGCCAACACTCGCCTCTCTAGCTACTGTGGGGCAATCTCCGTGTGATACTTACCTTGTGAGAGCAAGGGTCGTGGCTCGCTGCTCTGCCTGGATAAAAGATAAAAACGGAATGAGGCTTCTCACTGGCACCTGATGGGTCCCCGTGTTGGCTCTGAAGATGTGAATGATGACTGAATGTCCATCTTATATAATATTCAGATGGTTGGATTGCCTGTCTAGGAATGTGAATGCTAGGCTTATACATCTAGCAGGCTTGGGATGCTGCCATTTTCTTGTTGTTTTTTATTTTCTGCGGGACTTTGATGTGGGGAGAAAAGAGAAGCGGGGAGTGGTGGGGAGGGAGAGGAGGAGATCTGGGGGACATGCTGCCAGCTGGCTTTGCATTTGGCCATACCTGGTAGAGCATGTCCCTTGCTCTTCCACAGCGTCTGCCAGTACCTACAGGCATTTCCCCATCTGTGACTCTAGCCCTAGATGAGCCGCTAACTCCAGAAGTCTGACAAGAAAGTTCTAGAAAACGTTTTGTGTTGACAACATGGTAGTTGGAGTGGGAGGCACTCCCATTTGTCACAGCTCCTCTTGTTTACCTTCTGCCTGTTAATAAGTCTACTTATGTGGCCATTTTCCATCCTCCTCTGCAGTAAGTCCTCTAGACTCAAACACCCACGATTTCTGACCCAGGATTCTCTGTGACCCAGGATGGCTGGTCTTCACAAGTCAGGGTCTCACCTACCTGTTCACCACACCTAACATTTCACAGTGGAAGTTCGTCTGGAGTTATGTCCTGAATTTCTCTTCCTCAAACTTTCTGGGTTCCTGAACCTGCCCCTCATCTGATGGAATGAAAGTCTGGCTTGCAGACCACAAGTAGAGATATGCCTTGGTTCCTGTGGCTTTATCAGCTGTCCCACCCCCACCCCTTCCCTGGCTCCAGTGTCTCAGCAGTCTTTGGGACCCAGGCCTCTGCAGCTCAGCCATGGAGACATTATGCCTAAACATTTTGCTACTGCATGAAAGAGGGAAGTCTGCCCTGTGTATAGAGGCACATAATTACATCTCTTCTCTGTGTACCCACCAATGGCAAAAATGCCTATTCCCAGCTTGTGGCTCTACAAATGTCTTCCAGCATCAAGTTCAGCCTCCTGGAAGGAGCCTGTCCTGAATCAGCTCTCTTCCTAATCTAGTGAGTGACAAATACCCTCTTGGGGAAGGGGGACACCATCTTATTATTAAATCCTCTTGGATTCTGAAGAGTCACCTAGGAGACAAGCTTCTGTCGTTGTCTATATGGGAGTTTCCAGACTAAGTTAATTGATATAAGAGGCCCATCCTGAATGTGGATAGCATCATTCTACAGGCTGGGAACTTAACTGAATGAAAAGGAGAAAGCAAGCTGCTCAGAAAAGCTTAATATGGGGGCCCAAGTCAGACATCTCAGGGACAAAGCACCACTTAGTTCTGAGGCTCCTAGGAACACAGGGGGTAACCATAGAGAGGGGTGCTTACAGGTAATGTGGAACCCTGAGATCTTGGACTCACTCTAGAAATACAATCTTTCCACAGGCAAACTACAGGAAAAGCAAGAAAATGGAAACACAGCCCCAGTCTATTCAGTGGACAAGTATGAGCATCTCCATGGCAGGCCACGGCAGGGTCCTACACCACTACATGGAAAGACCAGCAGGGCCTTGGTAATGTGGCTTTGTGGGCAACTGAGGAAGGCAACGTCACATTGCTGTCTGCTGAGGTAGAAGCAAAGAAGAGAAAGATTATGATTGTTTGCATTATTTTATCTTAATTATATGTATGTGTGTGGGAATGTACATGTGAGTGCACAAGCTCTCAGAGCCCAGAAGAGGGCATCAGATCTCCTGGAGATGGAGTTACAGGCAGTTGTGGCCACCCATCGCAAGTGTTGGGAACTGAATTCAAGTCCTTTGCAAGAACAACAAGTGCCCTCCACCACTGGACCTCCTCTCCAATCATGATACTAGATGTTCCAAGACCCTTTCTCTCCAGCGAAGGCCTGGCCTGGATCTAGCGTGCAAGGGAAGTGCCCTTTAAGGGAACTGTGGGTTTGCAGCCCCTTCCCTGTACCCTTTTGCTCCTGGCTATGAGGTGTTGCGGAACAAATTTCTCCCTATTGAGACAGTCCATCTAGGAGGACAGTCCAAGGTTTAGGAAACAAACAAAGGTCACATGTCAGAGAAAGCTGAATTTAGAAGGATCTCGAGGCCCCTCCCCAAAGATACAGAAGCAGTTAACAAGCCCAGGACAGGAGACCTAAGCAGCAGAGTTGCTGTGAGATCACGTGACCGTGGAACAGCCTCCAAGGTGTGCAGAGAACTCCAGGGATGTAGCTCTCCTGAGTCATCACTTCTGTTGGGGTAGACTTTTCAGTGATGTAGCCCCTCCGAGTCATCCCTGATGCTGTAAGCATCCCTAATAAACTCGTTGGTTCATGTTGAACTTTGGTTTTGTTCTTTTGGTTTTGTTACTTTGGTCTGTTGTGGATTCCCTGTCTGGGGTGAATAGTTTTGTGTACGTTTATGGTCCAAATTCTCAGTTTTTTGAGACTAAGAACCTGGATAAATAAAAACAGTGAAAATGTACCTGTCTAGCCCTCACCAATGCTGTGTGTGTGTGTGTGTGTGTGTGTGTGTGTGTGTGTGTGTGTGTGTGTGTCTGCACTTACACACACCACCAAAAGAAAATATCTTCTCTCCCATGGTACATTGACAAAGTAGAGTATTTGGTCAAAAATACCTTTCCACCAGGGAACAGATTCCCATGTCTAGGAACCCATATGATTACCTGAGTAACATTGCAGATATTAAACTTTATAGCTGACCATGGATAGGCAGACCCATGAGTAACAAATGGCAGCATTTATTGAAGCTAGCAATTGTGAGACTCTCACATCTTCCTGGTTAAGGCATTAGGAAAGTTTTAAAAAGGAAAACGAAAGTATTGGGCTAGAGAAATGAATGAGTGTTTGCTGTGCCAGCATGAAGACCTGAATTCATCCCTTGGAGCCCATGTAAGAAATTGAAAATCAAGAAAGAGGGTGTGTACTTATAATCCCAGAATTAGGGAGATGGCTACACTGGATCACTGATGCTCACTGACCAGCCAGCCTAACTAACCTACTTAGTGAGTCCCAGGCCAGTGAGAGACCCCATCTCAAAAACCAAGACAAACAAAAACCAAGGTGAATAGCAACTGAGGAATAAAGACACCTGAGGTTGACCTCTAGCCTCTACACATGTGCACATATACAAGCGTGTGTGCACTCACACATGCACACTATAAAATGAAGACTTCGAGAAGGTCAGCTCGTGAGATAGCTCAGGGAACAAGAGCGCTTGCAGCCAAACCTGACACCCTGCGGAACCCACATGATGGGAAGAGAGAATCCGGTCCTGCAAATTGTCCTCTGATCTCCACATGCACCACCCTCCACACACAAATAAATAAACAAACAAGTAAAATGTAACTAAGATTAAGGCTTGGACCCCCTCCTTCCATGGAGCAAAATGGAATCCCTCTGTCCCATTAGATTTCCCAAGAGTCTGCCACTCTCGGGTACAGATTCTACAGCCCTGGCAGGCAGGAGAATGTCCGTTCGTAGTCCTGTTGCTCCTCAGAACGACTGTGTGGAAGACTGGGCCTTCGTGAGTTCCAGACCCAGAACATTCATGAATCTTCCCTCCTGAGTGTCGGGGTTGTCTTCTCTCCTGAATTCAGAAGGAGAGAATCCCTGTAAGATAAATAGATGCTCCCCCCTCTGCACAATATTTTCTACAGGTACATGGTTTGGAAAATTAGGTCAAAGGAGGGAGGGAAAATGGTGATTCATTACCAGGGCTCAGAGGCAGGATTACCTCATCAGATATTCAAAGGTAATCAGTTTCTTCCCAATTGTCATGGTAATGAATCACCATTGTTAATAAATTGGGAAGTCAGTTACACCTTTGAGTAGCTGGATAAACCAGGGCTGCCTGGCATCTGTCTTCATTAGAAAGAAGCCTATGGGGTGGCCGGCGGAGACTTGGGTGCAGGACAGTGAGCCGACTCCTTCACCTGGAGATGAGGGAATGAGGGAATTCCATCTTTTGTTTGACTTGATCCTCAAGGCCATCCAAGCCAGAGAACCCAAGTGTGACTTTAAACGGAGTTAGCTGTCAGAAGCCTGTCCGTGTTCCCCAGGGAGGAATCAAAGACAGCAGTAATTTGTCTATTGACGGCAGCAACGATGGTTCGGAATAATCTCTGAACATCACTTGGCTCAGGAGAGGTCTTCATTAGAACAGATTTTTCTTCTCCCTAAACAAATAGAAACGAGGAATGGAGAATGAGTCAATCATGCCCCCCACCACCAACACTACCTCTCTGAATCTCCAGTGTTTGACCAAAGAGATTCTCACATCAGAAAATTGAGGCCCCCTAAACTGGGTGTAGTGGTCCACCTGAAATCCCATCATACAGGCGGTGGAGCCAGAACGATCCGAAATACAAGGTCAACCTCAGCTACAGAGTAAGATTGAGGACAGCCTGAACCACGCAAGACCTGGTCTCTGCAGAGGCTGGGGCATGGCTCAGTCAGTAAAACCCTTGCTATGGAACTATGAGGACCTGAGTTCAGAGACCCAGAACCCACATGGGGCTGGATGGAGTGGCACACACCTCTAACCCCAGCTGTCCTACACAATCAGAGGCAGAGGCAGGAGAATGCTGGAAGCCTAGTGCGCTAGCCTGGTGTACACAGTGGTAAATAACAAGTAACCCTGCCTCAAAAAAGGCAACCCAAGATTGTGCTCTGATCACCACATGCAATCATACATGAACACTTACACACACACACACACACACACACACACACAGGCATGCATATACACACACATCACTTATCAACTACACAAACATACATCACACACATGCATTATACACACATATCACACATACACATCACACACACAAACACACATCATACACATACATTATACACACAAACACAACATGCATGCATTACACACACACATCAATTACAAACATCATACACACACATATACACATATTTTTAAATAGTATTTTACAGGAAAGAAAACTGGTGCACAATGGCTGGAACACAGTGATCAGAGCCAGAACCCACTGTGGCAGTTTATGACTCAATGAGCAGCCGTCAGGCCTCAAGCTCCAGGGGATAAATCAGCTCAAACTCCATCCGCCTTCAGGACAGACAAATCTTTGGTCATGGAACCGTCAACGATCCAAAGATAACTTGGAATGCAGTTATAACTCTTTATTACTTTTAGGACCACCAAAAAAAAGTGAAAAAAAAAAAAACCTGAAACGAATTCTGATCTGTGTGATATGGTAATGACATCTGACAAGTTCCTATTTATTCAAGGGTGGGGGATAAAAAAAAAATTGTGTCTGATCATTGTGTCAAAATCCTGCAAGTCATTTTCGTTTCTCTCTCTTGGGCGAGATTTAAAAGCAAATCCCCGTGTGCTGTGTCATGTGATCCTGGTGCTGAGCGTGGAGACATTCAACAGTAATTTAATACAGAGGCTTGAGGGGCGTGTGTGAGAGAGAGACAGAGACAGATGAGGGTAAGTGAAAGGAGAGAAGAGAGGAAAGAATTAGACAGAGAGAGGGAGAGGGAGAGAGAGAGAGAGAGAGATACAAGAGGAGAAACGGAATTCATGAAAAGGAGATCATCTTAGAGAAAGTACAGAGTTAGAGAAGAGAGAAAGAGAGAGGGAGAAAGAAAAGGGAGAGGAAAGAATTTGAAAGAAAGTCAGAGACGAGAGCCACAGAAAAGGGTGGGGGAGGAGAGGAGGGAGAATCAGAGAACCAGACAGGGATGCAGAGAAATGAGAGGAGAGAATTAGACAATCAGGGACGGGAGACGAGAGCAGGAAAGAGGAAATGAGAAATAGAGATGAGCAGGAAGGTGAAGAGGTGGAGAATTAGAGAGAGAGACAGAGAGAGAGGGGAGAGGGGAAAGACAAGCAGAAGAGAGGAGAGAGTAAAAAGATGCACAGAGAGATGAGAATAAGAGAAAATTAGAAAGACAGAAAGGAAAGGAGAGAGAGAGAGAGAGAGAGAGAGAGAGAGAGAGAGAGAGAGAGAGAGAGAGAGAGAGAGAGGCAGAGAAACGGGAAGGAGGGAGGGAGATAGGAGACAGATGACTAGCAAGTCTTTTACTGCTCAGTATTTCATTTCCCTCAGGAGAGCTGTGTCTGATATCTTCCACAGCCTCCTGGGGAAACCCCTGGGCAGATGAGAGGAGGCCCGCCCCACGATGGAATGAAGGGCCTGTGTGCTGCTGTCCCCACCACACACTGCACAGATGGGCCCTTACCCAGCAACTCTGCTGAGATGTTCAAGACAGGATCATCACTTAGGCAAATGTCAACCCTCCGCCAGCCAGAGAGCAGCAAATTCAGATCTCCCTGGTCGCTTCAGTTCTAACCCTCACCTCTAACCTATCCTGTACAAAGACGTGCATGCACACACATACATATGCACACATGCATGCATGCATGCGCGCACGCACACACACACACACACACACACACACACACACACACACACACACACCAGCCACCTTTTAACTATTTCCCACCATTCTTCACATCTAAAATTGCACCATTTGGGGATAGGGCTCAACAGTTAAAGGGCTTTCTGTACGAACAGCAAGCGGGAGAACAGGAGTTCCAATTCCCAGAAGCCAAGTAAACGCAGGGTAGGCATGGCGACCTGCCTGTAATTCTAGAGCTCAGAAGGCAAAGACGGAGTATCCCCAGAGCAAGTTGTCTGGCAAGACCAGTTAGTACTGGCAAGCTCTGTGTTCAATGAATAAGACAGAGAGAAATCCAGGAAGACGCCCAATTTCAGCCTTGAGCCTCTACACACATGCACACACAAGTATATACACACACCTGCGCGCGCGTGTGCGCGCGCACGCGCGCGCGCACACACACACACACACACACAACACAGGTCCCCACATATATGCAAACACACATACACATGTACGTACACATCGTACACACATACACATGAAAACAATATTAAATTAATAAATAAAAGCATATTTTGCCATTACCTAACCTACCACTCACCTTTCCATTTACCCTTATTTTGCCTCTGGTGAAAAGACATGACCCTACATTTTTCAAAAAAGTATTAGGTGATTGCCAGTTATTTTGACCTATAGGATGCTCTGGGAAAAAATACTGGGTCTCACTGCTAGAGGGCAGGCTCAGGGCCCTGGCACCTTGTATATGACAAGGGTCATCTTTTCCTTCCCCCAGTTCTTCTTTTGCTTGTTGTTGTTATTGTTGTTGTTTGAGCTAGAACCTCATGTACCCCAGTCTGGCCTCCAACTCCATATGTCACTGAGGATTGACCCTGACATCCTTCCTGCCTCCACCTTCCACACAGCGAGATTACAGGTGTGTATCACCACACCTGGCATATGCGGTGCTGGGGTGACCTCCAGGTCTTTGTGCATGCCAGGCAAGTACTCGATAGATAGTACTGATAAGTTGAGCCCATCCGGCCCCCATTTTAAGGGTTCCCCCACTTTTCTCAGGGATCATCCTTCACGGGATGCCAGTTTGGAATCGTGAGCATCCTAGAAAGGAACACAGGAGCAGCACATAAGTGGACGGATGTCCTCCTTGGCTGTGATGACTGATGCAGCGACAGAGGGGGAAGTCCAGAAGAGGTAAGGGCAGGACGCTCAGGTGAGAGTCAACAAGCTCAGCTGGATTTCCAGAAACAGAGGTCATTTGACTCAGAGGGTCAGTCTTCTAAGATTCCAACCTGAACACACTTCCTGGGTCTCTGATGTCTGCTGCCCTAAAGAGGCTCCCTGAGAGACTAAGGATAGAGCTCAGTGGGGTAGAGTGCTTGCCTAGCATGCATAAAGCCCCGGGTTCCATCACTAGCACCACACAACTGGGTGTGGTACTGTCTGTGACCCATCCCTCAGGGGCTGGAGACAAAAGACTGAGAAGCTCAAGGTCATTCTTAACTACATAGCAAGTTCCCTGAGCTGGTCCGGGAAGTGTTGCTGCCTTCCAGAGCTCCCAGCACACCTGACTCCTGCGTCCCATCTGCCCTGCAGATAGTGAGATGTCCTCATTCTCCCTATATTCCCCTTGTCTGGAATGATCCCCTAACAGTTTTATAAGCCCATTAAGCACTCTATCTTAGTAAGATGCCCAAAGTAAGAAAGTAGTAGGGTCTGCAAGGCCAAGGGATCTTGGCCAGACTTTGTAAAATTTTGGCAGAGTAATCTGTTGATAACTAAGGATAACTCTGTAGTAACTTAGCAGTCACTTTGGGTTGAAGTCTAGTGTGTCCATACAGCAACAGAGCCAACACTTTCCATGAAAGTCTTGGCAGAAAGTCGAAGTGGTGAAAATCATCTTGTTCCTTTTGTTTTCTGCAAACGGAACCAAGAATGGTTGTTACTGGATGTGAGTGTTTCAACGCCTTGGTTAAACTGGGGAAAACTCAGGATTCTGTAGATGCATGGTCGTGAAACCCCAGCTTAGAATACAATGAGGGACCAACAGACCACCAAAATATAAATATTACAGAAGATGAAAATTTAAGTGAGAAAGGAAAATCTCAGAATGATGTACATACAATTTAGCACAACATTCATGGGGCAAATAATCCACTTAGCATCAGGCTTTTCATTAATCTGTTTACACTTCCTGGTGCTCCTAGTCTCCTCCAGATGTTTTTTTTTTCCCACTTGCTCAACTTGCTCCTTTTCATTATAGATCTGCATAAGACCGGCCACTAATAACCACTTAACATAGTCAATGCTAGGTTGTTTGGAAA
Source organism: Peromyscus maniculatus bairdii (assembly GCF_049852395.1). Classification (NCBI taxonomy): domain Eukaryota; kingdom Metazoa; phylum Chordata; class Mammalia; order Rodentia; family Cricetidae; genus Peromyscus; species Peromyscus maniculatus. The sequence continues at coordinate 30,621,093 of NC_134862.1, read as the reverse complement.
TGTCCTCTGCCAAAGCTATTAATCCATAACTCTTCACTTTAGTCTCAGGCAGATTTGGACAAGGGCAAAAAGCAGCCACATTATTCACCAAAATGTCACAAGAATGATCTCTAGGCCATATATTACTATTCTTCTCCTCAGAAACATCTTGAGCTGACCTCCACAGTTCAAGTCACCCTCACCACTACTGTCATCCACGATGCTACTATCATGGTGCACAAATGCCCACTTAAGTGTCCGATTGTTTTTCTAGTCCAAAGTCCCGAAGTGTTATATATTCCTCTGAACAAACACACAATTAGGCCTATCACGGTGGTACCCCACTCCGGGTACCAATTTCTGCCTTTTAGAGTTTCTATTATTGTGAAGAGATACTATGACCATGGCAACTCTTATAAAGAAAAACATTTAACTGGGGATGGCTTACAGTTCAGAGGTTTAGTCCATTGTCATCACCAAGGGAAGCATGTCAGCAGGCAGACATGGTGCTGGAGAGGTAGCTGAGAGTTCTACATCTGAATCAGCAGGCAGCAGGAAGAGAGTGACACCGGGCCTGGCTTGAGCTTCTGGAACCTCAAAGACAACCCCAGTGACACACTTCCTCCAACAAGGCCACACCTACTCCAACAAGGCCACTCACCCAATGCCACTCCCTGTGAGCCTACAAGGACCATTTTCCTTGAGACTACCTCAGGGTCCAAGCACTGCCAGTGAGCTACCAGGGAGCCACTGCCTCATCAGCACTGAAGTACAAGCACTGACTGCCATGCCCAGCCCTTTTGTGTGGGTTCTGGGGATCTAATTCAGTTCCCAGTTCATTGTTCTTGAACAACAAGCAATTTACTGACTGAGACATTAGCTCTTTGGCCCTCTCTTTCTCTGGTGTTGAGGAAAGCCCAGTGGCAGCCTACGCTACCTCACCCAGACAGATGAAAAGGATGGAAGGGGACTAAGCTAAGTGGGTTGTGAGCAGATCCTCTGAGTGAGATGACTGCAATGTCACCTTGGTAGGGAGCAAATACATTCAGAGAAAAACCTTCAGAATGCATAGTCCTTTGGCCCAAGTGGACCTTGAGTTTGTCTGCCTGCCCTGTGGCTCGGGCCTGAGAGAAGAGACAGACTAGAGAGGAAGTTCTGATGATCAGGGCCTGGATAACTGGGAGTGCAGATGGATGTGAAGTTGACTTTCGCTGAAGGAATCCAATAATACCATCCTTGGGAATGTCCGTGGAGCTCCAGTTGCTGTCTTTTGGTTTAGATTAAACCCCAAACTAGCTTGCCAAGTCTGAAACCCACCCGACCCTCACTCGGTGTATGTTCTGAGCTCAACTTGAACTTTATGAGGTGCAAGTTAATTTGCATTTGGCAAAATGCAATTTCCTGTTTCTAAGAAAAAGGGACTTTAAAGATTTATTTAAGAGACTCAAATGGCTTCCTGGACATCAAATAGCTCTTACAAAGCAATATTTTAATACGTTAAGTGTAAATGAATTGAAAACACATGAATCTGATTTCCCTTGAACTGCAGATGGGTTTTTACAAATAGAGAGGTGGGGGGTGGCTTGGCACTGGGGCTGGGGGATTTTCTCTTTCCAAAAAGTTTAAGAAAGTAGATCAAGATGTTAGACAAGCCCCTCCACACTCCAGGGTTCCCTAGCTCGGATTGTGTATCTCGAAGACTCTTGTTCGTAAACAAAGGGAGGGTTCCAAACCCACTCTTACCCACTCGGCTTTCTGCCTCTTCTGTGCCAAGTCGTCTTCCCCTCCTTCTCTCAGAAATTCCAAGGCTCCAGTTTCCTTGTGCCCTCCTCACAGCTTCCAGCTTGGGCACCATTGCTGACACACACACACGATGGCAGACCCAGGGGTAGGTCTTTCTCCAGCCTCAGCCTCCTTCCCAGGACCTCACCCCAATCTCACAAACCAAAAGGACTCCTGCCCGTCGCCCTCCACTGGCACCTGCAATTCTGCCCTCCAGCCCCTTTACTGAAGACCTGAAGCTGACTACCGGGATAAACACACACACACACACACACACACACACACACACACACACACACACCACCTTTCTCTATTGGATGGGTGTGCTTAAGACAGCATGGGTGGCTGCAGTGGATATGACACTGTGCTCTGTAAGCTGGGAATGCCGAGAAAGGCTATTTGGGGGAAATGGCATCTACTCACTGTGAAGGACTGGGAGCTGAGCATTGGAAATGTCTTGTTTTTAAATGTTCACACTTTTGGACCCAGTGAGGCCAGGCTGGGGAATTTTAATTACAGCTTCACCTGAAATTCAGGGACAGAAGTATTATAGACAAAGATTTACATCTAGAAAGCTATACACACATATGAACAGATGTGGGTGCGTCTATGAGGAGAGCAGCATGAAGAGAAAGCTTCAGGGAAAGCAAAGATCTGGAGGTTTTGATTGTTTGGTTTGGGGGGTTTTGTTGTTGTTTTGTGGCTTCTTTGTTTTGTTTTTTGTTTTTGTTTGGTGGTGGTGGAGGTGGTGGTGGTGGTGGTGGTGGTGGTGGTGGATTTTTTGTTTTGGGGGGCATTTCTTTAAATTGTTTCAATTGGGTCTAAGAAAAGCACTTGCTGTGCAAGTGTGAGGACCTGAGTTCAAGTCCTCAGAACCCACATAAAAGCCAGATGCAGTGGTTCACATCTGTAATCTCAGCACTCACACAGTAAGATGGGAAACAGAGACAGGAGAACCCCTGGAAACTCTTAGGCCAGCTCACCTGGAGTGTGCAACAGCAAAGCAACAAGGAGACTCTATAAGACAAGGCAGGAGGTGAGGACCCACAACCAAGGTTGTCCTCTGACCCTACACATGTGCACACTTGCAACAAGGAGGCTCTGTCAGACAAGGCAGGAGGTGAGGACCCACAACCAAGGTTGTCCTCTGACCCCACTGCTGTGGGATGTTCCATATGTTAAATGTGTTGCTCTGATTGGTTAATAAATAAAACACTGATTGGCCAGTAGCCAGGCAGGAAGTAGAGGCGGGACAAGGAGAGAAGAGAATTCTGGGAAGTGGAAGGCTGAGGCAGAGAGACACTGCCAGCCACCGCCATGACAAGTAAGATGCAAGGTACCGGTAAGCCACGAGCCACATGGCAACTTATAGACTAATAGATACGGGTTAATTTAAGATAGAAGAACTAGATAACAAGAAGCCTGCCATGGCCATACAGTTTGTAAGCAATATAAGTCTCTGTGTGTTTACTTGGTTGGGTCTGGGTAGCTGCAGGACTGGCGGGTGAGAGAGATTTGTCCTGACCGTGGGCCAGGCAGGAAAACTCTAGCTACACCCCACACATATGAATGCCTGCATTCACACACATGAACATATAGGGGAGAAAGAAAGATTGCTTGGGAGGTGGAGAGATGGCTCAGTGGTTAAGAAGTCTTACTTCTCTTGCAGAGGACCTGCATTTGGTTCCTAACACCCACAGGGTGGCTGACAATCACCTCTAATTCCAGTTCCAGGGGATCTGCTGCCCTCTTCTGGCCTCCATGGGCTCCTTCACACATATGGTGCACACAAACTCAAAGGCTCACAACATCTACATAAATAAATGGATGCTTTGTGTTTAGAAATACACAGCATGAAATTTACCACTCCAACCATTTGAAATGTATGGCTCGTTGCTTATAGATATATTTACATTGCTGTACAACTATCCCTACTGTCCATTTCCAGAACTTTCTCTCAAACTAGTAGAACCCATCCGTGTGTGACTGGCCTTCTAACATCACAACACACTACTGTCATCTACAAAGTTCACATTTCAAACCACAAAAATCTCGTGATAGTTTAAGTAAGTTGATAACTTGTGTGGGGCGGGCTGCATTCATGGCTATTCTGGGCCACGCATGGCCTATGGGCTGCAGGTTGAACACATTGCATCATGTTCCCAAACTTTCCTCCCTTCCCAGCACCTGGAAAACACCAGTCTGTGTTTTTGTTCCCATGAATGTGTTGGCTAGTGATGCCTTATCAGTGTGGAGTCACACATTAGCTGCCCTGTGTTGTGACTGGTTATGTCCATAGCATGGATCTCCTTGGGCTCCTGCACTGTCACACATGTCAGATTTCTCCTCCTTTCTACGGTGTGTCTGTGCCACACTTTCTTTACCCATTCATCTATCTGTGAACAACTGGGTTGTTTTCACGTGTTTGGTTATTATAAATAAACTGCCAAGAACGTGGATTACAGAGGTCTGTTCAGTCCTCTGCTTTGGATTCTTTTGGATACACTCTCAGAGATGAAATTGTTGAATCATATGTTAGCGTTATTTAGATTTTTCCACTTTCAAGGTATTGCGGTATGCGTGTGTGTGTGTGTGTGTGTGTGTGTGTGTGTGTGTGTGTGTGTGTGCATCTTCTGCATGTGTGTGAAGGCACATATGGAAGAGTTGTGAATATGGATACATGTACATGTGAAGGCTGAGGCTGATGTCGGGAGTCATCCTCAACAGTGCTTTCACCCCATTCATTGAGGCAGGGTCACTCAATCAAACCTGGAGTTCACGATATGGCAAGTCTTGCTATCAGCTTGATCTGGATAGTCCCTTTCTCTGCCTTCTGAGGCTAGAATTACAGGCAGGCTGCCATACCCCCTGGGCATTAATGAGGATTTCTAGAGATCTACACTCAGGTCTTTGTCATTGTGTAGTGAACACTTCAACAGTTTGCCCGTCTCCCCAACCCACTATTTTAATTTTTAAATGAACCACCACTGTTTTCTACAGCAGTTACACCATATTCTGTTCCTACCAGCCATGCATGAGCATTCCAATTCTTCTACATCTGTGAACATCAGTTGTTTTCTGTTTTTGTTTGTTCATTTTGTTTTTGTTTTTGTTTGTTTGTTTTAATGACAGCCATCCTGATGAGTGTGCCGCTGTATCTCTCAGTAGGTTGAATTCGAATGCCCCTGTTGACCAGTGAGATCTTTCATGTGCTTGCTGGCCATGGAGCTGTATATCCAGTTTGAAGAATCTATGGCAGTAGTAGACTACCCTAACAAAAAGCACCTTTCCAAAGAAGGGGTTTGTTTTAGTTTACAGTCCAAAGGGATAGAGACCGCCGTGGTGGGAAAGACATGGATGGCAGAAGATCAAAAGGTCAGCCTAGCAGTCAGGAAGCAGAGAGGTAACATTTCTCCCACCCACTGGAGGAGAACAGGAAATGGAAGCCCTGAAGCCCACTCCCAGTGACCGTATTTCCTCCAGCTAAGCTCCGCCTCCTAAAGGTCCCGTTACCTTCCTAAACAGCACAAGGCTGGTACCAAGTGTTGAGACACAAGAGCCTATGGGGGACATTTCACATCTCTCTCCCTCTCCCTGTGTGTGTGTGTGTGTGTGTGTGTGTGTGTGTGTGTGTGTGTCTGTGTCTGTGTGTGTCTGTGTGTGTCTGTGTGTCTATGTGTCTGTCTGTCTGTGTGTATGTCTTTCCTTTCTTCTGTGTATGTATATGTACACAGAAGGCCAGGGGCCAACATCAAGTGTCTTCCTTAGCTGCTCTGCCCCTTCTTCTGAGACAGGTTCTCTCGCCTTTCAAACACCAGCTCAACTCTACACTGGCTGACCAGTGAGCCCCCGGGGCCTGCCTGCACCTGCCTCCCCAGAGCTGAGATCAGCAGTGTGTGCCAGCATGCCGGGCTTTTTCTCCATGGTTCTAAGAAATCAAACTTAGGACCTCATGCCAGCACAGCAGGCCCTTTACGGGCTGAGCCATCTCCCCCGCTCCCATTGCCCATCCTTTGATTGGATTGTCTGTTTCCTAATACTGTTGACGGGCAGACACTCTTAACATTTTCTAGATATCCATCCTTTATCCAAGAGCTGATTTTTGAATCTGTTTTGTCATCTTGTATCTTGCCTGTTCATTCTGCTTAGTGTCCTTTGGTGTCTCATAACTGTGTGCATGCCAAAGTTCTCACAACAAATGTGCACACTAGCCATCACCGACTCACAGTGATTCTCTCTCACCTAGCAACTTTTTAACACACTTTCCGGTTCATTGTCCAGACTGAAGTTCACAGTTAGATTTCTAAAGCTCACAAGGATTGAAAACTGCTACTCAGTCCTTTGCATAACATAATTTGTATAGGCTGGAGACATGGCTTAGCCATTAGGAACATGCACAGTGCTTGCAAAGGATCAGAGTTCAGATCCTTGTGCTGGGTAGCCCACAACTCCAGTTCTAAGGAATCCAGTGCTCTACACACACACACACACACACACACACACACACACACACACACGCACACACACACACACACGCACACACGCACATGCACACACACCTAAATAAAAGTAAAATAAAAACATTTTTGTGTGTTTTCAAAACAGCGGGGATTTGTTTGTTTGTTTCTGTGTAACACTGGCTGTCCTGAAACTGGCTCTGTAGATCAGACTGGCCTTGAACTCAGAGATCCACCTGCCTCTTCCTCCTGAGTGCTGGCCCAGCAAATACACACACACACACACACACACACACACACACACACACACACACACACACACACATGAATTCTTAAAAGAATTTGTAGATGAGGCACGTTCTCTTTAATGAATACTTACATTAGTTTCTCTCAGTCCGGTGACTCAGTTGCTATGCTGGGAGCTCCGCTATAACTGATTCTTCTCAAGAACAATAAACAGATCTGCCCTCTCCACTCCATTCTTCCTCCTAGGCAGCTCTGTGCTGCCCATGTCTTCATAGCCAACACCGACACAGTGCTCCACGTGCTGGGAGATTATTTCCGGACTCCTTCCCAGGTTCTGGGCTGGATTTGATGCCTAAGCTGTAAGCCTCCTGGAGAAGCATTGTTTTACAGGCAGGGTCTCGTGTAGCCCAGGCTGGCCCCAGAGTTCTATGCAGCAGAGGATGACCTTGAGCTTCTGGTCCTCCCGCATCTAGCTACCGAGTACTAGGATTACAGATAGAGTCGGGTGTTCGTGCACAAAGCTAGCATTCCACCAACCAAGCTGTATTCACAGCCTAGAGCACTAGTTTTAAAACTGGAAGGCAGGATTACAGTTCTGAGGCTGTGCCACCACCTGGCCCTGTGGTTCTGAGAAAGTCGTTTTAATTATCTGAGGCTGAAATTTCAGAGGAGTCCAGGAACGCCAGTTTGTCCTTCCCTTAAGAGCCAAACAGTGTTTCTCACAGTGGCCAGCCTGCCCTGCACCAAAGCAGCCCTTTTCTGTTTCCCATTTCTGGACCATTCCACGGCTCTTCACAGTACCCATTGCTTCCTGGAATATCATATCAGTCACTTTACTCCTTGTGACAAGATGCCCAGCAAAAGCAGCTCAGAGAAGCAAGGGGTTATTCTGGCTCACAGTTCGAGGGTGCGCAGTCCATCACAGTGGGGAGTCACGGCAGCAGGAGTGTAGGCAGCTTGCTCACAATGTTCCCGCTGTCAGGAAGCAGAGAGAGGGACGCTGGTGCTCAGCTCTGTCCCTTATTATTCAGTCCAAGAGCCCAGCCCACAAAGTGGTGCTGCCCACACTTAGGGTAATTTTTCCCACCTCAACTAAACCAACCTAGGAAACCTCTAATCTACATGCCCCAAAGCTTGTCTCTTTGGTGATGCTAGACCCCGTCAAGTTGACAGTCAAGATTAACCATCATGCTCATTGGAAGCCACCTAGACACTATTGGCTTAGTTATTCTGTTCTGTACCCCTACCTAAAACATAATTTCAATATTGACAGGACTTTGTTTCTTATATGCTTCCCAGAGTGCCTAGACCATGAAAGGTATTCCATCAGCAGTTTGCATGGATGAATGAATTGATCAGTCATTCAACAGAGCAGTCAGTGCAGTGACTCCCCCATAAAGTTTGATTGAGGATAATGATTGGGACATGGAGTTCTCAAACAATCCAGCTACACCTTATGTTGAGGATTATACAAGGCTGCTGGACGGACTAGAACTTCTATGATCATGAAGAGCCAGAACAATGCAGGTCCAGAGCCAAATCACACCCAGCTATCCTAGACTCCATAACAGCCATTCCATGCCCATAATAGCCATCCATGGCCATTCTTAGTGTGACCTAACATCCTTGTAACTATTAGGTAAATCCTATTGCAGCGTACTAACAAGATTACCACCCTCTACCAACCCAAACGTGGAGAATGCCGTCAGATAACTACTGAGACCTACAATAGATTTCTCTGCTTTCTTGAGACCGCCTACCTAACATCCACATCTCTTCATTTTAAAAATATTTTTACTTATTATTTTCTCTGTTCTGTTACTATTACAATTTAATTTTTAAATCTATTTGTCTATGTGGGTGCCTGTATGAGTGAAGATGCCCATGGAGGCCAGCAGAGGGGTTTGGATTTCCTGGAGCTGGACTTACAGGTTGTTGTAATTTCCCCAATAGAGCTAGCTGATAACCAGACCTGGGTCTTCCACAAGAACAGTAATCAGAACCCTCAACTGCTGAGATATCTCTCCAGCCCCTGTTCCATTTTTATTAATACATACATACATACATACATACATACAACAAAGAACCCTCCATGAAACTGTTACCATGTTAGAACATAGAATTAATTGAGAATAACCCAGATCTAGGTTCTTAGGTCATGGTCACGCATGTTTGAATCCAGAATAAACTCCCTCTTGTTCCTTTTGAGACCAGAGCCGAGTTTTACTAACATGAGTTTATTTTTGCAACCTTTAAAGTTCTATATGGCTTTTAATTGTTGATTTTTGTATCACTCATTGTCTAACTCACATATACAGTTGGTGCTTAATAAGTTGGGTGACCCATAATGTAGTTAGAGTCCCTCGGCTCCCGATCATCTATCTTAATAAGTGGGAAGTGGGCAACAGATAATTAGAAGCAGAATCTAGTCTATAAACACCCACAGTTGGCTGGGACACATCCTGTGCGTTCATAGCTTCATTCAGACCGCCGCCATGGCAGGTGACAGGCCCGCAGCTGCTCAGGTGAGGTTGGCATCTGCTGGCGCACCCCTCAGACACTTTGAATCCCCTCAGCTGTGTGGCCCAACAAATGCATTGATTCCCTGCTGTCCTCTGAATCGTGGCCTTCCTTGACTGCCTCCATCGTCTCCCTGCAGCTCTGATTCACAGGGCTTCTTCTGAGGGCCCCAGCATCCACCAGTGGCGAGAGCCAGGCTCAGGCTACAAGCATCACATCACCCTGCTGGACAAGAGGGACCACACAGAAGGAGATGGGAGGCTGAGCCTAGCATAGCAAGATGGTGGCATTTCCCCAGGACCTCCAAGGCCTCTTGCCAGCCAGATGGCCTGAAACCCTTCCTTGCTTCCTTCTGTAATTTGTTGTGAGATAGAGCCCTACTATTTCTTTTAAAAGATATCGTGTGTGTGGACACATGTGTGGTGTGTGTGCACATGCAGGTATGTTTACATACAGAGGTCAGAGGTCACCCTCGGTGTCATTCTTCAGACACCATCTACCTTCTTTTTCGAAACAGGGTCTCTCCCTGGCCTGGTGTTCACTGACTTGGATAGACTGGCTGGCCAGCCCCAGGAATTTACTTGTCTTGGTCTCCCCAGCACTGTGATTACAAGTATACCCCTCCACCAAGTGAGTTCGGGTGACTGAACTCAGATCCTCAAGCTTGCAAGGCAAGCACTTAGTCAGAGGCCATTTCCCTGGCCCCCTAGACCCGGAAATCTTGAGGGTTTAAAAAGCTAATCTTTAAGTCATCTCTGTCAGGTGCTACAGTCACGACAATGCAAAAATAACTCAAGCTGTGCTCTTGTAGGAAGAGGAGGGGACAGAAATCTTTCTGCACAGAGTCACACATACCAAGCAGTTGGCCATGTAACAGCATAGCCAAGAAGCCGCTACCTGTCAACCAAGAAAATAAAACAAGACTCCTCTATCTCCAGGACTCAACCACACAGATACCCCAGTCTCAGACTTGAATTGCGGCATCCAGAGCTGTGAGGAAATGTTTCTATTGTTTAAATCATCCAGACCATGACATTCTGTGACAGTGATCCACGCACACCAAGAAAATCTGTCTCTTGAAGCAGTGCACACTTGGTTTCTTGCGTATAAAAACATACTGATATGGGAATCCACGGATTCACCCTGTTCCCAGGGAGTCCCAGAGCACACCAAGTGTGATAATGCATCTCATGGAATCTTTTGGATCATGATATAACAAAGAGATGGTTCAGCAGGTAACAATACTGGCCCCTCTAGATGGAAGACCTGAGTTCAATCTCCAGGACCCATATCGTGGAAGAGAGAATTGACTCCTGTGGGTTATTCTCTGGCCTCCACACATCCTCAGTGAGGGGTGCTGGTACTCAGCTCGACGTCTCTCTTGTCTCAAGGTCTATGGAACAGTGCTGCTGCTCACAGTCAGGGTGGGTCTTCCCACATCAGTGGGTCCAATCCAGAAGCTCCCTCACAGGCACTCCTAGACCTTTGTCTCTTTGGTGATTCTAGTCTTGTTGAGATTCAGTATTAACCAACCATCACACCAAGGGCCAGAGCCTACCGAGACTGCCAGGTGACCAGAGTGCACCTGGGGACAGAGGTGGTGGCTTGCAGAACAGGTGGGGGCTCACTTTTATAGTCGGCAGCCTTTCATCTCTAAAACATTTTCAAAAGCTACTAATGAGTCTAGCCGACATAAATGAAACAGCAGAATTAGCAGTAATTAATCTCAATTAACTCCAGACAGAGGATCCGGGCACACCCAACATTATAGCTGGCTGAAATGGGTCAGGGGAGGAAGGCCTCTGAAGGTTATATTTATGTATATCCTAATCTTCCATGATGTGAAGAGTTGTCCCCACACTTTCCTGCTACAGTGAACTCAGCTGTCCCCACGGGCCTTCTCTGACATGCATGATGAACTAACACACACACACACACACACACACACACACACACACACATACACACACACACCTCCCTTCCTGAAGCTCACAGTTGCCTGAGGTCTTCCCTTCCTGAGATCAGACTGTCAAACCAATTCTACCAGAATACACACACTGAGCTATGCAAGTTGGGGAGTCAAAGACAGGATTCTGGAGGCATATACCTCACTGACTGCTTCACTCCAGCCAGAGGACATTAAGGAAGTAAACATCAAAAGCATTGGTAGACACAGGGACTAAGGACATGTCACCTCCTTGTCCTTGAGGAGAGCCATTTGAGAGTCTCCATCTGGCAAAGGAAATTACTAATGTACACCACTATGCTGAGGATCGAACCCAGGACTTCTGGTGTACTAAGCAAGCACTCTACCAACTGAGCTACACCCCTGGCCCTTGAAAGTGTTCTTAAGGAAAAAAAATTAACTCTGAACACATTGAGTTGCAGACTATCCTTTGACTATGAAAGTGTGGCTGAGGACGCAGGTCAGTTGGTAGAGCACTTGCCTGGCACACGAGACATCAGGCACCGGCACCGGCAGGATGCTCAGCAGGTGAAGTGAAATACCTTTACTTGCATGACGAGGCTGACAACGTGAGTTCGAGACCTGGGACCCGACTCCACTTTGACCTCTGACCTCCATGTACACACATGGATATGCATGCCTGCGCACATATTTTTTTTTTCCCTTTCTCTTAAAGGGATTCTTGAGAATTTATTTCGAACAGATGGAACATTCTTTGGTGTATGACAATTCTGAGATAAGATGTAGAAGTAAATATTCTTCATTCATTATATTCATCCCCATCTCAACTAAGTCCCATGAAAGGATCAAGGTGAATCTAGTATATAATTGTCTTATTTTTTAAAATTCTGTCTAGACAATCTGATACCAGTATCAGTGTATCTATGCACTAGTAAATAAAAGCCCAGGTGACTTGGGTAGCCATGATATTTATAGCCAAGTAAGTTTTAGTGACCAAACCCTCCAAAGTTTGTATTTATGAATCTTATTAATATGAAAGTTCACCTTGGACATTATATCATATAGATTATGAGTAATAGTTACTAGGACAAATACTCACCTAATGAGTACCTTTTCATCTAGGTATTTTCAGACATCAGTCTCACACTGATTAGTACACGGCTGTTGCGCCTCTCAGCAGTCACCGTCTGCAGGGGAGTGGAAGATGATGGTGTGGGAATTGGAAGGGAAGAGGCTCTTCAGGGGATATTTGCTGAGCACTGAGACCTCAGAGCGGCCTTGTAGAACACAAACACCCTGAGCTTTGCCTCCCTGTCTCGGCTCCAAGTCCTTCCTGGGCTTTTCTTATCTTTTTTTCCTTTTCTTTTTTAATAAAATTTATTTATTCTATGTGTTTTTCACATCATGTATCTTGATCCCGTTTATTCCCCATCCCTTCGTATCTACCCTCCACCCCTGCGTCCCCCCTCAAATAAAACAAATTCAAGAGAAGAAAAGTAAAAAAAAATGAGAGAAATGAAAAAAAGGAAAGAATTTTAAAAATCTTGTCATGGAAGCTTCAGTGCAACCCAACAAGTCATGTCATATACCCGTTGTCCACACATCTCTACTTGTTAGTGTTCATTGCAGAGTCATTGGTCTGATTCAAGGCCCCTGGTCTCCAAATCACATTCAATGCTGGGCTCCCACTGGGACTCTTCCTGGACATCCTGCTTTGGGTCTGTGGATCAGGCCCCTTCATGTACTCCAGCAGATCAGAGGTGGGGTGGATGTTGAGGCAGGCCAAGTCATAACCCTGGGTCTGAGCCTGGGTGGCTGTAGGGTTGGTCCGCCAGATGGGAAATGGGGACAGCTGTCTCTTGCTCATGATTTTGGGGCTGGCTCACTCACACCTGTACTAACAGAGTTAGCTCTATTGTGCCTATCTGTCGAGGTGCAGGGCCTGCTCTCCCGGGCCACACACATACTTCATATGCACACATTCAATCATAGATAGATAGATAGATAGATAGATAGATAGATAGATAGATAGATAGATTGATTGATTGATTTAAGGCAGAAAATAGCCTCATGTGTTCCTCCCATTCCCCTCAGCCCTGTGTCTCCTGCCTAAACTTTGGATATTGAGCATGAAGAATCTCTCATTCAGAAAAACGCTGTCATAATTATGCCCTCCCTTTTTAAAGATGTGTGTGTGTGTGTGTGTGTGTGTGTGTGTGTGTTCATGAGTTTAAATGTGCAGGTACCCACAGAGGCCAACAGAGGATATTAGATCCTCTTTTAGAAATGAAGTGACAGGAGATTGTGAGCTAGCTGACATGGGTGCTGGGAACCCTGGTTGTCTGCAAGAGCAGCATGCACCTGGAACTTCTGAGTCATCCCCATCCAGTGTCACAACTGGAGTCAGACTTACCAAGGCACATTGAGATTTGGAGAAGGGTGTCCAAAGGCCCACATGTGGAGGAATGGTTGCCAGACTGTGACACTACTGGAGCGTGGAGGTAGAACCATTAGGAGCTAGAGCCTAGTGGGAGGAGCCTAATGCAGATGTGCAGCTGCATGAATACTGAAGGAAGGAGGAGATGAGTCCTTGTGAGTGCGGTCTTGCCTGCCTAGGTTCAGGACTGAAAGCCAGTCATCAAGGGACATCTGCATATCTTGTTATCTTCCTCTGAGGACAACTGAGATAGAACAGGAAACTTAGGACAGATACACATAGTTGGAAACGACATGCTGAGACCCTACTATTGCAGAGTAGAAACGTTAACAGCAGCACAGAAAGAAAGTGGTTTTAAGATTCACCTCTTCTCCTTCCTGCTTCTCCAGATGAACTTTCCAAGGAAAAAGGGAAGTCTCCCTGCAAAGTAGCTGTGGCTTCATCTACAGAAAAGGAAAGAGACCTTGTGCATACTCTCAGGACTGTGCAGTGAAAGGGATGGATCAGGCAAGCAACTAGCACAATGGCTAGACAATGAGCTTCAGTGTCTACATGGTCAGGAGTTACAGAACTGGGATGGTTAAGCTTGATGTCAATTTGACAGAATCTAGAATCACATAGAAGATTCTGTAAGAAATTTTCAGACTAGGTTCATCCTGAATGAAATGAATATGGGTGATGTTATGCCATGGACTGGGCTTCTGGACTAAACAAAAAGGAGAAAATGAGCTGAGGACCAGTATTCATCTCCTGCTTCCTGACTGCGGGTGCCATGTGACCTGCTGCCTCGTGCTCCCGCCACCATGCCTTTCCGCCATGATGAACTGTGTGATGGTCAATTTTAATTATCAGCCTGACATGATCCAGATACTTCTGAGAAGAGAGTGTCAATGAGGAACTGTCTAGATCAGGTTGACCTGTGAGCATGTCTGTGAGGGATTGTTTAGATGTGCAAAGACTCTGTCTGCAATTTGGGGCCACCATTCTTTGGTTAAGGGACCCGGGCTGTACAAGAGTTGAGAAAGCTAAGAACTAGCTTGCATGCATTCACTTCTCTCTGCTCTTGACTGTGGATGTGCTGTGACTGACTGCTTCAAGTCCCAGCTGTCTTGACTTCCCTGCTGTGATGGACCATAGCCTGGAAGTGTGAGCTGAAATGAGCATTCTCTTCCCTAAGTTGCTTTTGTTGGGTTAGTGAATCACAGCAGCAGAAATAAGACTGTGCCCTCAAGCTGTGAGCCAAACAACCCTTTGCATCCTTAAGCCTCTTGGGTTGGGTGTTTTGTCATCGCAAGGAGTGACACTAAGTCAGAACCAGGAGGGAATGAACCAAGAGGCAGACACATTCATGCTCAGGTAGCTTGTGAAGCCCCCTTCAGAACATGCCCTTCTTAATTGCACAAAGCTGAGTTCATCTTATTATTTTTCTAGTTAACTGGGAAAAAAAAATCCAATTTAAGCAAACTCTCCTTCAGCCACATGCTGCATCCTGTGCAAACGTTTCCTTAATTAAAAGATTTTAATCACAGTGCAGCGTCTCCCGCAGAGCCTTCCAAAAGGAGGCAGGATCTGCCTGCAAGCATCCAAGTGAGAGAGGCCCCCGTGTCTGCAGGTGCCAGGCCAAGGTTACTGACTGAGCATCCTCCTCCTGGTTGAACCCCCCCCCCATCGCCGTAACTGTCCTCTTCCCAACCACTGCGACTTTGAGACGAGTTGCCCTTTCTTGATCCTTGTCCTGACACTCAGAATATGGCATCTGTAATTCCTTTGATATTTTTTCATGTGTCTGTGTATGTGTCGTGCATCCATGCATGTATGCGTGTTTATGTGTGTGTGCGCCTGTGTGATCACGCCTATGGAGGCCCAATCTTGATGTTGGGAATCTTTCTCAATTGCTCTTTCTATTATTCACTGAGGCGCTTTCCATCAAACCCAGAGCTTGTCAGCATGGCTGCTTTTTAGCCAGTTTGCCCGAGATCCCATCTCCTCCTTCTGAGCCTGGTGTTACAAGTGAACCAACACACCCACCAGTGTTTTTACACAGGTCCCGGGGATCCGAACTCACCACGCTTGTGCAGCAAACGCTTCAACTGCTAAGTGGTTTCCCCGGCTAGGGGGTTGTGGTCCTAATTCTAAACCATCCACACTTCTGTGCTTCCCTCATCTCTTACTCTTCCAGTAGATTCCATGTGAGGCTAGTAACAGATTCTGCTTCCTCTGTGTTTGGAGTCAGTGACTTTGAAGCTCCCTTGACAAAGCAACCAACTACTTGGCTGGTATATGAATTCCTTTTCCCATTGCAGTGACAAAATACCTGACATGATTTGACTTAAAGAAAGGTTTCTTGTGTCCCATGGTTTTAAGGCATGGCCCTTCAGAGCGGGAAGGCAGGGTGGCTGGAGTGGGAGGCAGCTTTTCCAGAAAGTTCTGTTCTCAGAATCTATGTTGTGCAGCTCACAACCACCTGTAACTCTGGCTCCAGGGGATCCAACGGCTTCTTCTGTCCCCCACAAGACCTTGCACACATGGGACATACATTCACCCCCACACCCACACATACAAATGATTAAATGAAAAATAAAATCTTCAAGATAGAGTTGCTTTTCACAGGGCTGCATTTGAACACAATTTTTAGTACAGCTCCACGTGACACACTTTGGGTTCAAAACCTGGCCTGATCACAGCTTCCAAAGGATGTCCAAGGATGCATGGATGGAGCAACTACCTGGGGGAGTCTGAGGCCAGCACCAAGGATACAGCCAGAAAGCTGGCTGTGGGGCTCTGCAGGTGGGAGAATCCTGGACCACCTCTGGAAGGCCGGTTAGTCTTCAGACCCCTCTGTTGGACTGCTGTGGATGCTGGATTTGGCCTCCAGGGAGCATGGACCTGACAGAGTTTGGGAGAGGAAGACAATGTTCTGAACTTGAAAAGGACTACCAAAAAGATGTCCTTCTCCGGTATCTTCATAGATTTTTTTTTTTTTTGAGCCACAGAATCTACTTCAAACAAAATATTAGGCTAAAACTCCAGGCTGTTATCTAATTTAATTCAGCCTTAAATACAAAGAGACATTGCCTAACTTATATAAATCATTACTGTTTGCCTAGCTTATGTAAATCATTGTTGTGTTGGTCAAGAATCAGAGAATGCTGGCAGCTGCATGTAGTTGAAGCAAAGAGAAATGCTTCAAGACATGTTTCTGTCCCTTTTCCTTAGCATGGGAGGTTTGTCACTGCTCTTATGTTAAATCTAAGGACAAATGTTCCTGATAGAACATTCCAGATGTGTAACAGATTCAGTCCCTATCTTTGCATGAGCAAGCCAACTTCCGGCTTTGCCTGCAGGGTGTTTTTCAGGTCATTATGAGAACTCAACAGAAGGATAGAACTCAGAGGCTCTGGAAGGAACAGCAACAGATGCTCTGAGAATTGTCATTCTCCCAGAGATAAACAGGAGAAAGGTATGTTCATGTACATGTGATTTTTTTCTTCCATATGGAATCATTTTCAAAAGGTGCATTCTGTGCACATGAATGCTTATAACCCTGTGAGTGTCTCTCCATATAAAAAGATGAAAGGAAGGCTAGTCATGTGACTCTGTTGATAGGGTGTTTGCCTAGCATGCAAAGCCCTGGGTTCCATCCTCAGCACTGCATGAACTGCGCGTGCTGGCTCGCACCTGTAATCTCAGCACTTGGGAGGTGGAGGCAGGAAGGATCAAGAGACCAAGGTCATCCTTGGCTACACAGTGAGTTGAGGCCAGCCTGGGCTACATGAGTCCAGGTTCAAAATTTAAATTAAATAAAGAAGTTGATTAAGTAGTTAATTAAGAAGATGGGAGAGAAAGGTCATGAGCACATGTGTCTAGTCACCAGGGAATTCAGAGTCTTAGCTTGAGGCAGCTGGATCTAGGAGCTCCGAGACTGTGCCCAGGACACACTCACTGGCCTGCTCTGCACTACTGTGCTGTGTTTCAACTGAAACGCTTTTCAGAAAGGTTATTAGAGTGTAAGTGTCCCCTTAAGTCCCTGGGCCCACATTATCCCTGCAAATGGCAACTTCAGAATAATGGCCGATTGATCGAATAAATGATCCAGGAGAGCTGTGGAGATGACTCAGACAGTAAAGAACTTACCTCACAAGCATGAGTGTCTGAGTCCCAGAATCCACAGGAAAAACCAAAGCAAGGTGGCATGTGCTTGTTACCCCAGTGCTTAGGAGCTGGAGGGAGACAGATCCTTAGGGCTCCTGACCACTAATCTACCCTACTTGGCACACACACACACACACACACACACACACACACACACACACACACACCATGCAAGGTCCAGCTGGATTCATATGACAGGCTCTAAACTAATCTTCTCTGTGGTCAAGACTGGCCATAGGCCCACGTCAGGCAGGAAGGAAGGATGTGTACCTAAGAATTGCAGGTGGGTCTCACAGGGTAAACGTGCTGAGGCCAAAGTCTGTGTCTGCTACAGTTTGGGCAGAAACTGAAATAGTTTACTAGTTGGTACCCTATGGGCAAACTTACCCTATAGTCACATTTTGTGGGGCTCACACAGAAGGGCCAAGACAGATAGTAACTACCCAGGTCTACCATTGCTGTGGGGACGTCAATTATCACTAAAAGGCAGCATGACAATATCACAATTAGAAATGTTAGGACTGTCACCCAGGGATTCCTCTTCCAGGAATTTTTCCTACAAATATCCTCACCCACGTGGAATTCTGGGAAGTGACTGGAGAGTCAGTTTTTTGCTGGAGCACAGTTTGCAAGAGCCAAAGACTGGAAACCATCTAAATGTCCATCCTAGGGGTCAAGTTCTAGAAAGCATAGTCCACTGATGGTTAAAAAGAGTTCTAGATTCAGTAAAAAGAAAATAAATAAATCCTAATGAACCAGTAGGGAGAAATTTTACAAAACAGTTTTGTGTAACAAAATGGTTGAATTTTTTAAAGAAAGAAAGAAAAAAGATAGAATGTAACATAGGGCACACGCCATGACCTTGTTTGTCTGCCCTGGGTAAATCCCTGTGATGCCACACTGGTGTCTCTGTGTCTAGGTGAAACTAATCACTGGTCATCGATGGGGCAGAACACAGGGAGGGTATCTCTGGAGTCTCCAATGGAGGGTGGGCTTCCACTGAATTCTATATTGGACCAGATTCTTTTTGCTTTCTATTTTGAGCTATGAAAATAAATTATCTGTTTAAAAATAAAAACAGAGCTGGGGAAATGGCTTAATAGGGAAAGCACTTGCCGTGAGAGCATGATGGCTTGAGTCCAGAATACCAGCATCCCTGTAAACACTGAATAGCAGCTCATCTGTAAATCTCGCAGTCAGAAGACACAGACAGGGGATCCCAGAACAAGCTTGCTAGCTAGACTACGTGAATCAGCTCTGAGTTTTCAGGTATGAGACTGTGCCTCAACATAAATGTAGACAGCAGTCTAGGAAGACACTTGCCATCAATCCCTGGGCCTCCACAGGTACATACACACCTGCACATACAGGAGTATGTATACATCCAAGCAAGCACACACCACATACACATACACACACCCAAATAGACATGGCAATCCATACTTGTGAAGCCAGCTCTGAGGGGTAGAGACAGGAGGATCCTTGGACAGCCTAGCCAAATCAATGAGTTCATGTAAAAGTAAGAGACCCTGTCTCAAAACAAGGCAAACAACAGTTGAAGAAGTCACTTGAAGTTGACTTCTGGCCTCTGTACACAGGGAAACATACATGCATGTTCACTCAAGCACACACATGTGACTACAAGCACGCACACACACACAAAATTTATGATAGAAATATTGTTTTAAGCATAGGCTCACAATTAGAAGAGATGAGTTTTTATTTGAGGTATCATACACAATTTGGAAAAAATGTATTGGCACATTTATTGCTTAGCTCTTCCTTTTCCATGCTAATTCTAAGTGGCTTTGGGAGAGGTTGGAGAGACAGACTGGGAGGGTGGGCCAGGCTGCAGGCCAGCTGAGGTCAGGTCACAGGGCAGGCAGCTCAGTCGCCTCATAAGGAGGACCGATAGGTTGGCTGGTTTTGAGTTTGGCAGCATTGGGATGCTGCGTTCAGAACAGGTTTTAGGAAGCCTAGCCAAACCACAGCCCAGAGTCTAATGACAAGGCTCGACACCTGGGGCCCCAAGACGCCCTCTTTTTTTGGTGGCTTTATCTCCAGCCAGCCAGGGTTTGTGGCCATCTAGTTATAGCCTTCTGCCTCAAAAAGGAAACTGTCCTGAGGAAGAAGCCAATTACCCTGCCTCTCTGGGTAATTTACCCTCCTCCTTCCACGTCCTGGTCTGCAGTGGGCAGGAGCTGGTACCACCCCACCTCAGGCAGGAGCCAGGCCCGCCCTCTGCCCTTTGTGGTTTCCCGCAATTGTGTGGCCAACCTGGGAAGAGGCCAGGTCCGCTGGAAGAAGTCCCCAGGCCACCTCGGGCTCAGTCCTGGCTCCGGGGTCTTGCAGGCCTCTTTGCTCCTAGTGGCTCTGTTTTCCCAGACCCATTAGGAATTGCTGGGACCACAAGTGCAGCAACAAGCAGTGTGCCTCACAGGGACTGTGTCTCCCCGACATAATGCCTGGGCGGAGCAGAGAGTTCCTTCCTCTGTAGGCCGGAAGTGGACGTCCCTCGAAGTAGAAGTGGTCGCACTGGAAGTCCCTCTGAACTCTTAGTTTCTGGGCACCCCAGGCTTATCAAAAAATGGCATAGGCATGCTGGGTTTGGTGGCGCACGCCTTTAATCCCAGCACTTGGGCGGCAGAGATAGGTGGATCGCTGTGAGGCGAGTCTGGTCTACAAAGTGAGTTCCAGGACAGGCAAGGCTAAACAGAAACCCTGTCTCAAAACAGCAACAAAAAGGCATAAGCCACACTGGGTAGCATCACATGACTGTCCAGCCTAAGAAAACGGAGGGGTCTAGGGAACAGTGCCCGTGGAAAGAATGGTTAGCACTCTGTGTTCTATTCCCAGCTTAATAATAATAATAAT
The DNA here is from genome assembly GCF_049852395.1 of Peromyscus maniculatus bairdii. NCBI lineage: Eukaryota > Metazoa > Chordata > Mammalia > Rodentia > Cricetidae > Peromyscus > Peromyscus maniculatus. The sequence goes on along the minus strand of NC_134862.1, from coordinate 30,600,719 downwards.
AATAATAATAATAATAATAATAATAATAAAAATAAGTACCTCAAGACCCATGAAATCCCCACCTCACACTGCTTTTGTGGGGATTTTTGTTGTTCTTCAGACTCGATTGAAAAAGAGCACTTTATAAAACATATTAATGCCTTTTCACTTTGATTATATAGCACGGGATGACCTCGAACTTTTGATGTCCCTGCCTCCACCTGCTGGAATTACAGGTGTGTACCATCATACCCAGTTCACACCATGCTGAGAATGGAGCCCAGGCCCCCATGCAGGCTAGACAATTGACTCACATTCCCAGCCCTGATTACCTTTCCTCAAAGATCTATTTTTTTTATTTGTTTTCTTTGTATTTACATGTGTGTGTGAAGTGTGTGAGAGAGGATGTGAGTGTGTGTGTGTGTGTGTGTGTGTGAATGTGTGTGTGGTGTGTGTAGTATGAGTGTGTGAGAAACACTGTACCTGTATATATGTATGTATATATGACTGTGTGGTGTGTGTATGAAAGAGAATGTGAGGGTGTGACTGTATTGTGTGAGAGTGTGTGAGTGTGTGAGTGTGTGTGTGTGTGTGTGTGTGTGTGTGTGTGTGTGTGTGTTACATATATGCAGGTGCCCTCAGAGGCCAGAAAAGGGCATTGGATCTCCTGAAGCTAGGGTTATAAGCAGTTGTACTAGGATCTAAGCTAAACTCAGGTCCTCTGTAAGAGCAGCCAGTGCACTTTACCACTTTTTAAAAACTTATAAGTAATCCATATCAACTATCTCTTTAAAATCAGAATAGAGAAATAAGCAAAAGAGAGAGAATATATAATAACACTTAATTCGGGTATCCTAAAGTAATTGTTTTTCTTTTTACTTAATTTGTGTGTGTGTTGCTTGTTTGGTGTGTGTGTGTGTGTGTGTGTGTGTGTGCTCAAAAGTGCTAGTATCAGAGGACAATTTAAATGAGTTGGCTTTCTCCTTCCACCATGGGAATCCAGGTATTGAACCCAGTTCCCACGGCTTGGCGACAAGTACTTTTACTGGCTGAGCCATCTCCCTGGGGTGTTTATTATGTTAGCTGTGTGGTGGTCTGACTGGGAAACGTCCCCACAGTCACAGGTATTTTAACATTCATTTGGTCTGCAGTTGCTATCTCTGGCTGCCGTGGGATGTTTAGGCGCTGCAGCCTTCCTGGAGGAAGTACCTCCCAGACTGAGGACTTTCAGATGGCAAAGCCTCTGCCACCCCCAGCTGGCATTCTCTGCTTAGGCTTCAGGACGTGACCTGTTGGCTCGCTGCTCCTGCAGCCATGCCTGCGGCTTGCTGCTGTGCCTCTGTCCCACCATCATGGACTCTTAACCCGTGGGAGCTAGAAGCCAAAATAAATGTTCCCTTAAGTTGCCTTTGGTCATGGTGTTTTATCACAGCAACAGAAAAGTGGCTAATACGGTAAACATTCCTGAGTCTCGCTCCCCCCTCCCCCCCCCTCGCTTCTTTCCACAACATTAGATGATCTGCTGACATCATCTTCAAGGCACAGACAGGATGCCACAATTTAGATATACCACACAGTGACCAAACAGTGGTCCCCTCACTCTCTATTTTTCATTCACTCCAAGTCTCTACTCTGCATACAGTACTCCTGGGAATATCCTTACATGCAGAAGTGTTTTTATGCTTGCCCAGATACTCTCTCTCTCTCTCTCTCTCTCTCTCTCTCTCTCTCTCTCTCTCTCTCTCTCTCTCTCTCTCTCTCTCTCTGTGTGTGTGTGTGTGTGTACATGCATGTGTGCTCAGATGCACATATAAATGCATGTGGAGGCCAGAGGCTGGTGCTGGCTGTCTTCTTCAATTGTTCTTTACACTTTTTTTGGCAGGGTCTCGGTGTACCTGGAGTTCATCCATTTGGCTAGACTGGCTGACTACTGAGCTCCAGGGATCCTTCTGCCTCCTCCTCCCCAGCTCTAGAATTATAGGCACATGACACCATGCCCAGCGTCTTATGTGGTTTCTAAGAATCCAAGCTAACGTCTTCATACTTATCCAGCAAGTGCTTTACCCGGTGAGCATCTCCCAAGCCCCAGTTATTTTCTTTCTGAGAAACTTCTAGAAGAAAACTGGTTTAAAAGGATGTGCTATAGTAGGCATCCATTGTTCTGCCAGATGCTGAAAAACAGATACTATTTTCCCACAGAATTTAACCTCAGCCTACTTTCTTGGCAAACGTGTGGCTGACTCCCCAGCAGTGACTTCACTTATCCTGGAAGTGAAACAAATAAAACCAGGGTCCCTGTACCAGCCAAGGAGTCTCTGGGATGGAATGAACATGACCTAGCTTCAAGGGAAAGCAGAGAACTCAAGGTGTCCAGGAGTAAGCGGCCGGGCACTCTTACTTGGATCAACCCATTGTGTGGTAGCAAGTGGTGGCTTCACTTGTTACCGCTATAACCGTGTGTTACAATATTGACTCCCTTGGCACTGTAGCCCAGTTGGTAGGGTACTTGCCTAGCATGCACACAGCCCTGGGTTCCATTCCCAGTACCGTATAAACCAAGAGTGCTGGCATGTGTCTGTAATCCTGGCCCTCTGGAAGTGGAGGCAGGAAGGGCAGAAGTTCAAAGTCATTCTCAGCTACACATATGAGGGTACAGGAGACCAAGTCTCAAGAAAAGAAAGTGGTGAAGTGAAATTTAAAACATCACCCTCAGTTCTCACAGTAAACCCCTGCTGGGGTTTAGATTTGAAATGCAGCTCCCCTCTGCCCAGCTCGTGCGTGGAAAGCTTAGTCCCCCCGTACAGCCATGTTCAGAGGTGGTGCCTGCTGGAAGTGTCTGACTTGTGAGAACTCTGACCTCATTTGTGCCTTGTGGGCTTAACAGGCTACTGGGAAGCTGCAGATATTTTAGGAGGTGGGACCTGATTGGAAGAAATGGGTCACTGAATACATGCCAACGAGGGGGTATTTTATCCTCAATGTCAGTCTTTCTCTGTCTCTCTCTATGTGTCTCTCTCTGACTCTGTCTCTCTCTCTCCTGCCTCTCCCTGCTTCCTCCTCTCTGATCACCTCTCTCACTTTCCCTCTCTCCTCCACCTCTCTCTTCCTCCAGTCACTTGCCCTCCCTCTCTTTCCCCTTTCTCTGCTTCCTGGCCACCATGGGGTGGGCAGCTTTGTTCCACCACACTCTCCCTGCTGTGACATTTTTGCCTCACCACAGCCCAGAAATGATAGAGCTTTGTAAATCTTTAGAGAGACCTCTGAAATCATGAGCCAAGATCAATCCTTTCGTTTTCTCAGGGATTTTGTCATGGCAACAGGAATCTAACTAACACGGTCCTTGTGAAGGTTGCATCTCTGTGTCCTAGCGAGGAAAGCAGAGCTCCTGGTAGGTTAGGATTCTTGCACAGTCGGGGAAGGAGATAGTTCCCAACAGAACCATTTAAGAACCTCATCATTTTCTATCTGATCCTGTGGTAAACACCTTGACCAAAATCAACCTGAGGAGAAAAGGGTTTATTTGGCTTGCATGTCCTAATCACAGTGGACCATTGAGAGGGGTCAGAGCAGGGCTCAAGCTGAAGCTGAGGCAGAAAACATGAAGAAATGCTGCCTGCTGGCTTGCTTCCAGATTCATGAACAGCTACTCTTCTTCTACCTCCCAGGACCACCTACCTGCCCAGGGCTGGCACTGCCCACACTGCCTTATACATCAATTGACACTCAAGAAAAATGCCAAACAGACATGTCTACAGGGCAATCTGATGGAAGGATTTCCTTAATTGAAGTTCTCTCCTCCCAGATGACTCTAATTTGTGTCAAGTGGATGACACTAACCAGCACAGGCTCGAAGACCAATCCCCACCCCGCCCCCACACCACCTCTACAGAAGAGGTGAGTACAGACGCTGGTCCACCTCAGGTTCTTTGAAGAGCATTGGAGCAGGTCCCTCCTTGTCCCTCCCTGATACTTCTTCCCAAGCGACTATTCTATATACAGGTCACTCCCATGCAAGGACAAGAGTAGAGGCAACGTTATTTAGCCTGCTTCTCTGGGGAAAGTCGGTTTGAAATACTTGAATTCAGATCCAAACCATCTCCTTGCAGTTGGAGTGGGAGAAGGTGCTAACATCAGGGACATGTGTGTCCTAAGTGTCTGTTATACACTAAGGACATGTTTTGGAAAGTGGATAGATGGTTAAGCAGTTAAGAACACCTGTCCTTGCAGAAGATCCCAGTCCCCTGCACTCACATGGTAGCTTACAACCGTCCATAGCTACAGCCCTAGGAAATCTGATACCTTCTTCTGACCTTCACGGGTACCAACATACACATGGTACACATACATGAATGTAGGGAAAACACTCATAAAATACGGCAAATATTTTTAATGTAAAAAGAGAATGTGACTTGGTTCAAATAAGAGAACAGAGGAAGACGCTCCAGGCTGAAGGACCTTCCAGGCAGAAGCTTCCAGCAAGCACTAGAAGACCTGGAGCTCTGTGTGCTTTTTTTTTTTTAACCACTTACACATGCATCCATGTTATGTTGGACATGCTAAGAACCAACTAATAAAAACTAGTGAGTTTTGGAGATGACTCACAAGCCACTCAAGCAAGAGGACCTAGGTTAGATCCTCAGAATCTGTGTAAAGTTCACAGTAGTTTGCGTCTGTAATCCCAGCACTACGATGGAGGTGGAGACAAGAGAATCCTCAGACGTCCACAGACAAGCTAGAAATGAACAACAGGAGAACCTGACTCAAACAAGATAGACGATAAGGACTGACACTTGATGTTGTCCTATGACCTCCACAGTTGAGTTATGGTACATATGTGTCTACGCACACAGGCATGCGTACGTACACACGCAAGTCCGGGCATGTTTGATTTTTTTTAAACTGGCACATACACAGCCCAGCCAACCTTTCCCTGCTGCTCCGGTTCCCTTTCTGTTGTTGTGATAGGACATGCTGACCAAAAGCAACTTACTAGAGGAAAGGATTTATATGGCTCACACTTCCAGATCAGAGTTCATCACTGAGGAAAGTCGGGGCAGAAATTTGAAGCAAAAACCATGGAGGAAGGCTGCTTGGTGGCATGCTCACAGGATCATGCCTTATCTAGCATCCTTATATAGCCCAGGACCACCTGCCTGCCTGTGGAACGATGCTCTTCACAGTGGCCTGGGCCCATCTACATGAGCTAACAATCAAGACAACCCCCCACAGACAAACCTGATGGAGACAAATCCTCAATGGAGACTTTCTTTCCCCGTAATTTTAGACTGTCAAGTCGGCAGTCAATGTTAACCAGAATACCTGCCTTTCTCCTGCTTTGGAGTGCCTTGCAAAGCTGACCTCTATGTAGACACATATGTTCAATTATTGAGCAATCATTCCTCTGAGATGTAGCTTCCAAGCCAGTTCACACTGCAAGCTAAATGCGCACTTTGCCTGAGAGAAATATTCTTGTCACATAAGAGCCCCTATTAATCAAAAATCACATTATGGCTCCTGGAATGAAGTTTCCTTTACTACTTTTTCATAATAATCCCAGATAAGATAAAATTGGTAATTGCACGTTCTCTTCTGATGGGAGATAATACAAAAGTGGTATAGAAATTTGACTTAAAAGAGTATATTCACTTGGCTAATAGGGTTCCATTATGCAGCCTTTACTTATTCATTCAGTACAATTTTGCCACATATTGAAAAGTTTAATTAGAAGTTACATGTTACATTGTTCCTTGGTGTTAGCCACAGAGGAAAGTTTTCAACGGTCAAAGAAGGAAGGAGGCAATGGAAGCCCAGGGCTTTCGACAGTGAAGGCTGCTTACATAGACTACCTATGCCAACCTCCAGGAAGGCTGGCTCCCGGACAGGTCACCTTCAGATCACAGATTAAGGACCAATTTCATATCGACAAAGCTCACTTTTTACAGTGGCAAAAAAGGGTGATCTGTGGGTTCCAAGGAATATGTTAATGGTGTCATTCATTTTCTTTATAACTCACACTGCAAAGGGGCACTGACTCCCCAGAAGCAAGGGCACCCTTCCATCAATAGGCTAATAACAACGGGCCAGTTTTGTGAGATTTTTTTTACCCAGCTAACAGATAATACCTTAATTACGAGTCATCCATGCCTATTAATCAATTAAATAATAATTGCATTGCCGACATCAGCAAGCCAAGCCCAAGCAGCACTTTCACAATGGAATATTCCTGATCAAGACACAAAGCCCATAAATACCTACCTATCATGTCATTGGAGTAGAACCTTATAAGGCCATGATTCGGCTTCCTAGGGATTGAACAGTCACACCAGCTGTGATGCGGGCCTAGGTATTTCACTAGGACCCTGCGTGGGGGAAGGCCTGGGGCCCAAGAAGGACAAAAACATCTTTGTGGATTGTGCTCCTTCTGGGCCTTCCTCACACTGCAGTGCAGAGGCACCTGTGTAGTCTGAGTCCTAGGCTGAAGTGAGAACATATTCATATACATTTGAAAAGTATGTGGTGGTTACTACTCCTTTCTGGAAACATCATCACAGACACACCCACAGGTCTGTTTTACTAGTTTGTTAATGTAGCTAGTCAACTGTGTAAGTAGTAACTAGTTACTAGTAACTTTACTAGTTACATTACAGTAGAGCTGCAGCTCTCCAAGACAGGTTAGCTGCAGGGTGTCATCATCACCATCACTATCATCCTATTATCATCATGACCTCATCACTACCACCATCACCACCATCTCCATCATTGGTGTCTTAGTTAGGGGTTCTATTGCTGAGATGAAACACCATGGCCAAAAAGCAAGTTGGGGAGGAAAGGGTTTATTTTGCTTACACTTCCATATTCTTGTTCATCACTAAAGAAAATCGGGACAGGAACTCCAACAGGGCAGGATCCCAGAAATAGGAGTTGATGCAGAGGCCATGAAGGAGTGTTGCTTATTGGCTTGCTTCCCCTGGCTTGGTCAGCCTGCTTTCTTATAGAACCCAGGACCACTAACCCAGGGATGGCAATACCCACCATGGCACAACTAACTGAGAAAATGCCTTACAGCTGGATCTTATAGAGTCATTCCCTCCACTGAGGCTCCTTCCTTTCTGATGACTCTAGCTTGGGTCAAGTTGACACACAATTGACACAGTTGGTACAATTACCATTATTACAGCCGTCATCTTCATCACCATCATCACTGTCCTCTCAGAGATACCACTGGGTAGAGTTAGTCCCCTCCCCAACCCCCCCAATAGCCTGGCTCAGCTGGTCAGTCATCAATGGCACATATCAGGACCTTGGCATTCCAACTTCTCATTCTCTACAACATAGTTGCCAACTACCCCAAAAGGGACAGAGGTCCCTCCCCAGACAAGCAAGGAGCCCATATGGGGCAGAGCAGAAATTATTTATGAACCAACTCTATTAGTCAGGTTTTTGAGTCACTGCAACCAAACACCCATGGGGGGGGGGACCATTAAAGAAAGAAATGTTTGTTGTGTCTCATTGTTTCAATCTATCACAACAGGGAAGGGTCAGAAGAGGAGCGCTCACATCATGGAGGGGCAGGAAGCAGAGAAAAGGGGATACAGGAAATGGGCAAGACAAGTACACCCTCCAAGGATAAGCGCCCAGTGACCTACTTCTTCCAAGCAGGCCCCACCTCTGACCTTTCACCACCTCCCAATAATGCCATCATATTATGAATCCATCAGGAGGTTAAGCCACTCATTAGCTCAGACTCCTCATGATCTGCTACTCATCACTGGAAACATCATCACAGACACACCCAGCGGTGTGCTTTACTAGTTCATTAATCCAATCTAGCTAACCATCACACCAACTACTTACTCTTGATTTAGCTTGTCCTTAGGCACAAGGTGTATTTATAGAGCTTGGATCTTCTTCAGAGAAGAGCCTTGTGAGAAAGCATTCCTCTGGCCCAGCTTGAATTCAAGCACTCCCTGCCTCATAGGGATGGGCAGAACTGGAGAGCAGCTGCCCCTGGGTAAACCAGGGTGGTTCAATTCCTTTCTCTCCTCCCACATCACCATCATGAGTGAATGGCACACACACCAATGGTAGTACCGAATCTTACTGACTAGTGAGAACTACATCGGAATAGAGACCACCTCCCACTGAGCATGCAGCACAATTCACAGGAATGTGTACTGAAGAACCTGGTTCAAAGCAGGTGAGAGATGCCCGCCTGAGAAGGACACATTATGGAAGAAGATGGAGGCCAACATGGCCCTGCAAGAACTCCTAGGACACTCAGGTCTCTGTCACTTATCCATTTGAAAAATAGTATTGAGCATGGCCCACATGTCAATCAAAGAAACCAGTGAGTGACCTGAAAGAAGTCATGAACCAGAGCCAAGGGTAGGTGGGGTGCTGTGTGACACTATTCCTTGGGATACATGAACAAACTTTTACTCACCCCAAATAGGGAACTAATAACAGACCAAAGTAACAATCCCAACAAAATACAACTTGGTGAATCAATGCTCCGGAGTCTTGTGAGAGCTGGAATTGGGCTGGAATTAGCCCAACCTAGGCAAGGAAAGGAATGAAGAAGGGCAGTGTGTGTCCATTTCCATGAGGTAAAAAGCAGAGAAGGAAAGGGATGGATGTGGGGATGGGAGCCTGGATAGAGAAAAATTCTGGCATCCCTTTTTCCAGATCCTAGCTAGGCTGCAGGAATGGGATCCTTGCAGGGTGAGGCTGCTATTTGAGATGTATGTGTATTAGTCAGGCTTCTCCAGAGGAACAAACCAATAAAATGGATGCATATTAAAAGGGACTTTATTCAAATGGCTTACACAATAAAGGCCAAATCGTCCCATGATGCCTGTCTTCACACTGTAGAGAGTGAGAGCACATAGCTGCTCAGTCCATCAAGCTGCATGCCTCAGCCATCCCAATCTGGTACCAAAGGCATGGAGGATTCTTGTATACTCACTGGTCTTCAATCCAGGTTAGAAGTCCAAAGAAACTTTGTTCTGATGCCGGGGGAAGACAGTGGTGATGGCAACAGCCACAGCAGCACTCACCAGAAAGAGACGAAGACAAGAAGGCAAAAAACAAAAGTTTTTCCCTGGGACTCTACCTCCAGAAAAGTGCCATGAAGACTTATTGTGGCTCTTCCCACTTTAACCAACCTAATCAAGAAAGCCCCTCCCAGGCAAGCCTGGAGACTAATCTAGATAAGCTCTCACTGTTGTACCCAGAGGCTCATGGGTGATTCTAGATGGTGCCAAGCTGAAAATTGAGATTAACCATCACCTTATGCATACACCATTTAAGGACAGGTTGTGGATGTTATGATACAGTACCCCAATCTAGTCACATTTACCCACCTCAGTCTGTCTTGTCTTTTACCTGGATTTGCCTGCAGGTGGCAGAAAACTCACTGTTTATTAAGTACCTGCTTGGGTAGCAGGCATGGGTATTGAGTACCTGCTTGGGTTGCAGGCGTGGGTATTGAGTACCTGCTTGGGGAGCAGGCATGGGTATTGAGCACCTGCTTGGGTAGCAGGCATGGGTATTGAGCACCTGCTTGGGGAGCAGGCGTGGATATTGAGTACCTGCTTGGGTAGCAGGCGTGGGTATTGAGTACCTGCTTGGGGAGCAGGCGTGGATATTGAGTACCTGCTTGGGTAGCAGGCGTGGATATTGAGTACCTGCTTGGGTAGCAGGCGTGGATATTGAGTACCTGCTTGGGTAGCAGGCGTGGATATTGAGTACCTGCTTGGGTAGCAGGCATGAGTATTGAGCACCTGCTTGGGTAGCAGGCATGGGTATTGAGCACCTGCTTGGGTAGCAGGCGTGGGTATTGAGTACCTGCTTGGGTAGTTGGCATGGGTATTGAGTACCTGCTTGGGTAGCAGGCATGGGTATTGAGTACCTGCTTGGGGAGTAGGCATAGAGCCAGTGCACTGTCTCCAGTGTTCTTTGATCATTTCAATCATCCTGTAAAATCCCCTGGTCTTTGACGATGAGGAAACTGAGGCTCAGGGAAAAAACTTCCAATCTGCACAGGAGGAGGGAAGCAGAGAGGCAATGACGTGACTGGTCAGTTACAGACACCAGAGCAGTTTCCCCGACACAACCCACCACTTTCACGTATACGGTAGGGAATCCCCACCCAGAGGAAAGAGGCAGAGCTCCAATGATGGAGCGCTTACCCGGCATGCACAAAGCCATGCATTCCGTCCACTGGACGAGCTGAGTGAGCATGGTGGTCCTGACACTTCAGAAGCGAAGGCATGAGCATCAGAAGTTCGCCTGTATAATGGGTTCAAAGTCAGTCTGGGCTGCATGAGACCCTGTCTCAAACAGAAATTGAGACATACGGGAGGAATTGAAGACATAAAAGCAAAAACACAATGTGTACTACAACATAACCTTAAACCTTGAAGCAGGAGTCATGTGACTGTGGGAGCTTCCCAATGGGGTTTTATGTAAATATGGGGGAAAGAGGACAAAGATTCCAGGGGAACATTCCAGCTTGGATTTTTGTGGCTCCTTGCCAGCAAACCCAGGGTGAAGGTGAAAAGTAGAGGACTGTAGCTGTGCTCAACACGAAAGCAGGCCAAATCCTGGAAAGTCCTATTTCCCATCCTTCTGCCTCTGAACACAGAGACGTGAATTTTTAAAGAGTATTTCACTGATTTATTTTGGGGTTTAGGGGCCCATGCCATGCATCATGTGTGGAGGTCAAAGGATGACTTTTCAGGAGTAGCTTTTCCTTCTGCTTTGTTTTTGAGGCAGGGTCTCTCTCTACTTCTGCCTCTGCACTGTGTACCCAGGCTATCTCTGATTCCATCTCACCCTGAGTGGGAGGCAGGGCTTCGAGATGCCAACCATTGGCTCCAGGTTCTAAGATGGAATCTGGGTCCTTGAGTTGTGCAGCAAGTACTTTTGTCCAGTGAATTAGCTCAGCCTGCCCAGCAACACTGATTTGAAAAGCTACCTACTATCTTCCTGGCTCTCTCCTGAGGTCCATGTTGGCCCTTACATGCTGCCTTCTATCTAATTTATATCTTTCCTACTGTACTCCAGCATCCCTCTCCCACCTCTCATCCTCTAGAAAATAACTTCAAGGATTTGCTTAATGGAAACATCCGGAACCCAAGGAATTTCCTCCCTTACTTGAAAATGAATGACTTCCTCCTCTTAGGCTGCTAGGAGAGGCTGGCACCTGAGTTGTGGTAACTTCAAAGGCTGCACACATTTCAGCTCCAGAGGCCAGAGATGGCTGGGGCTCCTCCTGCTGCCTCTGCCTGTGCTCAAACCCATCCCACAGCTACCTGGGGGAAGGGCCCTGTGCACATGTTCTAATAAGCATAAGTATCTGAGTTCACAGCTGTCCACATTAGTTGTATCTAATAAGCATGGATATCCAAAAGATACAATGCTTTCAGCTTCCTTAAGATTGGCCTTGGGCAGCCGGGCAGGGGTGGCACACACCTTTAATCCCAGCACTCGGGAAGCAGAGGCAGGTGGATCTCTGTGAGTCTAAGGCCAGCCTGGTTTACAGAGCTAGTTCCAGGACAGCCAAAGCCACACAAAGAAACCCTGTCTCAAAAATCAAAAGCAGAAAGATCGGCTTTGGGGTGGGGGAGTTGCTTGTTGCCAAGCCTGATGATCTGAGTATCATTCACAGAATCTGCACTGTGGAAGGAAACAACCAATTCCTTCAAGTTTTCTGTGACCTCACATATATGTGCATGGTGGCTTGTTCCTGCATGTGAACACACACAACATTATGTAAGTAATAATAAGTAAACGAATCAATGCCTTGGAAGGCAGAGTCAGGAAGGCAAATCTACATTCAGAGAAGGTCTTGTGTCCCTGGCTTTGGTTGGTAATAAACATTTATGACTGAGTAACAAGTCACCCCAAAAGTAGATTTTGCTAGAGCCCTGGCTACCCAGCACTGTGCTGATCACAGGCCTCTGCTGGCCTTTTTAAGATAACCCTTATGTTCACATTTTAAACACTCTGTGGAGATTCTTCTCTTCCTTAAAAAAAGAGAAGAAAAGGCCTGGAAGCAGCTGTTTTCTATATGCAGCTGGATTCTGCCACACAACTGTTTCGCCTTTAGCGACTTTGTCAAGCTTAATTTGAGAGTAATCTGACTGCAGGTGTCAGGTAAGAATGGGACACTTCCAAGGATCAGGAACCCCACAGAGGGGTCAGTTCAGGTGTCCAGGATGGAAGAGAAGCCTTGGTCAGAACACCGGAAGCCAAAGGGCCACAGGCTGGCTGTGGAGTACCAAGCTCATCCCACGATTCCAACACAGACTCTGGGAGATGATGCCTACAGGCAGAAGGGATGGGATTTTCATTGCCAGGTCCCCAGTAACATAAAATCTCACAAACAACCTCTGTAAATCATGCCGTGACAGCTACCGGGCTTGTCCAACGCTAAACATAAGCGGACTCTTCTTTTAAGTGGAGCTGTAGTCGCAGGCGGCACCATCACCAGCCTTCCAACATCTGTAGTTCATCTTATCGTTTGAAGAAATATATGAGTTTCACTGTCTTTTTTTTTTCTTTTAAGCCTTTTGCAGCTTCTGCTCCTTGACTTGTTTGAACAGCATCTGCTATGTATAAAATTGGGGGGTGGGGGACGCTGCGGAAAAAGAACATTTGGGAGATCTGTGGGTCGAGAGAAAATGCGAGCGCTGGAACGTTTCTGCGGACATCAGAGGCCAGGCACTTGCCTTTCTCAGCACCAGCCCCTCATGGGTATTGAACTTGGGGTGCTGCCCTTGGCTTAGTCTAGAGCTCACTCTGGGTTTTGAGGGGTTTAATTATGTATTTATGGGTACGTATGTATGTATGTATGTATGTATGTATGTATGTGGTGTATCTGTGTGGAGTGTGTATGTGTGGGTTATACGTATGCGGGTGTGTGAATGCAGGGACCAGGGAAGGAAAACTATAGAGTGATCTACTCTATACCCACCTTATGTCCCTGTGACAGAGAATCTCAAAAAACTTAGGCTGGCAGCCAGCCAGCCCCAGTGATTCCCATGTCTCTATCCGTCACAGATCTGAGGTTACAGGCACATGCATAGCCACACCCAACTCTTCACATACATGCTGGGGATCTGAACTCAGGTCCTCATGCTTGCACAGCTTGGGCTCTTACCCACTGAGCCATCCTGGAAGCCCCCTCATTCTGGTTCGGTCTTGTGCTGATTAACTCCCTGCTAAATAGGCTTTTGAGAGACCTTCGTGACGGGTGATTCTGGGGGTCCTTCAAGACATGGAAGCCCACCTCGGGATTGATCAAACGCCTCCAAAATATCTGGAGAGGGGCACAGGGCTAAAATGTGGCCCTTGGGAGCTAACAGTAGAGAAGGATGGCACTCACTTAACGCGAGGAAGGCTAGCAGAGGGAGCCTATGTCATAGCATAAAGTCACCACAGGGTGGTACAAGCTGCAGTGCACTCTCCCCTGGGCTTGTGTCTCCCAGTAGCCGAGGGACAGAAGTGAGGGACAGAGCAGAGCGCAGACAACTCAGCTGGAAAAGAGGGCAGCATGGGGGCGGGGGGCGGGGAGCGAAGGGGGGGCTCCCTGCTCCTTCTGCCTGAGCAGAGGTGTACAAACTGAAGCGTGCACGCAGTATACAGGCACCAGATGTTTAAACATTTGACCCCTAAATTAATCACCACCTCTTTGCACCCTTGGCCATGCCTGGCCCAGTCGCCTCAGCCCTAACATGGACCAGGCAACACACATAGCTCAGATTCCAGGAAGCCCCACTCTATTGGCCAGGAAATCAATTTAAATGATGTTTTTAATGACCAGAGTGCCATTCTGGATGAGCTAAGCCAACAGTGAAGACAGATTTTTTTTTTAATTTTTTTAATTTTTTATTTTTTTTATTTTTTGCCACATGCAGCTTGTTGATCAAAGAACTAACTGTTCACAGAACTCAAGGATTACCACAGCTAGTGTTAACGTTCCCACCGAAGGAAGGTCCAAACACTAAGAAAACCGATTAATGGGTGGGGAAGCTGTCTTAACCAGTGAAGTGCTGATCAAGCAGCCATTGAAGACTTGAGTTCTGCCCCTTCAGAACCTGTGCAGAAAGGGCCTGGGCAGTGCCAGGGGCTTGTAATCTCAGCACACAGGAGGTGGAGGCAGGTGGGCAGGTGGGATCCCGGGGGGCAGCCAGCTTAACCTACCTGACGAGCTCCAGGACTGAGATACTCCAGCTCAAAAAACAAACAAACAAACAAACAAAAAAGCCAGATACCCAAAAGTGTCTTCTGGACTCCACACAGATATACACATGTTCACCTACACACCTACACACATGAGGAAACACATAGGTGACACACACCAACCGCAGGACTAAGGGTACAGCCCAGTGGTAAAACACTTGCCTGACAGGGATAAGACTCTGAGCATTGCAAAAATGTTTGTAACTGACTAAAAATGCTCAGTAGTCTCATTAGCTTCAGCAGCATTCCTGTTTTTATTACCATAATTGACACTGAGGCTGTGTGACTTTCTGACTTCGTTCTTAGCGAGTTCTCTTCTTTTATTCCTTCCACTAAACTCCTGCAGAGAGCTGCATTAAAGGTTCAGGTGATGCCGTGAGCCACGGTTCTCAGGTTTTTAATCTACTTTATGTTTGACTATGTGTATGGGTGTAGGTATGTACAAGTGAGTGTGGGCGCCTTCAGAGACTGAAAGAGGTTATCAGATCATGGGGAGCTAAAGTTACAGCAGTTGCAAGCCATGCAGTGTGGGTGCTGGGAACTGAACTTAGGTCCTCTTAGCTGCTGGGCTTTGTCACCAGCCCCCTTGAGCTACAGTTTTTAAAACATTTTAAGGAACAAAGCCCTGAAATGATATATAAAGAAACTACTAGATCTTGTGGGTTGGTTTGGTGATTGGGGATCTGATCCAGAACCCTGGGCATGCTAAGCAGTTGCTCTTCCACTGAACTGCACACCAGCAAACAGTGTTTGCTTTTTAATGTGAGGCTGATTCGTCCAGGTTCCAGCTGTGCAGGGCACCCCACCTGAGTCTGATTTAACCACGAGGCTTTGCCTACTCTGGGAACGCAAAGAGGAGCCACACTGGCCCCTTTCATGTTAACAAAGATCTGTCACTGACACTGTCTCCCTCTCGTCTGTCCCAGCTTTCCTCCTATCAAAGTTGGTGGAAGACTCTAGGCAGGTAGAGATCCTTTGAGTACAAATTTACCCAACCACGCCCATGCAATGGCTATATTTTGATGAGATAAAGAAATTTTATCCTGAAGGGCACAGGGGAGAGATCCTGTCTGCTGTGGGATGTTCTATATGTCCTGTGGGAGCCCGTTCTTGGGTTCCTCATGGCTTTACCCAGCAGGTCCGCATAGAGGATGATTAAGACCATGGGCCTGAGTGCAGGTGTCTGAGATGGTCTGCACTTGGCTGTGCTGGGGGATGGTCTGTATGTCAAGTTGCTCTGATTGGTCAATAAATAAAACCTGATTGGCCATGGCTAGGCAGGAAGTATAGGCAGGACTAACAGAGAGGAGAAATGAAAGAACAGGAAGGCAGAAGGAGTCACTGCCAGCCGCCCGCCAGGACAAGCAGCGTGTAAAGTACCGGTAAGCCACAAGCCGTGTGGCAAGATATAGATTTGTGGAAATGGATTAATTTAAGCTATAAGAATAGTTAGTAAGAAGCCTGCCACGGCCATACAGTTTGAAACAATATAAATCTCTGTGTTTACTTGGTTGGGTCTGAGCGGCTGTGGGACTGGTGGGTGACAAAGATTTGTCCTGACTGTGGGCAAGACAGGAAAACTCAATCAACACCTGTCAATTGAATGTGTGTGTGTGTGTGTGTGTGTGTGTGTGTGTGTGTGTGTGTGTGCGCATGTGTGCTCACTCAAATGTGTATGCTGGTGTATGCAAACTTGGAGGCTAGAAGTCAACTGCAAATGTTCTTCTCTGGACCTATCCATCTTATTTTTTGAGACAGGTCTCTCACTATCCTGGAACTTACCATTTTGGCTAGACTGGCTAGCCATTGAATCCCAGGGAATCCACCCATCTCTGCCTCCTCAATTGCTGGGATCACAAACATACTCCACCACTCCTCAATTTTTGTTTGTTTGTTTATAATGTGGGTTCTTAGGAATGATCTCGGGTTCACACTCACATGGCAAGCACTTAACTGGCTGGGCCATTTCCCCGGCTCTCAGTCGCTCTTAAACGTTGAGAAAATGAGCCAGGCGTGGTGCTGAAGGCACACACCTTTAATCCCAGAAGGCAGAAGCAGTCAGATCTCCGTGAGTTCAAGGCCAGAGTGGACTACATAGCAAGTTCCAGACCCGTCAGGAGAGCCTGTCTTAAAAAAGAAGAACCGAGAGCTGAAGTTGCAGTTTTTGCTGCTCGGCAGAGAAAAACCCTTAGCAGAGCTCATTCCGTCTTAAGGGTGGAGGGGCACAGGCAGGTCACCGTGAGACCCCCTCTCCGTAGGGACATCACTTTCCCCTGAGCTGCCCGTGAACTGCTCCGGGGTGGCGGTCAGGCTCTGCCTGTGAACTTTCATGCACAGGCTTCCACATCTGCTGAGCTCTGTGACTCCATGCCACCTCTCTGACGACTGCACATGTCTGAGATGAACTACCTCCCGCCTGAGGAACGGTGTCACTAGGAGCCCCAAAAGGTGTTCTGAACACTGTTTAAGACAACAACTGTCTTAAAGCAGTTTCAACGTCTCACTCGTCTATGTATAAGCCTTGCTGGATGGGTTTAGGAGATCTTGGGCTATTTTAAGGGGACCATTTTTACATCTGTTTATTTTGTTTATGTATGTTGTGCACGAATGTGCGTGTCTGTGGAGGCCAGAGGCCCACGCTCGTGTCTTCTTTACCATTCTCCTCCACCGTTTGGGCAGGGGTGGGGTGGAGGCAGGGACTCTCACTGAAGCCTAGAGCTCAGCCATTCAGATAAACTAGCTGGATAGCAAGGCCCAGGGATCTTCCTGTCTATGCCTCCCAGCACTGGTCCATATAAGCACATCATCTATCTATCTCTCTCTCTCTCTCTCTCTCTCTCTCTCTCTCTCTCTCTCTCTCTCTCTCTCTCTCTCTCTGTGTGTGTGTGTGTGTGTGTGTGTGTGTGTGTGTGTGTGTGTGTGTGTGTAAGCGCACGCTGGGAATCTGAACTCAGGTCCTCATGCTAGTGAGGGCAGGCACTTCATTAACTGAACCGTCTCCCCAGCCTTACATTCATTTATTTTCACCACTGAAATCTCCCACCCTTGCCTTGGTTTTTGTTCCCCTGCCTGAGCCGACCTGCCCAACCCACCTTCTAACACTTTGCTGTCTTTTCTAGATCAAGCACAGGGCAGAGGGGTCTGTAAGTCAAGGCTGGAGCAGCAAGGAAGGCAGGACTTACTCCGGGTCTTAGGTGCTTGGGTTAAGTCAAGGTTCATGGGTGAAGAGACTCCTGGGCCAGACTCCCTCGGATCTCGTAACTCACCACACCATCCGCTTCTTCAACAGCAGTGCTCCTGGGTGCCTGCTGGGACTGTGGGTGAAAAGCTGGGCCCGAGACCACCCCTTGGAAGGCCATTCTCACCCAGCCTGGTGCAGACTAATGTTATTCTTGGGTCATTTAACTTCACTCTCGGGGGGGGGGGGGGGGACCAAGAATGGTGTTAAGTCGTAAATCACTCCCCTCTGGAATGGATTTGAGCCAGAACGATCAGTCTGAGCATTCCTGCCTTGCTTGACCATGGTAAAGAGATTACGGTATGTAAAATTCGGCTAAACATAGCTTGTTTCCCTTTCCTACTGTCCTGGTTGTCTGTCTCGCTATGAAAGGTTAAGACCTAGGAGGGGAAAGTCATCCTCGACATGGACTGACTCTCACCCCAGGACATCCTATTCAGAGGTCATCCTTATAAGGCCATTGTGAGAGACTCGTGGGCCCATCAGAGAGAGATTCATAAATTTGGCTTTTGGGTGGTTTCAATTGGCCCATCTGACAAAGCAGGAAAAAACAGAAGGTACCGAACAGCAGAAGTCTGCCTTTGTGGTCCCAGCCCAGAAAGCTCAGCTCCCTCATGCACTGGTTCACATGGTGGAAACTGACTTTCCTTTTTGTTGATGTTAACTGAGTACCTAATCGTACTGTAATTATCTTAGCGGGTCTACTTGCCCTACGGTACACAGTTCCTGATATTCCTTATGGAAGGCTCCCCCAAGTTGTAGTTTCTTGAGATTCACTCTTATAGTCCAAATATTCAAGGTTAAGAAAATAAATAAAGTGTGGGGAGGAGAAATGACTCAGGGTAAAGATGGCTGCCTCCAAGCCTACCAGCTGGAGTTGGATTTCAGGGAGCTGCAAGCAGAGAACCAATTCCTGCAAAATGCCCTCTGACCTCCACACATGCATCCTGGCTCGTGAGCTCTCTGCCCCGATACACATGTACTCACATAAAATAAAAATACAGACATTTCTTGAAAGGGTTGGGCCAGCACGATCGATAAGCAGGTAAGGACACCTGCCTTCAAACCTGATCACGTGACTTCAACCCCCTCCCTAGACACAAATGGTACAAGAAGAGAACTGACTACTCCAGGTTGTTCTTTGACCCCCACGTGCACATTGTGCCATGGGGGCACACACAAGCACTAAATAAATAAATAAATAAATAAATAAATAAATAAATAAATGTCGTTAAAACATTTCAAATAGTGAGCTTCAGAGACAGCTCAGTCAAAAACAAAACAAAGAAAAAGCTAGGACCTGTGTTTGATCCCTAGAACTTATGTGAAAAATCCAGGTGCAGTGGTATGTGCATGTTCTCCCAGCATTAGAGAGGCAGAGACAAATGGATCCCTGGAAGTCACTGGCCAGCCAGCCTAGCCTACTTGGCCGGCTCCAGGTCAGTGAGAGACCCTGTCTCACAACACAAGTGGACAACACTTGAGAAATGATGCCCAAGGTTGTTCACACACATACACATAAACACATGAACATGAACACACAGGCACAGGCCTGTGCACACATATACACACAAGCACAAATACCTACATTGGTCTTGCCCATTTGATCGCTTAAGTTCCCCAGACCATGGAAAGCAGTTGACTTGGAGAAGCACACAGTATCATCTCCATTGTCTTCAAGCCACTGGGACTTAGACTGCTTGCTGCAATGTAAGTCTGAAGCACACATAACGAAGCTGCTTCCCTGAACAGACACCATGGATGGGAGATGGTTCAGGAAACTAAATCAGCCAAAGTGCCTGGACAGTGAGTCCTAAGCTCTACCCATGCACACAGGCAGATGGGGACTGCCATGGTCAATGTGAGCAAAAATGTCTGCAAATGACAAATCCCAGCTTCCAGGCCAGACCGTGCATTTGTCTTGTTGTGTGAGGTAGAACCAGGAGGTAACCTTGATTAGTATTCAACTTAGCTGTTTATTATAGGAAATTGTACGACGGCAGTGGAAGCTGTGATTTTCACACAGCTATTCCTGGGAGAAAGGAGATTTCACATCAAGAAGTAGATGTATCAAGAGATGAGATCCCTGGTGCTTAGTCAGAGGATAAAGGGCCTTGGCAAAAGGTGTTTTATATTTTCAAGTTCAAGAAACAAACCATGGTCTGGGAAGGTGGCTCAGCTGGTAGACTGCTTGCTTAGCATGCACAAAGCCCTAGGTCCAATCCCCAACGCTGCACGGTAGTGCATGCCTGCAAACCCAGCATTTGGGGAGTGGAGGCAGAAGCAGAAGTTCGAGGTTGTCCAGGGCTACATAGTGACTTCCAGGTCAGTCTGGACTATAGGAAACCTGACTCAGAATATAAGAAAGGATGAAGGAACAGAGGAAGGAGGGAGGGAGGGAGGGAGGGAGGGAGGGAGGGAGGGAGGGAGGGAGGGAGGGAGGGAGGGAGGAGGGAGGAAAACAGAGACAACTATCACTTGTCTTTTTTCTATAATAAATGGGTGTTCAGCCAATTCCTCCTCTCAAAGGTGAACCCCTAGTTAACATTCCCTTCATGTAAAAATGTAGAAGAAACACTTGAATTGGAAGGTTTACTAAGAGTTGTGGAATTATTAAAAATTATTCTCCATAAAAACAGCAGATCAGGATCAAGATGAGTCTCCTGAATGTCATTTATAGAGACTTAGAAATCGGCACACAAACACATGTATACATATTTTGAAATTTAGCATGCATTTCATTTTCTTTTGTTGTTGTTGTTGTTGTTGTTGTTGTTGTTGTTTGTTTTGATTGGTTGCGAAACAGAGTCTCATATAGCCCAGGCTAGCTTCACACTCTTTATGTAGCCAAGGATGACATTGAACTTCTGATCTTTATACCTTACCTCCTGAGCACTGGGAATACTTGCCTGAATCACCAAGCCATTTTTATGTGGTACTGGGGATGGAACCAGGAACTCTACCAGCCGAGCTACATCCACAGCCCCAGACATTTCCTTTTCCTCCTCTGTTCACACTGTCATAGATACAGCATTCTCTTGGTGATTTGAGCAATGGTGTCTGCGTCTTTGTGAACTTCCTGGAAGCTGTGAAGAGGATAAGAAGCGCTCAAGCACAAGCTCCTTAGGAAAGTAGTGCTCTGAAGGCTGGGGAGACAGCGCCATCAATAAAGTGGTTGCTGTGCAAGCTTGAGGACCTGGGTTCAGATCCCCAGAACCCACATAAAAGTGGTGACACACACTTGCAATCTTGTGCTGGGAAGGCAGAGACACGTGGGCTTACTGGCACCCAAAGTTGTTCTCTCACCTCCACGTTCATTCTGAACTTTACCTGAGCTGTGGCAAGCTGGCCTTTGCCCTCATTGGCCCTTTCTCTCTGGTCAGGAGGCAAGTCTGAAGGCCCACGGCAAATCACAGGGCAGAGCAGGGTGAAAGCTTGGTCAGGTCCCGTCTCCAGAGCATCTTCTGAAATACACTGAGGCCAGACCACCATGCAGCTGTCACAGGAGGAAATGCCTGCATAGCACCTACAAGGCAGAAAGCGAGTTGTTGTCAACCATTGTGGGAATACCAACTGACTGCCTGGAGAGACCTATTTTGGGTTTCCAGAATACCCTGCAGGCAGAAATTAAGACAGAGCACCCTATACTCTGCACACCTGGCTACAGCCTGAAAATTTCAGTATGTATGCCACCAAGTGGCATAATACTGCTAACTCCTTCACTATTTAAAAATATCTGCATCAGGCTGAGGAGATGGCTCAGTGGGTCACATATTTGTCACACAACCCTGAGGACCAAAAGTCCAGCCTCAACTATGCACATTTGTAATGTCAAAGCTGAGGAGATGGAGACAGGATTTCTGTGGCTCACAGGCAAGCCTAGTTGGTGGGTTTTGCCTCAGTACCAGAAGGTGGAGGGCCAGAAAGATGGCCCCACAGCTGAAAGCACAGCCTACCAATGCCAATTTCATCCCTGAAACCCATGAGAAGGTGGGTGGTGAGAGTCAACTCTACAAAATTATCCTCTGACCTTCACATGCTTACACATATATCATGAACACAGATACACAGAATAGTAATGATGATAGATAATTTAAAAAAAAACAAATTGGAGACACCTGAGGTTGACCTCTGATCTACACACACACACACACACACACACACACACACACACACACACACACACACACACACGACAGAGCACCCATACAAAAAGAAACTCGGGGGAGAAAGGGTTTTTTCTGGCTGGCAGTTTCAGAGAACACACAGTCCATCACAGGGGAGAAGGCATAGAAGCAGGACCGTGACAGTCAGGAAGTAGACTGATCACATTCCATCCCCACACAAGAATCACAGAGAAAGAACAGGAAGGGCGATCAAGCTTATAACCCCCAAAACCTGCCCCACAGTGATATCCTTTCTTCATCAAGATTCCATCTCCTAAAGGTTCTGTAATCTCCCAAAATCAGAACCCTCAGCCGAGTAACAAGTGTCCAAACACATGAGCCTACGGAGGACATTTAACTTCCTTTGCTATTTAGTATCATGTAGATGGAATGTCCAGTATCACTGCACTTTGACACTGACTGAACATGTTAAAAACTCCTAAAGGACAAAACACAGTGCTGTAAAGATCTCTCTCCACATGTTCACCACTTCTAGCAGGAGAAACTGACCCTCTGTTTCAGCTGATCTGATGAGCAGAGTCCTCAATATCTTTATAGCCACAGCACCCTAGAGTCCTTTGGAAACTTTCAGAAGCATGTCATCTTCTCTGTTTTTCCCCTAGATTTTCCATCCAATGACATCAAACTTAGAACTCATCCCAGCTGGTGTGCCAGAGTTCCCTGCAGCGCTGGGCCCACAGTGGGCATTCTGTAAGTCCTGCATGAGGAATGAGGGGAAATGAGTTTTTCAAGGAGTAGCAGCTTTCAAAGCCCCATGCTCTGGGCTTGATGTACCCTGTGTAGTTGGGGTTGGAGGCAGCTGCCTCCCTGAGCCTGGAGATTTCTCACTGGGAGATGAAATTCTATATGGATTCACCATCAGCTGCCTATGTCCTGACACATTTGCCTTCTAAACCTTGCCTCTTGTTTGGTATGGCTCTATGGGCCCTGCTTCAGCCCTGACCCAAAGGGAAGATCCTCTGCATTACACAGCCAAAGACATCTCTTTACTACACACATCTGCTAAGACCCTGCAGTGACTTCCCACTGCAGTCAGGATCAAGGTGAAGGGCCTGGGAAATGGTTCCGTCAGTGAAGTGTCTTGCGAGGACTTGAGTTTGATCCCCAGAACCCACATTCAAACCCCAGCTGTGATACATGCCTGTAATCACACCATGATGGTGGTGGAGACAAGGGGATCCTTGGGGTTTTCTGGCTTCAAGTCTAGCTCATTTGGCAAGTTCCAGGCCAGGGAGAGAGCTTGTCTTTATAAAAAAAAAAAAAAAAAAAAAAAAAAAAAGGTAGATGGAGTCTCAGGAATGACACCCACTATTATCCTGTGGCCTCCATACATGCACACCCACATACACAAGAATCATGATCAAGTTAAGCCTGGTGTCCTAAGCATGTCAACATAACTGTTCGGGAGGATGAGATAGGAAAAAAATCACATGTTCAAGTCTAGCCTGGGCTACTTAGTGAGACCCTCCCCAAAATGAGAAGTAGGAAGAGCACTAGGTTGTAGCACTATGGTAGAGCATGTGCTTGCTCCCCAAATGATACTGGGTTCAATTCTCAGTACTGGGGTGAGGGAGCAAGGATAAACTTTACTGGAACCTTCTATGTCTCTTTGCTCCTTTAGATGGAAACCTTGTCCTTGCATGAGCTTGGAGCCTTCACATATCCTGTCTCCATTCCTCAGGCATACACCCTTCTCCACACCCCACCTGCACACTCACCTGGTGGGCTATGCTAGGTCCCTGTTCTCAGCTCCAATGCATGCCCTTTGGAAGGGAGATCTTATCCACATCTCTGCCTTCTGTCTCCCACATGCGTCCCTAGGGTGCCCTTCCGATCATTGCTGAATTGAAATCAATTGGTTTTTAGGGCTTCACTCAATAGACTGCAAGCACCAGGAGAGGAGGGCCCTGTGGGTTCTGTTCACTCTCTTTATACCTGGTGTCTGTCACAGTGCCTGAGGATCTTGACTTCAGCAAGTAGATGGTCAATAAAAATGGGATGAACAAAGTAACTACCAGTGAACTGAAAGTCAGGGAGAAGGGGGCTGGAAAAGAAGGAAGAATGGAAGGAGAGGAAAGCAGATGGGGGGAGGAAAGGAGGAAGGAAAGAGCAAAGGGCTTGGGGAAGAAAGGATGGCCAGAGAGCTGTAACAGTCCATTCCAACACTGAATTCTTCACCGTCTCTAATTAAGCACAAATTTCTGATTCCCGTACACATCACCTCCTTTGTCCTTGTATGGCTTTAGTCTTAAATATCACTATGTTTTTATTTATTCCTTTTGTGAATGTGCACACATGCACATGTCTGAATCACAGTGTGCACGTGGAGGTAAAGGACTACTCGTGGAAGCCAGTTCTCTTCTTCCACTGTGCTGATCCCAGGGATTGAACTCAGGTCGTCAGGCTTGGTGGCAGCCCCCCTTCGCCCATGAAGCCATCTTGCCAGCCCTTTGTGTGTTTTTAAATGATGTAAGGATGCAGTAGGATGGAGACATAGAAGAAATGTCTGGAGACACTGACTCCTCTTTGAGTGTGAGTCCATTTATTCATTTCACAAACTCTGTGCTCAGCACTGGGGAGGAACATGGGGGAAGCAGGGCCCCACTGGACAGCAGCTGGTGGATCAACCTTTATGATCCTCAATACTCACTTTCCATTCTGATCCTCCATTTTTCTTCTCTATGAAGCAAGATGTTTAGATGACTCATACTGATCACTCCATAGCTAATATTCTGTCTCCCTAGCTGGAGAATAATGAGAAGAAAAAGAAAAAAAAAACATGATTGATTAACTGAACACTCTGGTCAGGCATCCATGATGCTTCTTTATACTATCTTACTGAATTCTCAATTATTCTATGCAGTTGTCCATAGTGAGGGAAACTGAGGCAGAAGACAATCAATGGTCAACAAGGAAGGTAATGATGGAGTTGAAGTATGTGCATGCACTGACTGCTGATCCTGCTTTCTACGTGATCTCAGATCTGATGCTGTGCCTGTGGTGGTGGGGTTTGCAGGATCAGATGCTGAAAGAGATGGTGGGAGAGGTGGAGGTACATTCTCTGGACAATGGACACCTAATTCTGATCTTTGAGATAAGACCTGTGGGAAGAATCATATATGTGGAGAGAGTGTTAGTGTGTGTACATGTGTGTGGGCATGTGTATGAGTGTGTGTGTGTGTGTGTGGAGAGAGAGAGAGAGAGAGGTGTTGATGTCTGGTGTCTTCTTCAGTTGCTCTCCACTGTATTTTTTGAGACAGAGTCTCTCACTGAACCTGGTATCTACTGACTTAGTTAGACTGACTGGCCAATGACCTCCATGATCCTCCTGCCTCCACCTTCCTTGAATGCTGGGGTTATACACAAAAGCATGTCCATGGCACTATCACTCTACATTCCCCCATACTGACCTCTCTAGGCATTTGAGTCTGGCTGTCTCAGAACTCAGAACCAATCAAGGTCTTATGGAATAGTTAATCTTTTTTGTCAACTTGATAGGGTTTAGAATCCCCATGGAAACAAGCCCTTGGGCACTTGCGAGGAGGTTTCTAGATTAGGTTAACTGAGGTGGGAAGACCCACCCTACATGGGGCAGCACCATCCCACAGGCTGGGGTTCCTGATCTAACAAAGATAGAAGAAAACAAGGTGAGTGCCATCATTTTTGTCTCTCTGCAACCTAAATGCAGATGCAGTGTGACCGGATGCTCCAAGCCTGTCCCCACTGCTATAACTTCTCAACCATGATGGACTGTACCCTCAAACTGTGAGCCAAAGAAACCCTTCCTTCCTTAAGTTGCTTTGGTCGTTGTGATGGTTTGAATGAAAATGTCCTCCACTGATTCACATTTCTGAACACTTGGTCCCCAGTTGGAGGAGCTGTTGGGGAGGCTCAGATGGTGTAGACTTGTTGGAGGATGTATATTACTGGGACAGGATTCGAGAGCTTTAAGCTCTCAATTTTCCATTTGAAGTTCTCAAAAGCCATGTCCAGTTGCTCGCTCTGCTTCATGCTTACTGTTAATGATGTAAGCCACATTGTTTCCTGCTCCATCTGCCATTCTTCCCTTCTGCCAGCATAGACTCAGTCCTCCAGACTGTAACCCCAAATAAGCCCTTTCTTCTAAAAGTTGTTTTGATCACAGTCTTTCATCACAATAATAGAAAAGTAACTAGTATAGTCAGATATTTTGTCACAGCCGTGAGAAAAGGAATATACTTGCGGTGATTTGTTTATCCAAATATACCACTGAAGTATATATAGCTAGTGCTGCTGTCTCCTCAGAGATGATAAAACTGAGGGACAGGAGGTCAGTTTCCCCCTCTAACAAGAACAAGAAAGTACCAGAGTCAGGGCCTAGATGACTAAGCATCATGGGATGCTTACCAAATACCCCAGTTGGTAAAGTATCAGCAGGTATACCTGCTTCACCCACCAGGCTGTGTGGTGCTGTTCAGATCTGTGTACACGGCACCTGGCTGTCACTCGTCACCTAGAAATGCTCAAATGTTGGCTACATGATTGTCGGCTGCAGACATGGGCAGAGCAGAGCTGTCCAAAACTGTCCCTGGCCTTGACCTTGAGCTGAGGGAACACCACAGGGGTGGGAAGAACTGTTCCTCAACTACTCTACCCACCCAAGTCCCACTCATGGGGCTAGAGCCGGGAGTTCTCACAGACGACACAGCCCACCCAAGTCCCACTCTTGCTGGGAGTTCTCACAGACGACACAGCCCACCCAAGTCCCGCACACGGAGCTGCAGCCAGGAGTTCTCACAGACGCCACTGCAGGGCAAGAGCCTGAGACTTGGCCAAAGCTTCAGTTTCTGTGATAGGATCTCCTAAGCTTTCTCAGGTACACCTGGATTTCGGAATCTCTATTTGGCTTCCAAACAACAAGTCATCTCTTGCATGGAAAACTGCAAGACTTGTATCTGTTTATCTAAAGCAATCTCTGGAAGGTATGTTTTTAACTTTATGGGAATGTCCTACACATCTGTTAAACACCATCTACTCTTGTATGAACACTTTAAGAGATGAGGGCTTTTGATGTTTTGGTGGGTTATTTTTTTTTTCCTAACAACCATCTAGGGAGGTATTTTTAATATACTAAATTTATTTATTATTTATTTGCATTCATTTTTCTGTGAATGTCCAACTCCCAACTTGGCTTTGGAGTGGACATGGGGGAAGAGGACTAGGGAAAAGGTGTGGCCTGCTGCCAAAATGGCTGGCAAGGCTTCCAGTGTCCAAAGCTGACAGGAATGGGAACCACACCTGAATCCTTGCTCCATCCCTTCGTGTCAAGGGCCTTTGACTCTGAGGCCCAGTGTGTTGTACAGGAAAGGGAACCTACACCTGGGTAGAGTAAGGGGGTTTGCTCTTTACTGCTTCCTCTAACAGTGGCACCTTGCTGTGGGGTTTCCACTACCCCTAACTGCTCTCTAGCTTCTGTGGGAGCTCAGGACACAGGCCTTTGGGTACTCCAGTCTTCTTGTCCTGTTAAAATGAAATGTCCTGTCTGGGCATTTTATTTTAATGAATGGAATTTTCTTACCAATTTCAGAAAAAGACTGAATGGAAAAATACAAAAGGTTGGCAAGTACCCCTTCAGAGAGACACTAATTTTCCCTGATTTTGACCAGTACAGTATATTTGTTACAGTTAGTAAGCCAAGCCTGTTACGTATTATTAATGAAGATCCAGTTTATGTCAAGATTTATTCTTTGTGTTTTGCCATATATAAGCTTCTAAAAAAAGATATGTGTATGAAATAGTTACATGCATACAAGTATATTCACCATATGCATACCTGTTGGATCTTCCAGAACTGGGGTTATGAATGGTCATGAGCCACCATGTGGGTGATGAGAATCAAACCCAGGTCCTTTGAGAAAGCAACACATGCCCTTAACCACTGAGCCATCTCTCCAGCCCCAGCCACATACCAACTCTGTAGCTTTTTAATAACGTCTTTATTTAACTATTGTGTAGGAGGGGTGAGTATGCATGTGAAGGTCAGAGGGCAACTTGGAGGAGTCAGGGATGGAACTCTGGTAGTCAGGCTTGGCACAAGGTACCTTCACCCAAAAATATGCCTTGAACACTAGATGTTGCCAAGGATGACTTTGTACCTTTGACCCTCTTGCTTCCACCTGTCTAGTGCTGAGATTACAGGCATGCACCACCATGCCCATCTTCTCCTAAGCTAGTGATAGAACCCAGGGCTTGGTATTTGTGGGGCCAGCCCTCTACCTCCATCCCTCAGCTTCTTATTCACTTGTTATGCCAGTTCCCCTATTGGCTCCTAGCCCATTGGAAACAGAGACAGAGCCTCATCTTTGGGGTCCCTCATAAGCCCTTCCTGAGCCTGCCAGGAAAAGGCAACTTAAATTAGAGTGTTCAAAAAGGTACTGGTTGGGAGCAACGTCCCGCTGTCTCTGTGGCAGCAGCAAGAGCCCGCGATCTCCGTCCCTTTTTGAAGCTGGGTGACTGGGGAACATTGCCAACTCTGCACACAGCCTCATTTTCTCCTTGAGTTAGTTTGAGAGCTTTTCTTCCCATTTCTGCTTCCAGAGCCAGAGGCCGAATCTGGAAGCCTGACATTCGGTTTAAGTATCATTTTCTAATTTGCAATAAAAATGCAGACGGGCTCGCTCTTACCTTGACTAGAGCCCTAATGTAGATGGAGCCACAACAGTGGAGTCTTATGAAAACATGCATTTAGCCACAACTCTTTCCGGTTACCTTCTTCTCAGGGCAATTCACAAAATCTGACCCTTGCTCTTGTTAAGTTCCTCATTGCCCAAAACGTACCCGAGCTAATGGCTCCTGGAAACACATAACAGTTAAAGAATATAGCACTGTTAGGAGAAAGACCGATCCGCGTAAGAACATCAATTCTCTTGAGTCTGAAAACACTACTTCACAGGCTTGGAAGGCACTAAGTGAGAAAAAAAGCAACAGGTGCCGGGGAGGTGACTTGCTCAGTAAATGTTTGTCACACAAGCATGAGGACCTGAGTTTAATCCCTAGATGCCACTTAAAAAGCCAGGTATAGCATATGCTTGTAATCCCAGCACTGGGGAGGCAGAAACAGGTAGAACCCTAGGGCACAGGTACAGGTACCAACATGTACATGTGAAAGTCAGGGGGCAATGTGTGGGTGTTGGTTCTCTTCTACCGTATGGATCCTGGGATCATACTTGGGTTGTTAGGTTTGGTGACATCCACCTTTCCCTGCTGAGCCATCTCACCAGCCTCTTACCAAAGATCCTTCATTTTTAAGAGCAGGAAGTTAGGTCTGAATCATTAGTGCTGTAGATGACTGCTTTTTAGCGTGATTTTCTGTTTCTCTTTTGCAGTAGGGACAATGAATGAGTATCCCCACATAAGTATCAATGAGGATAAAAAGAAAACGTTCAAGAATCTTTTTCTCAACACCCTAAATCACTGAGACATACAGTACAGGCATGGCTGTCATCTTCAAAATTATGTTCAACAAGGAAATGTGTTTAGCCGGATTCTTTGATTTTTGTTTTGTTTTGTTTTTGTTTTTGTTTTTGTTATGTGTATGGGTGCTTTGCCTGCAGTTACGTCACTGGACCATGTGCTCGTAATGCCCACAGAGGTCAGAAGAGGACGTCTGATCCTCTGGGACTGGAATTACAGACCATTGTTAACTGCCCTGTGTGTGCTGGGAATCAAACCTGGGTCCTCTGGAAGAGGAGCTGGCACTCTAAACAGCTGAGCAATCTCTCCAGCCTCCAAGCCAGAACATTAGGGCCTGGAGGTCTGGCTCAGCAGCTGAGACAGCCTGCACTCCTGCGGAGGATGGAGTTTGGGTCCCAGCCCCCCAGTCAACTCACAACCCCAGTCAAAGGTTCTGCCATCGCCACAAGCTCCCACACTCACATGTCTGCACACATACACCTAATGCAAAGCACAGAGTGAGTCTTTAAAAGAGAAACTATAGTGACTAGGAAACACTGAGAACACTTCCGACTTTACAATGGTAGTTATTGGGGCCATAGGAAAATAGAAGACAAATCTTCACTGTAGGGCTGCTGTTACTGGTTTTCATCTCTTCTGTGATTGTCCTCAGTGGGGATGGGAGATCACACAGGAGCAGAAAGTACATGGTATACAGAGCTGGGGGCAAAATGACTCCCTTAGCAAGAACCGCTTTGATCTATCCCAACTCAAAAACGACGCAGGAAGCTGGGCATGCAGCACAGGCCTGTAATCCTAGTACTCGGGAGACTGAGACAGGAGGACATCCACAAGTTTAAGGCCAGTATCAGTTACTTAAGATCCTGTTTTAAAACAACAACCTAAAAAAAAAAAAATGATGTAGGAATACAAAGAAAAATCAGGATGAATTTTCAAATAGGATCTTGAAGAGCAGTCAGATATGTCTCTAGCCCAGATGCTGGCATAAAGAAGAAAGGGTAGAGGCTAGAGTAGTGGCTAGGCAGTTAAGAGCACTGGCTACTCTTCCAAAGGACCCAGGTTCAATCCCCAGCACCCACCTGGCAGCTCACAACTGTTTGGAATGCCAGTTCTAGGGGATCTGGCACCCTCTTCTGGCCTCTGGTAGCACTGCACACTCAAGTGCACAAGCATACATGCAGCCGAAACACCCGCACACATAAAATAATTAAAGAGCAGAAACAGTGGTTACTCAAGCACTGCTTTAAAAGAAATTGTGGAACTAAATTTGGTTTTCTAGTGAAGAGCTCTGTAATCCATTAATGATGTCTGTCCTGGGTGCAAATAACAGTCATAGAATGCGTGCCATTCTTGCCATCCTTGCATTCCAGTTGAATGATTTCGTAAAGTGCTTATTAAGCTAATCACAACTCAGAGATTAATGATCAAACACACTACTCTGTGGTGATATTATGTTCCCCAATATATTGTGCACCGTAATAAACTTATCTGGGGGTCAGAGAACAGAACAGCCACTATATTAAACATAGGTTTAGGCATTGGTAGCACACACCTTTAATCCTAGCATGCAGGAGGCAGAAATCTGTCTGGATCTCTGTGAGTTCAAAGCCACACTGGAAACAGCCAGGCATGATGACACACACCTTTAATCCCAGAAAGTGATAGAAGGAAGCAGAAAGGTATATAAGGCGTGAGGACCAGGAACTAGAGTTTTGTTAAGCTTTTAGGCTTTTAGCAGCAGTTCAGGTGAGATCCATTCAGATGAGGACTCAGAGGCTTCCAGTCTGAGGAAACAAGATCAGCTGAGGAATTGGCGATGTGAGGTTACCTGTGGCTGGTTCTGCTTCTCTGATCTTTCAGCGTTCATCCCAATGCCTGGCTTCCAGGTTTGTTTTTATTAATAAGACCCTTTAAAATTCATGCTACACTACCCCTTTTATCCACACCCAGACTGATGTCTGAACCCACAATCATCATTGTTTCTTATTCTTCATTTCTCTTTCCTTTCTCTTTTTTCCTCCCATCCATTCTTCTATCCTTCCTCCCTCCCTTCTTTTCTTTCTTTTGTATTTTTATGTTTTATTTTTTTTAGCTACATATACATGCATGTATATGTGTGTACATACTTGCAAGAATCAGCCCTTTCCTTCTACCATGTGTGTTCCAGGGATCAAATTCAGGTCATCAGGCTGGAGCCTAAGCACCTCTCTTCGCAGAGCCGTTTTTCCAATCCCAATGCTTTCTTTTTAATTGTTATTGTTGTTTGTTATTTCTATCTGGACTCACTGACGTTTCCTCTAGCTTTCATTTCCACTATTACCAAATTCCTTGCTCTGTGATATCTCTGTGTGAACTGCTCTCTTGTCCCCTGTCCTCAGCACTTATCCATTTAGTAGTAACATCACCCTGACATTTAACATGGTGTGAGATAACCTTCACCCAAAATACATGTTAGTAATTAAAATATTTTTGCAGGAAATCCCAAACCACAAGGCTGAGTCATCTAACTGTAGTGAGGGTGTCATCAACAGACGTGAGCTCTTCAGTCAGGGCCCTGGAGTTTGCCCTGTCTTTCTTACTTTTCAGCTGTTCTGACAAAATACCTCAACGAAAGCAACTTAAGGGGGAAAGGCCTTATGTTGGCTTACAGCTCCAAAGAGACAGTCCGTCATTGCAGGGGAGTCACGGCGGTGGCAACAGGAAGGTGGCTGGTTGTACTGAATCTGTACTTGGGCGGCACAGAGTGAGAAGGAAGTAGGACTGAGCAATGTAGTGTCAAGGCCCACCCAAAATGACTGACTTCCTACAGGAAGGTTCCACTTCCTAAGGTCTCACAACCTTCCCAGGCAGCAGAGTGAGCTGGGAATGAAGTGTTCGATGATTGGAGCCTTGGGGAGGACATTTTACAGTTAAGCCACAGCAAGCCCCCACTTGGATTTGAAGTCTCCATCCAGTCCCGCTCTTGCCCTAACTTCTGGGTGATGTGAGATGATTCCCTGTTTCTGAGTGTCGGCTCTCCACTCTGGGAGATGGGGTTTTAGATCAATGTTTGGACGAGCTCTCCCAGTTAGCTTCAACTTGACCCAACCTGGAACCACCTGAAAGGGAGTCTCAATTGAGAGACTTACCTGAATCAGGTTGTCCTGGGGCCTGTCTACAGGGGGTTATCTTGACTGTTAATTGATGGTAGGTGGTACATCCCAAGGCACGTGGTCCAGGGCTGTATAAGAAAGCTAGCTAAGCCTACACCTGGGAGTGAGCCAGCAAGCAGAATCCCTCTGTGGTGTCTGCCTCAAGTTCCTGCTTGAGTTCCTGCCCCGACTTCCTTCCGTGATGGACTGTGACCTGGAAGAACAACAAATCAAGCAAACCTTCTCTTCCCCTAAGTTGCTTTTGATCAGAGTGTTTGATCACAGCCACCGAAAGGAGGCTGGAACAGGAAGGGATGCCCAACTCCTAGTCCCACTAAAGCTGGGAGTCTTAGGAAATGAGAGTCCAAGGCCAAAGCATGACAGGCCTGAGCCTTGAGCCAGCAAACAGCCTCATGTTCTCACATCACAGTCATCTGGAGGGCCTCAGATTGCTTTCCCATCCCCAGAGCTGCCCCTTCCCTGTGTATTGGTTACTTTTCTTGTTAGTATAACAAAAAGGCCTGACCTAAACAACCTAAGGAAGGACAGTTTGAAGGGACAGTGCATCATGGTGGGTGTGATAGTGGAAACATGATGAGAATACACTATTTTAGAATATGATGGGTCTCCAAGCAATCTGGTGTGATATGAATAAGCCCGTGACAACTAGGGTAACAGACCCATTCCTGCTGGATTTCCCTGTTCTCCCTTGCTAGCTAAAGATGCCCCAAAAAGTCAGAAGTGGGAAACAATCTTAGTAAAGCAAATCCCAGGACCTCACCACAAACAGAGCAAGTGGCTACAGCCACCAAGCCTGATATTCCCATATTTATAGACAAGAGCAGCAACTTATGTTAAGCAACTTACCCATAGTCTCACAGTAGAGTCAGAATTTAACCCAACAAGGAGAGCCAGCCCCTTGGAAATGGTCAAGTAGAGTCAACTCCTTGCCCCTGCCTGAGTCAAATTAATAGAGTTGTGTCCTTGTGGCCTCTGAGGTCTCCTGGGCTTTGGTTCTTGAAGAAATCAGGCATCAGGAACAAACTTGTCCGTATATTTTGGCAAGTTTAGTTCTTCGTGGCTCTGGCTTCATTTCCTAGTGTTTTGCAAGTGTAATAGTGTAATCAAGTCTTCATAATGAAGCCCCCCCTTACTGAGGCTTCACAGAAGTCACTGAGAAATGGGGAGAAAGTGGCAGCTATTTTTCCTTTTTCTTTCTTTTCTATTAAAAAAATTTTGTGTGTGAGAGAGAGGAGGCTCTCTCTCTTCTTTCTCTCTCTCTCTCTCTCTCTCTCTCATGAGCATGTCCTGTTTAGAGGCCAGCACTCCCATTACATCCCATCTCTTGTATATTTGGTTATTTCCAAGCTGAATTTCTTTTCTTCTTTGCCCCCCCCCCCCCCCCCGCAGGACAATGGCTGGGCAGAGGCTCCTCCATATCCACTCAGTGTGGATTTCTAAGCAGCTCCTCTGAGTGGCTGATTCTATACTGAATGCTGACTGGGGATCAGAAGAGGAGGAGCCGGGAGAGAGGGGTTGGAGGTGGTGCAGGGGCAGGAGATTCATGTACATGGAAGGGTCAGGGTGCACATGCTCCCCCCATGACACACTGCAGTGACGGAGACCTGCAACCAGAGACAGAAGTCTCTGAAACTATACCACAAAATAAACCTCTGGTCTTGAGAAGCAGATTGTCAGAGGTGATTTGTCACGGTAACAGAGAGCCATTTAACAGTACATTAAGAATATACCTGCTAAAATAAAAACTGATATGGTTCCTATTGTGTGTGCTAATTTGCACACATACATACACATATGTGCATGTATGTAGATCCAGAGCACCACCAAAGTGTCATTCCTCAGGCACTGCCCACCAGGTGGGTTAGTTGAGCAGTCCAGCAAGTGCCGGGGATCTACTGCCTCAGTAAAAGGATTACAAATACACAGCACCATGGCCTGTTTTGTTTTGTTTTGTTTTTCCCCCACCATGGGTTCTAGAGAACAAACTGATCTCATCATGTTTCAAGACAAACACTGCCAACTGAACTGTCTTCCCAGCCCCATATTCCTATTTCCATAAATGAGGAAAAGTCAGAGAGGTTGGGCAATTTTCCCATGATCCCACAGTAGAGTCAGAATTGAAGGCCCCATCACTGGCTCCAATGCCCATCCCTCCCCAGGCTGCCAAGGTCTCCTGAAAACACAGGGCTCCACTCAGTAGGAGGCATTTAGAGAAAAGCTCTCAATGGCAGAGAAAACAACCATCACCCCAAAAGATGGAGGTTCAATGTTGAAGGTTGAAAGCCAGCTTGGCTGCTTTGACTACAGACCGAGTATGAACTCTGGAAAGAGACTGCAGTCAAAGCTCACGGGAGATTCCATGCGTGCAGGAGAGCTCGGCTTCACCCATTGTGTCTGTTTCCTAGAGGTGTCAGACTGTCTCAAAACAAAACAAAAGAAAAGAAACAACAAAAACCAGTGAACTGGAAGCTGGAGAGCTGGTTCAGCATAAAGAGCACTTGCTGCTCTTGCAGAGGACCTGAGTTCAGTTCCTACTACCCACATAGGACAGCTCACAACTTTCTGTAACCCCAGCTTTATAAACCTTGAAACCTTTCTCTGGCCTCTGAGGAGGCACACACACACACACACACACACACACACACACACACACACACACACACAAATAAATACATAAAATTAATCTTTTTTAAGTGAATTGTATTTGATTATCTCAGTGACTTACAGAGCATCAGACTAACAAAGTAATTTAAAAGGGATCAGGGGCCTCCTGGTGGAGGGTAGGACATAAGGCAACTTCCTCTGTCCCTCCCTCCATCCCTTGAGAATTGTGACCTTTAGGGTCTATGTTTCTCCTTTCTTCCATCCTCTGTAATGTGTTTATGCGTACATACACTCATGCACGTGAGGGGTGTGGGAGTGTGGGAGGGGGGGCAAGTGCTCTTAATCAATGAGCCATATCTCCAGCCTCCAATTTACTTTTGGGTTTGGGTTTTTTTTTTTTTTTTTTTTTTTTTTTTTGGAGTTGGGGGGACAGTCTCAAATAGCCCAGGCTGGCCTTGAACTTGCTATGTAGCTAA
The DNA here is from genome assembly GCF_049852395.1 of Peromyscus maniculatus bairdii. Lineage (NCBI taxonomy): Eukaryota > Metazoa > Chordata > Mammalia > Rodentia > Cricetidae > Peromyscus > Peromyscus maniculatus. Next base: position 30,565,384 of record NC_134862.1, on the reverse strand, counting down.
AGATGACTTTGAACTCCCAATCCTCCTATCTCTACCTTCCAAGTGCTGAAACCATAGGTGTGCACTTAGGATGGGGGGGGGTATATATGTGTGAGTGTGCATGTGGAGGCTGGAGGCCAGCATCAGGTGTCTTCCTCGACTTTTCTTCATCTCAGCTGGGTCTCCTGTCTCTGCCTCCTCAGGCCGGGGTGATGGGTGTGCTCAGCTTTTTACACAAGTGCTGAGATGCAAACTCTACCTCCTTTTGCCCAGCAAGTGCCTTACGAACCAGTCTATCCCCCAGCCCCAGATGCACACTTTTGAGACAATGTAGTAGAGCATAAAAGAAATGAGTGTCAAACCCGGATGGCCTGAGTTCAAATCCCATTTCTACCACTACGACCTCCTGTTCTGGCCTTGGCTTCTCTGTCTACAGTGTGGAGAAATCCTGGCTCTTATTCCACCAGGGTGTCCTATGGTTGACCAGATGACATGCTCATGCTTCAGCCTGGTGCCTGGAGCAATCTGTTTCCGGGATATGCAATATGCAATATGGCCAGCTACCTCAGCCTCTTCTCAATGCCCCTTCCCTGCTGTGATGGACTGTACCCACAGACTGGGATCCCAAATAAATCCTTTCTCCCTTAAGTTTTTTTTGCCAGGGAAATTGTCACAACAAAGAGAAAACAGGAAGTGATTATGTTGTGAGGGTAGAACCCTCAAGAATGGGGTTAGTAAACCCAGCATGGTGCTGTACCTGTAACCCCAGCACTGGAGAGGTGACAGCAAGCAGACAGTTAAGGTCACCAGGGTGACACAGTCACACTGTCCCAAAAGAAGGAAGGAGTAGTACCCTTTAAAAAGAGTCCCTAGAGATCTTCCACATCCGGTCCATCATGTGAGGTCACAGTAAAAAGGAGTCACCCGTGACCCTCACAGACATGGGATCTGCCCATGTATTGGTACTGGGCTTCTCAGGCTGCAGGACTGTGAAAACTAAGTGTAAGAGTTTTGTTTGTGTCTTGAGACAAGGTCCCACACAGTTTAGACTGGACTGGAACTTGCTATGTGGCCAAGGATGACCTTCAACTCCTGATCCTCCTGCTTCCACGTCCCAAGCACTAGGATTACAGGGGTGTGCAACCTCAGCTGGGTTTCCAGTGCTAAGGTTGGAACTAGGGCTTTGTGCTTTCCAGGCAAGCACTCTACCAACTGAACTTCATCCTTAATCCAAAGGTGTGGTGTTTACAAGCCAGGGTCCATGCTGGCTGTCATAGCAACTCAGATGGGGCAAGAAAGAGTGTGACTCCCCCTCACGGATTTCTTCCTGCTCAAACCACAGTTACACCCACCCTCTCTCATCATCCCCAATCTCTCTCTCTCTCTCTCTCTCTCTCTCTCTCTCTCTCTCTCTCTCTCTCTCTCTCTCTCTCTCTCTCTCCCGCCCCCTTTCAGTTATCGTATCTCTACAGTAAATCTTGAAATAAAATTCTGGGAGTCCTCCATCTTCGCTGTTGGTCTTCAGAACTGACTTGGATAATGGCAGCCCTTGGCTAGTCTACTTTTTTTTTAATTAATTAATTTTTTGAGACAGGGTCTATGTAGCACTGGCTAGCCTGGAACTCACAAAGATCTGAATGTCTCTCCCTCCTAGGTGCTGGGATTAAAGGCATTTGCCAACATATCTTGCCACTATTCCAGAAGAAGTTTACAATCAGCATGGTTGGTTTACACACACACACACACACACACACACACACACACACACACACACACACACAATTTCGCTTATAATATTTTGGACAATTTTCAGTCTTTCCTCTTTATCCAGACTAAGCAAGAACCAGGCCCCTTAGCCCCTCACTTTCGGTCTGCTTTAGCACTTGCTTTAGTTTGGGGTCCCTAGTCAGAAGCAAGGTTAACCTCTTCTCATATCCTCAGTCATTGAATCTGATGGACTGCGGCTGTAAAATATCTCCCAGTTTATTCTTGGGGGAGCAGCCCTCATTGCCCAGGCCACACCCTCACTGGCTGTCACTCCATTTTTCTTCCCTCACCTGGCGTCTCCTCATCCCCACCACCCCCTTCTACCACCTCAGCTCAAAGCCAAAGGCCCTTTCAATTTACATGCATATTTATTCGTATGCAAGCCGCTCAGCTTCACCCATTCCCCTCCTCCCCACAGCTGACCCCTGCCCAACCAGCTCAGAGCCCTGCCCCAATACACAAAGCCACAGACACTCCCTTGTCCTAGAAAGAGATGCCTATGTCCTTCCGTTCCCCAGCCTCAGAGTTGCTGGCTTCTGCAGATGGGGAAATAGAAGGTGTGAGGCCCCAGAAAGTTCATAAACTTTTATGCAGATTGGTTTTAGTCTGGTTTAAATTAGGCAACAAAATAGAATTTCCAGATGTTCTATTTGGAATTAACTTGGCTACAGAGAAAAGGCTACTAGAAGGAGGAGGTGGTAACGGCTTAGTTTTACATTCCGGGAGGTGGTCACCCAAGGCATATGGACTTGATTAGAGAAAAGAACCTGCTGCTTGGCACATTAAGAATGCTGCCCTCCTTTATTCTGGCCGAGGATGCTCAAAGGCTTGATGAGACATTCTCAAGCCACTGGAAAGATAAATGCCCAGGGCATCTTGTTTTGTCCCTGTGGTCAGCTCAGAACAGCAAACATTTTGGTCAGATCCAAGGGACTCTGAGAATCACTCCAGAGATCCCCAAACATGAACATGTGTGCAAGCCCTCAGGGAATCTTGCTAAAGGGTGTAGTGTGCTCAGGGCTGAGGCTGTGCTGCCAGCCCACAAGATACATGTTGCACAGAGGCTGGGGTGATGGATGGCTCAGCTGGTAATGTGCTCACTGTGCAGGCATGAGGACCTGAGTTTGATCCCCAGAACCCACATTAAAAAAGGGGGGAAGGAGTGATGGCATGTCCTTGGAATGATAGCCCAGGGATGCAGAGGCAAGAAAATTCTGGTGCTCACTAATCTGCCAGTCTAGCAGAGTCAGTGAGCTCCAAGTTTAATGGACAGACCTCAACTCCAAAATCAGGATGGTTCTAGGCATTGTGATGCACACTTTTAATCCCAGCACTCCAGAGGCAGAGAATCTCTGAACTGAAGGCCACCCCGATCTACATAGTGAGTTCCAGGCCAGCCAGGGCTACGTAGAGAGACCTTGACTCAAAATGTAACTCATTATATTTTTGGATGTTTTTTGTTTTTTTGTCTCATAATGCTTAGTCTGGGCATTTTTTACCTTATTAGTCTTTTGATTATATATTATGGTTTCTGATTTTAAGTTTTTATGGGTTTTCTGTGTGTGTGTCTCTGAATGTATATGTGCTTCTCATGCTTTTTCTTTGGGGTTTTTTCCTCTCTGTTTTGTTCTATTTGGCTTTGTTTGGGATTTTGGGAAGGGGGTTGTTTTGGGGTTTTTTTGCCTGTTTGTTTTCTAAGCAAAGAGAAAGAAACCACAGAGTAAGATGGGTGGGGAGGATCTGGGAGGAGATGAGGGTGGAGGAACCATGATCAGAATATATTGTATGAAAAATATTTATTTTCAATTAAAAAAAAACAAAAAAATTATTGAGAAAGACATCCATGTCAACCTCTGGCTTCTTCATACATGCATACATGTACACAAACATATATGAATATGTATACATAAGCAAATGAATAGGGAAGGCCAAGAAGATGGTTTCGAGGATAAAGGCATACCACCAAGCCTGACAACCTGAATTCAGTCCCTGGGACCCGCATAATGGAAGAAGAGAACCAATCTCTGTAAGCTGCCCTCTGACCTCCACACAAGTGGCATAAGTGCACACACCCACACACAAATAAATAAACTGCAATTGAAAATAAACAGGAGAGAGAGAGAGATAAGTGGATATAGATACATACATAGATGATAGATATATAGATGACAGATAGATAGATGATAGATAATAGATAGATAGATAGATAGATAGATAGATAGATAGATAGATAGATAGATAGATAGATAGATAGATAGCCAAGAAAAAGGCACGAAGGGTCCCATAAGGAACAGTGCAGGTAAACACAAGAGGCAGAGGCAGGAGGATGAATGGAGCCGTATCTATATGGAGGGAACTTTCACTTTAGGGTGAGGGACTTTGGGCTCATCAAAACCTCAGGCAGAAGAACAGGATGTAAGAGCACCTGGCAGTGGAGGCAGAGAGCTGCTTTCTGACCAGACCCTCAACAGGAAGGAAACTTGGAGTTGACACTTCAGGGCCAAGCCTGGGACTTGTTTCCTGTGGCTGCACAAGTCTAGGAAAGCTCCTGGAAGGATGATATAGTTCCTTATGCCTGCACAGTGTAATAGGTGACTGGGCCAGGAGTCTGGGAATGGGGGCTTCTTTGAATGGAGACATGGGTATTGGGACCCCAAGGTCTCTTCACGGTAGGATGGGAAACTTGGAGTCAGACCAGTGCTGCAAGGGTCCTCATCAATTAGACATGATAAACGAGTGTCCTTCTCTACGCCACACACTGTGCTATGTTCTCATGGAAAACTAAAATGCCACTAGTCGCCTCCACCCCAGCCTCTGCATCCTCCTATGACACCTAATGCTTTCCTGGAGCTGAACACCCAAGGGAGTTAGAGCCAGCCCTCAGCCCTCTCTCTAGTCTGTACTCCTGGACATAGCACACCTGATTGGCTGGGATACCTGTCAAACAGGTCAGGTGGGAATCAGGGCCCTAGCGGCTTGAGGGGGAAATGCACTGGAACCGGTACATCCCTTAGAATCTTCACCTTGGACGTTTTAAAGTGAGGGACATGAGGCTTGAGAAGATCAGCTTCTCCAGCCAGTGGGACACACAGACAGGCTGCGACCTGAGTGTGCTGATGGGGCACAGGCTCTGGGCCATGGAGCACCTATTCCATACCAGGCCACTCCACTAAACAGGTTTACTAGACGACGGCACCACAGCAGTCAGCATCACTGGGGACCACTGATCACAGGCCTGGAACCAGACACCCGTGATCAGACTGGATCTTCACAGGGACCCTCAGAGGAAGCCATTTTCCCAGCACTACCTGAGGACAGTGATGTCAAAGGACCACAGCAAAGCATCCTGGTCCCACACCTGGAAGTCACCTCAAAGACACAGACTGAACTCCCAACCTTTGAAGTACAAATCACTGAGGCGTGGTAGGAAGGCAGGGGAAATCGTGAGGACATGAGAAGAGGAAAGGAAGCACTCACCCAGGCATCTGGTGGGAGCTTCCCACCTGCTGGTACAGAAGCAAGAATCCCAGCACAATTAATAACCGCTTAACGCGTCTCTCCTTTCTCAGCCATAGCCTGCACTTCCCTAAAACTCCCAACATGAATCTCGTTTACAGAAAGAAAATGTTCTAAGCCCCTTATACAGCCCTAGTGGCTTCCAGTTTTACCTATCGTATTTTTATCTCATCCGAAGTGTCTCTGGGGTCACCCTATAAAGAGGGAGACAGAGTGAGGGACCAAAGGTTTCTTAGCAACCTCTTGAAATGTACCCTAAGAGCCACCAAAATGCTATGGCAAATGCTAAGGCCAGACTGTAGCCCTCCCTGGGCAGCTTGCATCATCCTTGAGTGTGTCTTGCTCTGTGAGTCTCTTGAGGAATCCCACACCCATGTTCTCAGGTGTGCCTGCCTTTCTTCTGAGCACCTCTCTTCCTCCTAAGCCTCGAGCTTAAGCCCGTATTAAAATATTGTTAAGGAAGTCTCCAACTCGGCTTCACAAACTGACTAGTCCTGAAGTTCTCTTCCGTATTAAAGCTACCACTTCTGGTTTGGCCCAAGCCAGGGTCTGGAACGGTCTGGAGGAACTCCTAGGGCTGCTGAGAGTGACCATGGCGTAGAGTCCTCACAGCTGACACCCTGGCTCGGCAGGTTAGTTCTCAGCACTCTTCTTCATGTACACATGGGGTGCATGTGTATATACAAGTTAGAGCACGTGTATGTGGAGGTCTGTGGGCATCCGGGTGCATAATCATGTAGCAGCCTGGGGTTGACATCTGGAATCATCCCCAGTCACTCTTCTGCTCCATTCGTTGAGGTGGTGTCTCGCGATGAAACCCAGAGCTTGCTGACACGACCAGTCTCAAGTGAGCTTGCTTACATCAGTAGAGCCAGTGCCCTGAGCATCCCGGCTCCCCAAAAAAGGGAAGAGAGGTGTTCAAATGTGGGATATCATCCCACGCCATCTTGGTTGTCCCAGGTGCCAACTGGAAGCTTGTTGAAAGCCAACTGTGCTGTTCTTGTGTTTGGCCGAATTGTCTGAAATGTTGAAATGCAGATGAGGACAGAGAAGCCAAATGGCACTTGAGAATAGTTTCCCCTAACTGGCTAAGACTCCTCTGGGGTACTCAGAATCTCATCTCTTTCTAGCTTCTTGCAAACAGCCTCAGAGTGCTTGACCATGGTACTGAAGGTATCCTCTAGGATGCACACACATGTACGCTCTCATATGCAAACATTTCAACCACTTGGATATTTGTGTCCAAGTCATGTGTACTAGTTAGTTTTAACTGTCAACTTGATACAACTAAGAATCACCTGAGAAGAGAGTCTTAATAAGAAGTTATCTAGCTTATGGTGCCCTTCAGGCATGTATCTGAGGAACTGTCTTGGTTGTTAATTGGTGTAGAAAGACCCAGGCCACTATGGGCAACACCATTCTCTAGGCAGTAAATTGGAAATTCTGGACTGTACACAAAAAGAAAAAGTGAGCTGAGACCAAGTAGGCAAACAAAGATCCATGCATGCATTTACGTTTATCCTCGCTCTGCTTTTGACTGTGAGTGTGACTATCTGTTTTGAATCCCTGCCTTAACTTCCCCCTCAAAGATGCACTGTGACCTGAAAGTGTAAGCCAAATAAATCCTCTCCTCACCTGAGCTGCTTTTTCAAAGTATTTTACCACAGAAATGAAACTAGAGCATCATGTCTCATCCATTCCGGCTTCTATGTTCTGTCTCAGCCAGTTCCTCCTTCCCCTTCCTCGTCTCTGATGGCCTATTCATTCTCCACGACTCGCCCACCTTCAGCACCTCGCTCCTAGACACCGCCTCTATCACTTCTCTTTGGCAACAAACTATTCTCTCAAATCTTCCAGAAACCGCACTCACACTTCGTTGTCAGTTTCCCCTGGGGCCTGGCACCCATTTTCAGGAATCTAGCTCATTTGTCCTGGTTTAAGGAGAAAAGATGAGACAGATCATCGCAGCAGCTTTCCTGTGCCAGGCGCTGTTCCCAGCAGACAGTGGCAGCTTATTAATGTTTGCCGAGTTTGAATCACCGTGTATTCAGAATGTGTACTCACTGGCTGCCCAGATGCACCCCACACAGCTCAAAGATGGAGTGTTGCCAGCTCAGACAGAGAGACTGGGCAGCAGATCCCCGAGCCACAGTGCGACACACCCCGGGAGGGAGTCCTTCGCTTGCATGTAAGTAGTGATGGGTTAGTAAATGTTTGGCAGCTGGGTCTCCAGGAAAAAGCTAGCCCTGGTTCATAGCATTGGCTCGTTTATACAGTGTAAATGGAACCATGCTCACTGATTCCAAGATACCAAGTGACATCACTGCGTGTATTTGGGGGAAGAAATGCTGACAGGCTCTATGAGTGGAAGAGAGGAAGCTCCCACAGACAGTGAGCAGATGTGTCCAACCTGTGCCCTACAGGCTATGTATGGTCACATGTGACAGAAGATAGCTATAAATGTGGCCCAACACAAAATCACAAGCTTACTTAAAATATTATGAGATTTGGGGAATATCTCTCTGTGTGTGTAGTATGCATGTATTTGTGTTCATGTGTCTGCAGGTGCACAGGTATGTGAGGGTGCCCATGAATGTGTGTAGAGGCCAAACAACAATCCTGAGTGTCAATCCTCAGGCACCGTCTTAGTTAGGGTTGCTGCAATGAAACACCATGACCAAAGCAACTTGGGGAAGAAAAGCTCACACTTCCACAGTGTAGTCCATTGTTGAAGGACGTCAGGACAGGAACTCAAACAGCGCAGGAACCTGGAGGCAGGAGCTGATGCAGAGGCCATGGAGGGGTGCTGCTTACTGGCTTGTTCCTCATGGCTTGCTCAGCCTGCTTTCTTATAGAACCCAGGACCACCAGTCCAGAGGTACCCCCCTACAATAGACTGGGCCTTCCCCGACTGATCACTAATTTTTAGAAAGCCCTACAGGTTTGCCCACAACCCCATCTCATGGAGGCATTTTCTTAATTGAGGTTCCCTCCTCTCAGATGACTTTAGCTTTGTGTCACACTGACATAAAAGTATCCCGCACAGGTGCCATCCACCTTGTCTTGTGAGACAGGGTCTCTCGTTGTCCTGAAGCTCTACAAATAGGTGAGGCTAGATTCCCATTGAACCCTGGGGATCTGCCTGTCTCTGCCTCCCAGTGCTAGGATTACAACAACACACTACCACGCCTTGATATGTGGATTCTTGAGATACAAACTAGGGTCCTCATGCTTGTAAGGCAAGTACTTCTGACTGAGCTGTCTCTCCAGTCTGTGATCAGGTTTTTTTTTTTAGTTTGATCACATCATTTCTCTAGCATAAATTTTATAATTACACCACCATAGGGTCAAATGGTTGGATGTGTCTGAAAGGCATTCAACCCTGCTAATGTCTCTTCTACATGGATGGATATTTCTAATCATGATACTGAGTATCCGGGCTGTGTTAACACGAATCTCTTTCTCCTATCTGTGACTGCAGGGTCTTACTCTAAATTATGGACATCAAAGTATGCATTCTCTCAATAGTCCCTGCCTCCCCTGACACGTACTGTTCTTGTTCTGTTCCCCACCATATGCCAGCCACAGTAACTGCTAAACGGGCAATCACCTGTCCCTCAATGGATACAGTGGGCTGGTGGGGCTCGGGCGAAGGAGGGCTTCATCTGGAAAGTGTTTGCTGTGAGGATATGAATTCAGATCCTCAAAACCCATGTTAATAAAATAATAATAAAGTCAAGGGTGGTACTGAACAACTGTGATCACAGGGCTGGGGAGGTAGAGACAGGTGGATCCCCAAGGCTGAGCAGCCCACCAGCCCAGTCAAGGCAGCAAGTTCCAAGCCAAGTGAAAGATTATGTTTCAAAAAACAAGATAGACCACACCAGAGGAATGATGTCCAAAGTTGACCCATAGTCTACACACACACACACACACACACACACACACACACACACACACACACACACACACTCACACTTGGTGCCTTTCTCATTGATTAGCATAAGGCTAACCCATGGCCCAACCAGTCCCTGCCCTAAAGGTTCAGCTCCTGGCTCAGTCACGCTGCCCTTCTTTGGGTTTTTGGCTTTTGTTTGGGGTTTGTTTTTGTTTTGGTGTGCCAAGATTCTCTGTGATGCCCGAGTCCCGCACCCTCCCCTTTGCCTGCATCAGCCTCAGTCTTCAAGCCCCGGCTCAGCTCTCTTCCTTAAAGCGTCCATGCAGCATCACAGTTACCATCCATCCTCCACAATAGGAATTCCTTTTTCGTTGCAACGGAATACATGACCAAAACAAATGAAGGAAACGTTTGCTTTGGCTCAGGGTCCAAGGGGACAATTTGTCGAGATTGTGAAGGTCCAGCAGCATGCACACAGCCCTGGATTTGGTCCCCAGCACTGCATGAACTGGATGTGGTAGCACATACACACACAATCCTAACAGTCTGGGGATGAGGCAAGAGGATGAGAAGAGCATCAAACGTTCAAGATCTTACTTGGCTACATAATGAGTCTGAGGCCAGCCTGAGCTACATAGGCCTAGCTCTGAAAAAAAAGGGAGGGGGGGGGAGGAACAGTGAGCTTTCTTACAGCAAATTTTTGTTTGTTTGTTTTGTCTTTTAAGTAACTGATTTTTTAAGGTAAATTACACATTTTTCTTTTACAAAAATGCATGTTCTGTACCTGAGGATTTTCTATGGTGAAACTGGCTGGCTGTTATAATACAAGAGTTGGCATAGTCTTAATTTGTAAAAATATATTTCCCTTCCAGGTAGAAGTGATATTCTAACAGTGGGCGACCAACAGTTTTGCCAGACTATGGTGTGCTGTGAAGATACTGAGCACACAGATGTATGGACATGTCCCCATGACTAACCACACAGTTCTGTCTGCTGAATACTACATATCACACCTTTAGACACAGCTCTAACACTTGCATGCTTTCCAAACTTGGAAACAACTTCGAACCTATTTAAACATTTTCCAGAGAAAGAGCTCAGGGGCTCTCAGACCCACTTGTTAAAGTATGTCTTTTGATTAGTTTATACAAATTGACATTAAGGGAGATGGAAACCGACTAGCTGACTAGATGAATTTCAGTAAAAACCTGAGCATAATTGCTGGATTTTTTTTATGAGCATCTTGATTTAGTAAGCACAGCCAACAGGGTATGTCTTCCATTTGGGTCGGTGAGCTTGCAAAGATTCTTTTCTTGGCTCCGAATTCATTAAAGCAAAGTATTTTTAAAGCTGAATTTAGAACCAGAACTTTGAATTTAATGTTCTATTACAAAAATTTAAACTAATGTTGAAATGTATTCAATATTGCTCTGAAACTAACAAAACACATGAGTGTGCAGTGTGCATGCTTACATGTGTGCTCACTTGTGTAAGTTTTGGGTACACGTGTGTCATAGCATAAAGGTGAAGATCAGAGACACGGGTGCTAGTCCATCATAGTTGTTTGGGACAGTGTCTCTGTCGTTTCTCTGCTTCGTACACCAGGCTGGCTGGCCCACAAGCTTCCAGGATTCTCCTGTCTTGGCTTTGCATCTCTCCAAAGGAGAAATGCAGAATTACAGATGCTTGCTTTCTCTGCTTCCAGGTTGTACATGGGTCCTGGAATTCTAATCCTCATCTTCATACTTATACAGCAAACACTTTGGCCTGCTGAGCCATCTCCCCAGCCCTGAAATTAATGTTTTTGAGTGAGATAAAATGTTTTCTTTTAACAAATACTTAAATCTTTTATTTCATTTACCTTTTTTACACATCTTTAGTTTCTTCAATACACAGCCTCCTTTACATTTATTTCACTGATAGGGTGTGCTTGTTTGTTGGATTTTGGGTTTTGATTTATGTTGTTTTTTCCTTATATGTATGTGTATATGTGTATATGTCTGTGTGTGTGGACAAGTACATGAAGATGCCCATGAAGACCAGAAGAGGCCATAGGATCCCCTGGAGCTAAACTACCAGATGTGAGTGCTGGGAACAGAACTCGAGTCCTCTGAAAGACCAAGAAGCACTGTTAACCACTGAGCCATATCTTCAGCCACCGTTGTGGGTTTTGAGATAGGATTACACTGTCCAGATCTGGCTTGGCCGGAACTCAGCATGGAGACCAGCCCGGCCTCACACTCCGGCACTCTTGGCCTCTGCCTCCTGAGTGTGAGCCACCAGACCTCCTACCCTTCCCTCCTCACCTCTGCCCCCTGAGTGTGAGCCACCAGACCGCCTACCCTTCCCTCCTCACCTCTGCCCCCTGAGTGTGAGCCACCAGACCTCCTACCCCTCCCTCCTCACCTCTGCCCCCTGAGTGTGAGCCACCAGACCGCCTACCCTTCCCTCCTCACCTCTGCCTCCTGAGTGTGAGCCACCAGACCTCCTACCCTTCCCTCCTCACCTCTGCCCCCTGAGTGTGAGCCACCAGACCGCCTACCCTTCCCTCCTCACCTCTGCCCCCTGAGTGTGAGCCACCATACCTCCTACCCTTCCCTCCTCACCTCTGCCCCCTGAGTGTGAGCCACCAGACCTCCTACCCTTCCCTCCTCACCTCTGCCCCCTGAGTGTGAGCCACCAGACTGCCTACCATTTCTTGTATTCTGTTGACACAGTCAGAACTACTTTTCTCTGCCTTCAACTTGGCTTCATTTCTTGTGTGTGTGTGTGTGTGTGTGTGTGTGTGTGTGTGTATGCAAATATATTTCAAAGATATTATGCCTTTAGTTTCAGACCTCTAAAATAAGCCAAAGATTACTATTTGACCCACATATGTTTGCCTCCTTTGTATACAGGAGTTGTATTTATACTATACTGTGATATGGCAAGCATGCAAAATTTTATGTCTGAAGGGGAGAAAAAAGAAACACCGTATGAAGTTTAACTCGAAATTATTTTATTTTATTTTTTCATTTTTTTTTTTTACTTTATTTATAGTGGACATAATTCCTTTGGTCAAGTGCTTGTCTACCAAGCATGAGGACCTGAACTCTACCCCCAGAGCCTGTGTTAAGGGCTCCGGGCATGGTAGCAGGTGTATGTAATCTCAGCAGGGAGGAGGCAAAGATAGGAGGCTCCCTAGGTCTCTGTAACCATCCAGTCTAGACTACTTCATGAGCTCCAGGGCAATGAGAAAGCCTGTCTCAGAGGAGGTAGACTGTGTACCTAAAGATGGCACCAGACCTTGTCCTCTGGCTTCTATACACTTGCATACTCTGTGTGTACCCTCCTACACACATATACACATATATACACATGGTGATACCCGTGGAATAACACACACACACACACACACACACACACACACACACACACACACACACTTCCTTAGAGGTCTCCAAGTCCAAGACTGAACCTCATTTCCTCAAGTGAAGGAAAAGTCTTTCCAGTTTGGAACACTTCCTCGACATCACAGGGAGAACAGCAGCTTCATATGTTGTTGTTGTTGTTGTTGTTGTTGTTACAAAGGCCTCATTCTGTAGTCCTGGCTGGCCTGGAACTCGCTGTGCAGACCAGGCTGACCTTGGACTCAGTGGAGATCTCCCTGCCTCTGCCTCCCAAGCGGTAGGATTAAAGTTGAGCTCCACCAAGTCCAGGCTCCATTTTTCTTTTCTTTTCTTTTTTTTTTTTTAAATCTTTTTTGCTTAAATACAGCAACCTCTGTTTTAGTGTCAACCATGCCAGACAAGAAAAAACTTTGTCCATGAATCCCTTGAGTTCTTGAATAAAAGAAACAAGTTGTTTTGTTTTAACTCAAAATTTCAGTGCCAGCCACAAACACTGGAGCTAGAATCAGAGTTGTCTTGCGAGAGTGTGGAGTTATATGTGAGGAATGAAGGGGGCCCTGAGCTTTGCATCTAGAACTTTCTACCCACACTTAGCAAAGCTGCTACAGACGAGTCAGCTGACTCACCCCGTCTGTCTCCGGAGGGAAGGGTGGAAACAAACGCAACCCTTTTTGTACGTGGGTACCTTGCTGGTGATGTTCATTGGACAAACACAGTGGACTCCGCCTCCTATTGGGAGGGTGCACACAGTGAAAGCGATCCTCCATCAAGCCACAGTGGGTGGTGAGAGACAGAAAAGACACCAAGCAGAGCAGAAGAGTGAAGCACTTCTGAGGGTTAGAACTCAGTCTCTTAGGCACAGCTTTCTATCAATGCCCCTCTTCCCCCTCCACTCCCACGGCCAATTTGTTTGGTTTTATTTGTGTGTGTGTGTGTGTGTGTGTGTGTGTGTGTGTGTGTGTGTGTGTGCAGGTGTGTGTGTGTGTGTGTGTGTGTGTGTGTGCAGGGGGTCAGACGACAATCTCAGGTGTCATTCCTCAGATGCTGTCTACTTTATTTTATTTTATTGAGACAAGGTCTCTTGTGGACCTAGAACTCTCCAAGAGGACTAGACTGACCGTCCAGAAGCTCAGAGTCTGACTGCTCGGCTCCCACAAGCACGGCAAGTTTCCCTTTGCTCCTGAGGGCTTGGAACCCAGCTCAGGTCCTCACAGCAGCAAAGCAAACACTTTACTAACTGAACAGTCGCTCCAGATTCCCAAATTCATTCATTCATTCATTCATTCTTTCTTTCATTTGTGTGTGTGTGTGTGTCTGTGTCTGTGTCTGTGTATGTCTGTGTTTGTGTGCGCATGCATGTAAGACAGAGAGAACACTCCAGGAGAGAACACTGTGTACCCCACTCCATCTCTCTCTACCTTATTTCCTTGACACAGAGTCTCCTCACTGAACTTGGAGCTGGGCTGCAAGCTCCAGTAATTCTCTGTCCCCCCCCCTCCCCCAGCACGGAGGTTACAGACAATTATTCAGCCACATCTAACTCTTTGCATGGGTGCTGAGGATTTGAACTCAGGTCTTCATGCTTATATGGCAAACATCATATAATATTTCCCAGCCCCCAGTGTACTTATTTTTATTGAATTAGTGAGGTAACTTTACTATGGTGCCAGAGACAGCACCCACAGCTTTGCACGTGGGATGCGGCTCTGACTCACATCCCAGGCCCCTAGCCCCTAGTTTCTAATCTCATGCCGTGTGTCAGGTCCTTAATGGCTCTAAAGCACTGTCACTGTCCGGTGACACAGAGTGTGAGGCTCCCACAGCCTGTGGCTTAGATGATATGATGTCCCATCGAGTCCTTGTGAGGCCAGCTCTTAGCAGAGCAAGGAAAAAAGCCAGAACCACTTCACCCCCACCTAAGCAGACAGGCAGCCTAGCTGGACACCTAGCACAAGTCACTCCACTTCTGGGGGACATGGGCTCATCTAGGAACACACCGGAAGAGCAAGGTCCTTCCTGCTACTAAAATGTCTCAAGGGTCTTCTAGGCCAAACACGGCTCAAACGTATTATGCCAGCATCAAACATCAAGGCAGAGAATATTCAGAGGGCAGCTGGAGAGACGGCTCAGCGGCCCAAGCATTCGCTGTTCTGGCGGAGGACCTGAGTATGGTTCCCAGCACCCATGTAAAAAGCAGCTGGGTGACTCTAGCTCCGGGAGTCTGGCATCCTCTGGCCTCTGCAGACACCTATACACGCCCACACACAGACATACATGAACATACACAGTTATTAAAAATAAAAATAAATCTTTTAGAAATTTATTCAGAAGGCCAGCTGTGGTCGTGCATGCTTACAATCCTAGCACTCAGGAGGCTGAGACAAAGATCAAGAGGGAGGGAGGGAGGGAGGGAGGGAGGGAGGGAGGGAGGGAGGGAGGGAGGGAGGGAGGGAGGGAGGGAGAGAGACATGCAAATACACACACACACACACACACACACACACACACACACACACACACATGAATCATCTTTGGGACAGGTATAGTAGAACAATTGTAATCCCAGCACTTGGAGGGATGAGGTGAGAGACTCTCAAGTTCAAGGACAACCTGAGCTATACAAGGAGATCCTGTCTCAAAAAGTAAATAAATCCCTTTGGGACTTTAAGCACAATCCTGCACCGCCTCCCACTCAGCTGCTTTGTGAAGTATTCCCATGCTACTTTCCACTGAAACTCTGTTCTTTGTTTGTTTGTTTGTTTGTGTGTGTGCATGATTGTTTGTTTGTTTGTTTGTGTGTGTGCATGATTGTTTATTTGTTTGTTTGTTTGTTTGTGTATGTGCGTGATTGTTCATGTTCTTGTGCATGTGCGAACATGTGCTATGGAGATCAGACATCAACCTCAAGGTGCTGCCTACCTTTTTTTTTTCTTTTTGAGATAGGGTCTGGCTCTCCTCTCACTCACCAAGTGTGCTTGGGTGGTTGGCCAGTGAGCCCAGGATATCGAACTATCTCCACATCACAGTGTTGTACATCTAACCAAGTGCCGTCACACCACACCAGGCTTCCCTTTCTGGGGATGAAACCCGGGCCCTCATGCTTCACTGACTGAGAGCTGTCTCCCCAAGCCCTGGCTTCATTCTTTTTTTAATGAGAATTTTGTTCTAAATCAGGCGCTGTTTAGAGGAGCCAGCCAGCCTGTGTTAACTGTCCTGTGTGGGGAGGCAGGGGCTGGGCAGTGGAGCTGAGTCTGTCCTGGAGGCAGACAGAAGGAGCCATGCAACTGTCGAGCCATGTCAAATCTGGGAGTGTATATGAGACCCCCCCAACAAATGCCCTTGTGTCTTTTGCAAGCCCTCAGACATTCCAAGCCACCAGCCGATCAAACCAATTTAACGGGGCTAGGGGTGAGGGTGAGCTCAGATTTGCCTGCCATTAGGCTGTGTCTGGCTTGCAGAGTAGCGCATTTCTCAGTGACACCACCACAGGGAAGGGAGAATTAGGGAAGAATGCAAGCTGAAGACGACATTCGTTTGCTTCTGCTATACGATCCTGGCAGGCTCTTCCTGTTCCCGTCTGGATGCCCCCTCAATCTCTACTCTCCCAGACCCCGTTAAAATGAGAGGGCTATTCTTTGGCTCACTGTGTCCCTACCGACGCAAGATATGTACAGCAGACACAGAGACTTAACCTTGACCCAAGGAGAAACTCATAGACCTCTGAGGGCGGACAGACATGGAAACACACCCTAAAAGGCTCAAGGTGTCCCTCTGCAGTCTGAGTGAGGGAGTCCTCGAGGACTGTGTGTCATGACCCCGTGACAAAGTTGGCCATGTCAGTTTGCCGTAGACCTCACTGCCCTCTATTGTCTCTGGGCAAAATCCATCCTTCACAGTTCTAACCCTGTTCTCTCACCTGCTTGCTGCTCCTTTGGATCACATCTAGATCCAGTGAAGCACTGAACTGTCCCAGGACAAACAGACCGTCATGAATGCACATTAGCTTTCCATGGACTGGAAAGAAAAAGAAAAATAGGTACATTGTAAGCATGTCCAAATTTTTGACATTGCAAGCACAAAATTGTTATCTGCAAAGTTTAGACTGGAGAGCCAACCAGGTAACTCAGCAGGATGACCACCTGAGTTCAATCTCACATGGTGGAAGGGGAGAACCAGTTCCTGAAAGTTGTCTTCTTACACACACACACACACACACACACACACACACACACACACACACACCTGTACATGTACACACATAGACACAAATATAAAATCATTTGAAGGCAGATCCTTCTCTCAGTATCCCACCCCAAAGAAACCAGCTAAGCTGTAAACAGAAACGGTCCTTAGATTCACAAATAGTCACAGGGCATTGTGTCTCAAGGCCTGAGAAGGGATGGCTGAGCCTCAAGTGTCTACAGTCCAAGGACAGAAGAAAAGGCCTCCGGAAATAGCTGGAACAAAAGGAGCATCTGATGGCCTTTTGGAAAGAGTGCCTAGAAGGTAGGCTTGAACTAAATTCAGCTGCACACAGTTCTTGAGAAAAGCCTGAGAGGTGGTCATGAGGCGTTAGGTCGTAGGAGTTACAGTGGTCAACAGCACCCTGGCACCTTCCTCAGAGGGCTCACATTTTATCCTGGAGAGGTCAAAACTAGCCCACCTCAGAAGCTCTCCGCCTTGCTTGTCCCTATGTGTGCCCAATAATGACTGGATCAAGGTGTGACTCTGGGTGGACCACCTTGTGCCCAGCACTCCCTCTCTACCGTATCATCTCACAGTGGCCCCCATCCTGAGCCCGGCCACTTTCTCAGGCCTCCCAGGGCAACAGTCTAGAAACCGCTGAATCACCTGCTGGCTCTTGCTGCGCTCCTCAGCTTCCATTTGCTGGAGGCAGGGAGGCACAAAGAAGCCAAGGAATGAAGCTACTTCAGGTAGGCTCCCTGCCTTTTACATGCTAATGGGGGGCTGTGGTTCAGTAAGTAAGGGTGCTCTCTGCCACATCTGACAAGCTGAGTGCCACCCTGACAACCCCGTGTACACGCATGCACGCATGCACGCACGCACACACACACACACACACACACACACACACACACGCACGCACGCACGCACGCACGCACGCATGCACACAAACACAAAGTGGAGAGGGTGGTTTAAAAAAAAAAAAACTTGTAGCTGGGGTATGTGATTGTTACTAAGATCCTATGATTAGGAGAGAAGACGTCAAGTGGTGAGCATACAGCGTCAGCTGTACCGTAGCCCATCTATCCCTGCACAGACCCAAGCATCTCCCCAGAAATACCAAACAGCATCTGCTGAAACTACAAGCCCCCTCCCAAAACCTGTTAAGTTCGGTGCCTGCTCAGGCAACATCGTACATACCCAAACGCAAGTCTACTGTAGGTCCTTGGCCCCTTCAGCAGGCCTGCCTCAGCTAGCCAGGCCCTGTCCTACCTGTCCAGAGTATATCAAGCATCTTACTAGAGAACCAAAAGCCCCAAAGAAAAGAAAAGGGGCAGAGTGTTTGCCTAGCATGCATAAAACTTGGTTCTATCCGTGGAGGGGGGAGGGGGGGGCAGCACTGCGTAGACCAGGAACGGTGCTACAAGCCTGTAATCCCAGCATTCAGGAGGTAGGAGCAGAAGGCTCAGGAGTTTGAGGCCAGCCTGGGATGCCTGAGATGTTGAGGGGCTGGGCAGAGTGTGTTTTTCACCAGGTAAGAGTTGCAGCTCGGTAACCCAGAGCTTCCCCTTCTTTGGACTAGGTGAGAAGTGTTTGAAGGGCACCACTCCTGATTTTTCTGAAAAAGTTGCATTAATCAGTTGAATTGATCTAGACAGACTAAACTGACATATCTCTGCTTTGCCTATTTAGGGGGGAAAAACAGTGAGAGCCCAGACTTCCCAGAGCTTGGCAGTAATTGTTTTGGTAACAGAAAATCCGAGTGAGGAATTATGCTTCCCCCAAACCAAGTTCATATAATTTTATAAATTTTGAGCCAAGCCCCTTAGGCAGAGTTTGGTCTCAGATGATTGTCCTGCTAGAAGTCGGGGTCTAGACTGAGAAACTGCACAGGAAGGACAAGAGGATCCCCTTTTGCTAATGCTGAATCTTCCCACCATCCGGAAATCCCTTCCGAGCTGTAAGTAGCCGAGAAACCAGCCTCCACTCTTAAATTCCAGGCAAAAAAGACCTCTCACTTCTCTTGATGAACCTGATACTTGCATGCTCTGGGCAGTTTGTGTGATATGTAACACGTATCGGGACCTCTAATCCTAAATGTAACAGGCATCTGGAAAGGGTAATTCTTCGCTAATCTTTTTACATTTATTGCCTCTGCTGTCTGGGAGTACTCAATTCTAACAAATCCAGTTCAAGCCTTTAAATCGCCCATTTACATTGTTCATGAATCTTACAATATTATCAGTGGAATCCAGTTATTTATTTGATGAAGAACAGACTTTATGCCCAGACGTCTATACTTCCATCCAAAAATGTATCTTAGAACTTGTTCCTAAGCTTTCTGTACATCAAATCAAAAGTTCTTGAGTTTTTTGATCCAGTGGTTAGAGTGTGTGTTGAGTGCTGGGGTGGATGAGGCAGGTTGGAAATCTGCTAGATTGTCATATGGAGAAATAACTGTATAAAATTTTAATTATCTATCTTCAAGTAATAATAAATGTTTGATGAGATAGTAATGAGACATGGTGGGGGGAGATGTTCATGAATGTGTGTGACAAGGAGAGTTTAAATAAAGGAAGCAGAGGGATAGCTCAGTGGATGCTGCCGCTATCCACATATTTGCTACGGCATTTCGGAAGTGAACCGGAAGATATTTCATGGCTCAAACCATAGTAGGAATAATATTGTGTTAGTCTGTAATGGGGACAAAGATCTTTGCATAATTTTCCCCTGACAAAAGTATTACCAAAATGACTCTTGGATTCCCTGTGGGTCTGGATTCTTATGCTTGAGATGGTTTGGGGTTTTTGTGTCTCTGGGAACGGGTTTCTGTTTTTCTATTGTTACTGATAGGAGGGGTCAGACACAGGAGCAAGGGCAGCATGAGATGTCCGGTCACTGACGTCATCAACTGGGATTGGCCCTAACTTACTTTGACAAAAATTAATGTTGTTTTCCTTTTTCAGTTGGGTTGTTTACTTGGAAAAAATACTATATAATTAAAACCATTTCATGAGTTATAAGCCCAGAAAAGATGACTTGAGCTCCACGATCCATTGCTGGGGGTGAGTCTTTTGTTCAAGGCAAGAACGTGTTGTCTGCAGAAGACATTTGTACAGAGCTGTCACCACCCGCCCCCAGCGGCCTGCATAGACTTGAGGAGGTCTTAACTCTAGGCAGGATTTGAGGAAGCTATTCAAAAGGAAAGACAGAACTCAGAAAAAAGAGAAGTCGGAGGGAACCTTAGAGACACCCAAAACCACAGATCTTATACACCTGAGCCAGGCCTCAGCAAACATCAATGCCTTCAGTAAGAAAAATGTATTGGGCTAGAGGACCATGCAGAAGAGCTTTAAACAGAGAGCTGAATTTTCCTCTTGCTGTCCTGAAAGTACCGAAGGGACTCTTTCTTGACCAGGGATAATGACATCCTGCCGGAGCAAGGTCCAGTCCTAAGAGAGTCACCTGTCAGCAGCTGCTTCCAGGCTCTGCACACGAAGCACTCTGCAGAGATTATCACACCTAATCCCGACAGCCTGCGGGAGTTATTTTCACCCTTATTTTGCAGATTAAATAACCCCAGCCGGAAGAATGAAAATTTGCCGCAAATCACAACTTCAGTTGTGGTAGGACCAGAGTCAAATTCCAGACTTCTCCCAATACCTGTGGCTCCTTCCCTCCCCCACTTTGGGGGTAACATTCCTTGCTACCAAGCAGAACAGAGATGGAACAGCTGGGGAGTCCTGAGTCCTTACTCATCCCCTGAACATCTGCTGGACAGAGGCCCCCTGAGCCTCAGATGGAGAGTTGAGGAAGCAGGCACACCGTTTCTCTAACTCAGTTAAGGTTAGGGTTGGGGTTTGGAAACCAAGGCCTGAGTGACAGGGAAAGAGGAATGTTCTCTTTGCTCAATGCCAGTTTTAAGATTTCATTGGTTCATTTCCTTGGTGGTTCATTTGCTTTGTGGCCAACTGTATGAGGTGGACAACCTGCAGATGAAGGGCGCCTGAAGGTTTCTGCTTACAGCATTCACATGGAGGTTCAATGGGAGCAGAAAGATGGGAGAAAGGAGAGGAACAAAGAAAGAAAAAGGGGACGACAGAAAAACACAACCGTGCACACACAGAAGCGAGCGAGGCAGGAGTGCCACTCGGGCTGCCCGTCACAGGCTCAGTATCTCGGAGGGCACAAGCCGAGGTTCTCACAAAACCAGGCGACTCAAAATACACCATTGAGACTTCATATAGCCACTATGTAATTTGTACTTAAGAGATAGGTATGTGGGTCCCTTCCCCGCCCCTCCGATCCCCACTTCAAAGTTGAGCTCCTGTCTCTGAGGTAGGCCTCACAGTGACCTTTTTTCCCCCCCAATCTTCTGGTATCAGCGGTTGGTCCGCTGCACAAGGATTGACATAGACCTTCCAGCTCGAACTGTGTCTAAAGCAGATAGGACCTAAGCTGCCAGAAGTCATGGCCCGAGGCCTAGGCTGCCGGAAGACTGAAGTCTGGATTCTGAAAGTGAGCTGAGAGGCCCATTCCCCTCCAGGTCTGCTTAATTCTGTTCCCAAATACATCTGCTGGCCCTGTAGCCAGGCTTCCCCCGGCTCTGAAAACACAAGCTGGGTGGTGGGTGGGGAGGTCCTAATTTAAAACTGTTGCCTAGTGTCCTCTCCTAAGCCATGCCCTACTCTAAAAGAGAAGAAGAAGAAAGAAGAAGGGAGGAAAAAAAAAAAAAACCTCTCACCATTCAGGCAACAGCTGGAAGGCTTGGCTGAATGGCGCACTTCAATGTGGAAGGTCACAGGGTACTGATCTAAACACTGAGGGCTTGCTCACCCAACTGTTGACACTCTGTAAACGGGACAGGCGGGGCTGGTGTGGGCATCTGAGGAAGGAAGTCCCCAACCCCACCCCCAGCCAGAGAAAGAATAGGAAGCAACTTCTATTCAAAACTCACAGGGGTGCCCCAGGGGCCCCCTCCACCCCGGCTAAAGCCACCAGGCCTGTTCCCTGCCTCCAAGTTACCTTGTATTATAACAGGATTAAAGTATATTTAGCTCGTCCATTAGCATATTTGAGCCCCCATTTTGGTCTACTTAAGGCTTCCGGTAGCCTTTGATCAGGTCTGCGTTCTGCTGGTCAACAGAAGAACCCCTGCATGCCATGTCGGGGGGGGGGGGGGGGGGGGGACGAGGGAGGGGGGAGACAGTCGGACTGTGAAATTCCCGGAATGCTCCAATATTCTATTGTTTTCCTTAAACGGCCCAGTTTACACCCAGAGTTGGGGGGGGTGGAGGGTGGCGAGAACCAATAATAATTAGGTCTTAGTCGGAAGAGGAGAGAAAGGATTTGTGCTCTCCTAAGAAAAGGAGGGGAGGGGGAAACCCTATAATTTCTACAGTGTCTGCCTTTTTATTGCTTTCATTTGCATATAAATTAAATCCATATTGTAGCTTTAAGGCAAGCGGGGCTTAGAATTCCACACAGCCTGGGGTCCTATTGTCTTACAGCCAGTTCTAGGCGGTGGGAGCAAAATGAAAGGGAAGGGCCAGGCACAGGAAAGAGAAAGTCAGTTCTGTAACGTTTTTAATTGCTTGTTTGTTTTCTCCGCCAATTACAGGCAAATTAATATTTAAACTTTGGGAGGCTGCAAGGAAAATGCTTACAATGTTAAGTTGGATTCCAAGGGTGTGTGTGTGTGTTGGGGGGAGGGGGTGGAGGGTTGGTACTGGTTTTCCTGCATCTGAGATTTTGCTGTAGTAAAATGAAAAAAAAAAAATTTTTTTTTAAGATTATCGTAGATCTTGTTTTCCTTTCTTCTCTCAACAGCACACTGAGACTCAATCGCACTTCCCCGATGACATGGGGATAGTGAGGTGTTGATTGCCCTGGTAGGGTCCCAGCTAGGCTTGGTTGATGCCATGCTTGGCTCTGTTGACCACACACCTGCACCTAAGCGGCAGACCGCTGCATGTGTGCTAAGCTGCCCCGCCAGTGATATGGGAAAAGTGGCCCTAGCCTGATACTGAAGAGCTTGGCCCAGGAGCCTTCAGATTCCTGGTGAAGCTTGCTTCACCAACCCACACATTACGGTAGCAGATGCCTCGACCTAGAAGTGGTGGAAGAAACATCTGAAGAGGGGGTAGAGGTCAGGAACATGCAGCAGAAAGCCCTTCATGCTTCTCCCCTAAAAACACGCAAAGGGCTGGGGCTGTGACTCAGTGGTAGAGAGCTTGCACACACACACACACACACACACACACACACACACACACACACACACACACATGCGCGCGCGCGAAGGAGCAACACAAACATTGAAATGTAAGCACCTGGCTTGGGAAGGGCCACTTCTTTATAGTTTTAGCCTGATCCACTCATAGAATATAGGGAACTTTCAGATTAAAAAAGTAATGCAGCAGCTGATGAGGCGGCCTGGTGTGTAAAGAAAGGCACTTGCAGCCAAGCCTGACACCTTAAGTTCCATCCCCAGGCCCCAACATGTTAATAAAAAAAAAAAAAAAAATTCTAGAACCAGCCTTTGCTCTCCGTACATGTACTGTGGCACATGCACACAGACGCGCGCACACACACACACACACACACACACACACACACACACACACACACATAAATGTAAATAAAAGATTTTTTAAATAATGTTTTATTGAATTCTAATCAAATGTCAAGGCAGCAGGAGCCCGCATCTAAGTCTGGTACCCTCTTCTGCTGTTTTCCCTTTTGTTTTATTTGCTCATTTCTTTTGAGACAGGGTCCCGTGTATTACAGACTGACCTGAATCTCTCTACATAGTGGGTGGCCATAGACTTTAATTCTCCTGTCTTCACCTTCCAAGTGCTGGGATTACAGGTGGGTACCATCAGTACCAGGTTTCTGTGGTGCTGAGGATGGAACCCCAGGACTCCTTGCATCCCAGACAAGACCTCTACAGACTGAACTGTAGGGCATCCCCAGCTCCTGGCTGGCTTTTTAAAATAAGCATGCCTACAGACTGTCATGTCTCAGCTGCTCACCTCCTCACCCTTTCATAGGCAGAGTGTCACTGTATCACCTCATGTGGGAAGAGGAATGCTGTGGTGAGTTACTACCAAATTCCTTTGGTCACCTCCACAACCAGTACCTGGTTCCCCCATCCTTGACTTTAGAATTCTTTTGCCCCTGCTAAGACCCCTCAGATCCTGACTCTCCATCCTCTGCTGCTGTGCATCCTCTTCTATTGGCTCTGACTGTCTTTTGTCCTAACTTCCTTTTTATACTTCATTATGTTACCTCCCAAGAAATACAGCCACAGTGCTCTACAGCTTCCTTAGCACGGCCTCTCCTTTTCTTTGCACCTCGTATCCTGGAAAATTCTGCAGTTTCCCTTGTGGTGGGAACATTGCCTCCCCTCTCACTGAAGTCTTCTATACTTAATTTTCATTATCCTCTTGGGTTACTCCAAACACTCCATGTTCCTTAATGACCTAAACAGGTTCTCTGTGCTGTGTGTGTGTGTGTGTGTGTGTGTGTGTGTGTGTGTGTGTGTGTGTGTGTAGAGGCCAGATATCAATGCCAAGCATCTTCCTCAATCTCTCTCCACCTTATCTTTTGAGAAAGGATCTCTCACTGAACCTGGAGCTCACTGTTTCAGCTAGACTGGCCAGCCAACAAGTCCCAGAGATGTACCTATGTCTGTCTTCCCAGGAACCTGACACAGCCTCTGGATCTGGGATTCAAACCCAGATCTTTATGCTTACACTGCAAATGCTCTGCTGGCTGAGCACTCCCTGGCCCCTCCAACAGGGTTTTCTTCAAAACAAGCTCTAGGGAATCCCCCCTAATGAGGTCCCTCATAGTTAATAGTCAGATGAGAAAGAGTTTCCAGTAAGAAAGTGATGGTCTAACTGGGTGTGTCTTGTCTGTTTCTGGGATCCATAGGTCCAGAAAGCTCAAGTCTCCACAGTGCAAGTGACAATTCCAACATCTCTTTTTGTTGTGTGCTATTTTGTTTGTGTTCTGGCAAATAAAGCTTGCTTGGAGTCAGAGGGCAGAGCTAGCCACTAGTTAACCATAGAGGTCTAGAGGTCTGTACAGAGAGGAGTCAGGGAGTGGTAAGGCGGGGCGGAGGGAGGATCTAGGCCTTTCTAGTGGGAGGAACCAGAGAGGTAGGAAGCGACTGTGGCTGCTCCCCAGCTTCTATAATCTTTCAGGTTTTTACCCCAATACCTGACTCCTGGCTTTTATTGATAAGATTGATTAGATTTACCTGTTGTCTCCTTTTTGACAAAGGTGTGTCAAAACCTTTGTGGTCAACCTATAGCCTAACTCACTGTAGATCAGCAGATGGCTGGCTACCTGTTCGAGTATTTCAAGAAAATGATAAGAACAGTAGGTTGGGAGACAGATTGTGTCACACACGTGAGGACTTGAGTTAGATCTCCAGAACCCAAATTAAGGGGGAAAAAAAAAGCTGAGTGTGACTGGCAAGATGGCTCAGCAGATAAGGATACCATGCCTGGCCATCTTAAATTTGATCCCCAGAACTCCTATGGTAGAAAGAGAGAACCAATCCCTGTGAATTATCCTCTGACCTATGAATGAAAAGAAAGAAAGAAATTAAAAGGAAAGGAAAGGACATGACTGCTCTTAGGTATGGTGGAAGAGAAAGTTTATTACAGATAGAAGGGGGAGCATAGGCAGAGTCAGAGACATCTGGGAGGGTCCAGAACAGACATAACCAGACTGATCAGGGCCATGGGGGCGAGGGGGAGAAGAAAAGAAAAGAAAAGAAAAGAAAAGAAAAGAAAAGAAAAGAAAAGAAAAGAAAAGAAAAGAAAAGAAAAGAAAAGAAAAGAAAAGAAAAGAAAAGGAGACAGGGCAACCAGGCACAGCCAGGAGGGCAAAGGCACAAAATGGGCAGGTGACCAACATGGCTGGGTTATATAGGGAAGAGCCTTGGGGAAGGGCAGCCCAGCCCCTGGGCTGGAGAGTTCTGAGTAGAAGGTGGAGTATGCCAGCCATAGCCTGGAACAGGGCGGGACTGAGGGATGCTGGGAGAACCTGGCGGCCAGGTCCACTCTGATATACTAAATAGGCACCTCAGCCATTTGTCCCAGGTTTGAAATCTAACAACCTACACACACATAAATAGATAAATAGATAGATAGATAGATAGATAGATAGATAGATAGATAGATAGATAGATAGATAGATAGATAGATAGATAATAAATAGGTGATAGATGATAGATAGGTGGATACATGATAGATAGACAGATAGATAGAAGATATACAGATAGATGATAGATAGATAGAAGATATACAGATAGATGATAGATAGATAGATAGATAGATAGATAGATAGATAGATAGATAGATAGATAGATAGATAAAAATTAACTAATGATTGAACTGGATGTGGTGGTATCCACCTATGACCCCAGTGCTGGGGAGACAGAGACAGGAGAATCTTTGGGGTTTGCTAACCACCCAGTCTACTCTACTCAGTGAGCTCCAGGCCCACAAGAGACCCTGCCTTACAAAACAAGATGATAAAGGTTGACCTCCAACCCCAATAAATGCCCACACACACGTGGAGCTACACATGCATGAACATCCACTCATAGGCACAGACACACAGACAGACACAACGGTAGCTAATATTATCACTCTCTCCCAGTCAGGCTCAGTGCCAAATGCGTTGTGGCATCATTACTTCTATCTCATTTTTAGCCCTCACAGTTTGACTGAGCTCTTGACTACAATTAACCCACTTTCGCTGGTTATATAACACAGAGAAGTAAAGAAAATTATCCTAAGTCCCACAGTCTATAATTTGCCCAGCTGGGATTCAAACTCAGGCTGCCTGCCCAGAGTCCATGAATTAATTTAAACATCTGCTGTAGCGGTTGTGACACCACAGTGCACCAGGCTCTGAGGGGGGCATGTAGGAAAGGTTGTCATTGGCCCTGCAAGGTGGATCTATCTCCAGTGGGCTCACCAGAAACCAGCAAGCTGAAGTCCTCACATGACTCCGAATGCTATCCCACCTGCTCCAACCTCAGAAAGGCCAGGTTGCTCCAGCCCCACCTGCTGGGAAGAGCTGCAGCTCACAACACCATTTGGGACCTGGTCAAGAGATTTTATAAAGCGCAAAGGGGCCTCCCAGGCCTCAGAGATTGCATGTTAGGGACTGGGGCCCAGAGGGACTGGGAGGGGAATGGGGAATCAGGCGAACAGATTCTTGGAAATGAGCTTTGGGTCTGTCCAGTTTCAAAACCCTTGGTGCTTTTAAACTCTGTCTTATTTACATTGTGTTTGGGGAGGGGCACCTTCGACACTTCTGAGTGCTCTGCCCCCTCCACACTCACCAGTGTTCTGTGGCCCTCAGCTAAGCCTGCTGGGCTCCTTCTCAGGCCTCTACTCCATGGCTGCCAGGCTCCCTGGGAAGCACACCCAGGCTCACTTTCAGAGAGTGACACTGGATCCCAGTCACCTTCACTAGTGTTTGCCTTTTTCTCATCCTTACTCCTTATTATATGCGGGTGGGTTCATGTCACGGCGTATGCAGAAGACAACTGGCAGGAGCCCATCCTTCCCTTCCTCCGAGTGGGTCTGGGGGACCAAAGGTCAGGTCATCAGACTCGCGTGACGAGCCTCTTTACCCCTGAGCCATCTTGAAAGCCCTGTAACGACTGTTCACTTAGCATTGTATGTTAGGGATTGTCCCACTCGCAAACAGCACGCTCACTCTTCCTGATGTCTGCATGGCGTCTACCCTGTGGCTGTCCCACGCATACCTAACTCATGCTCCCAGAATTCTTATGTCTTCATCCTTTGCTGTTCTCAGTCCTTTCGTGAGTATCCTGATGTGTGCCCATTTTGCGGGTACAGTTATAGAAAAAATTCCTAGGGGTAGAATAGATAGAGAATAGAGGATGTATCCCCACCCTCTGTGTGTGTGCGTGTGCGCGCGCGCGTATGGCATACACATAGAGGGCAGGAGACAACCTTGAAGAGTTGGTTCTGATTTTCACCTTGTTTGAAGGAAATCTGAATCAGCATTTAACGTCTACCTTCTATGTCCCAAGCTCCTCAACAACTCTCCCCCCATAGGAGCCCGAGGCTCTGCCTCTGGAACCGCTGCTGAGAACTACACTGAATATTTTGAGAGATGAATCATAAAAAATACCAATAAGCACATAGACAGACACCTACTTTGGTGACTGGGGAGCTGGCTCACTGAGTAAAACACTTGCAATTCAAGTGTGAGGACCTGAGTTCATCACTAGCACCCATGTAAAGAAACGAGTGTTCAGCACTTGGGAGGCAGAGGCAGGCGGATCTCTGTGAGTTCGAGGCCAGCCTGGTCTACAGAGTGAATTCTAGGACAGCCAGGGCTACACAGAGAAAATCTGTCTTGAAAACCAACCAAGCAAACAAACAAAAACAAAGCTGCATGTGGCAGCACACACCTGTAATCAGCACCAAGGAGGCAGAGACAGGTGAACACCTGGAGGCTCACCCGTTTAACCACCTGGTGAGCTCTGTCTCAAAAACCAAGGTGGGGGGCCCAGGAGTTGGCCAGACTAGGAAGAGCACTTTTTCTAGCAAGCCTGATGACCCGAGTTTGATCCCCAGAATCCACATTTAAAGAAAAGTCGGTGGATTGCATCTATAGTTCCTTCACCCCTATGGCAAATGACCCAGAAGCTTGTATGAAACATTGCATCAGAAACAAGAGCGACCTTGTCTCAAAACACAGTGGAAGGTGAGGACCACTCCACAAGTGCGCTGTATCACTTGGGCGTGTGCATACGCACAGAGAAAAGTCTCTATAAATAAATAAATAGTGTGGAGACCAACAGAGGAGCAACAGCTGACATTGACCTCTGGCCTCCACACCCATGCATGTGCAAACACACACACACACACACACACACACACACACACACACACACACAAATATATATAGCTGGACATGGTGACACAAGCCTTTAATCCCAGTACTTGGGAGGAAGAGGCAGGTCCAGGGCTGTTACACTGAGAAACCCTGTCTTGAAAAACAAAACAAAAAAAGCAAAACAAAAAATACAAAAACAAACAAACAAAAAATTCTGTGGCTGTTTTCAGGGCAGGTGATGTAGTTCAGTGATAAGGCATATGATTTTAATGTGAAGCCCTGGGTTCAACCCTCAGCTCCATAAATAAATAAATAAATAAATACATAAATACATAAATAAATAAATAAATAAATATGTAGAAGATAGGTAGATGATAAATAGATAGATGGATAGATAGATAGATAGATAGATAGATAGATAGATAGATAGATAGATAGATAGATGGAGAAAGGAAGGAAGAGAGAGAAAGAAAGAAAGAAAGAAAGAAAGAAAGAAAGAAAGAAAGAAAGAAAGAAAGAAAGAAAGAGAGAGAGAGAGAAAGAAAGAGAGAAAGAAAGAAAAAGAAGATGGATGGACAGATAAATAAACAAACAGACAGATAATAAATTAGATTTTATCTACAATTAAATTGTATCTTCAATGTCCAGGGTAAAGCCTACATGCTGAGAACAGACAGGTGGGCACTTGGTCATTGTACCCACCAACCTTTCCTGCACACTGGCTAGTCAGGTCTCCCTGGCCTTCCTACTGGGTAGAAGAGTTCTGTGTGACAGACGTGTGGATTTTCATCTTGGGAGACTAACCTTGAGAAGAGGAGCTATGTGTTGAAATGCACTTATGGCCTTTACAGCACTTCCTGTTTGCCCATGAAGTCATTAGCGTAGACAAGAGAGAGAGGACCGTCAAAGTGGATCAGGAGGAACAGGGGCAGCTGTGCTGTGCTTTCTGCAGACATCAGAGCCCTCTGCCAAGGCCCTCTGGTCCAGCTCTACCCTCGGCTTTGGAGCACATATAGGAAGCCAAATGTCCAAGGAGGTTTTGAGGTACAGCAGCAGCACCCCCAAGCCTGAGGAGCACAAAGAGCCAGCAGGAACACCCGTGCTTCCGGGGAAACCTGCATTCTAGCAGCAGATCACACACTATGAATGAAGTCAAAACTAGTCAGCACTAACGTTGGGACCTGAAGCAAGTGACCGGGGTCTACTGTTGCCTGCCTCAGTTTCCCTCTAGTAAAATGGAGTCAATTATCCTACCTGCTTTATCTTTTCATATGAATGAGCGGCTTGTACCAGAGACTTCTCACATTCTAGATTTCACCAACAGTGCTGGCAGGTCACTACTGAGTAATTTAACTACCGTGGCTGTGCAGCTCTGTGCTTCTGTTCTCTAGTAGATGGGGCCTCATCTGCGTTGCTGGGTGTGTCTCTCTTGGTCCCTGCAATGCTCCTTAGTCCACAGTGGATGCCTCAGGGCCCTTCAGTCGTGCCCTGGCTGCCTTCTAAAGACCTCCACACCCAAACAGAGCCTGCTCCTACATACAAGCTCTTGGAAGTCTTAGCAAAGAGGCTTCATAACTGAGTATCTCCACAGTGTGAGCCTGCTCGCCTGCCTGCCTCCTAGGGTAGGTAAGGGTTGGCTAGGACCTAGCTCACAGCAGCCCATGGTGGTTTTCCAAGCAGAGTGTCCCCACATCTTAGCAAGCCCATCCTCTGACAGAGGCTAATACCAACCCCATCAGGACAGGGAGGCAGATATCCCTACCACTGCCTCAGACGACAGGAATGGGTAAAGTGGATGCCTAGGAAGGTCCAAGAATAACCCTCCTGCCTCCCAGGTGAACTGTTCTTGGGCATTAGCTGTCGATGCTGAAACTCAAGATCCATTCCAGAATTTCAGAGTTGGGGGGCTGGGGAGATGGCGTAAGAACCCGAATTTAGTCCCCAGAACCCATATAAAAACCAAGATGGCAGCATACACCATAATCCTTGTGCTGAGGAGGTAGGGACAGGCACATCCCTAGAACTCTCTGTCAAGCTGATTTGGCTAAATTAGTGAGATTCTGGTTCAAAAAGAGACCTAGAGTCAAAAACTAAAGTGGGGAGTGATTGAGAAAAACACCCAACGTCAGCCTCTGGCCTATATGTGCTCACAGACACACACACACACACACACACACACACACACACACACACACACTTTTAAAAGTAGAACTTCAGAGCTGAGTAGTCAGTGTTGACACTGCAAATCCAAGACCCTCATGCCTGCCATCTGTGTGGTCTAGGCTAGAGGATGACCATGACCTTTCCTCACAGCAGTGGCCGGCTCCCTGCCCCTGACTGGGGACTCACCATACACAAGCGCTCCTCCCTAAGTCTTCTAACAGGTCCACCAGAAAGCTCTATGCTTTCCAGGTGTGGAAACTGAGGCACAGATGACTGTCTAAGAAACCTAAGATCTCAGAAATACTCAGAACTCAGCCACTGCTGTGCCCCGAGAGACTTAGACCCTCGTTGTAGCCCCTTTCCCATGTGACCTTGAGAAGTCACCCCGTCTCTCCAAGAAGAGACACCCTACCTGCTTTGCAGTGATAGCGATAGATACTATGGGTAGCACACCTGCCGTCGTGACGCTTGATAAATGACTGCTGTCAGTATTAATCCATTTGTTCTCCCCTGAGCCTCACAGGATCTGAGGAAAGCCCACACCCACCCGACACTGTCCAATGAGGTTGTCTCTCTTCGTGTGTGTGTGTGTGTGTGTGTGTGTGTGTGTGTGTGTGTGTGTACGTGTTCATATGCACAGGCGCATGTGTGTGGACCTCTATTACGCTCCACCTTATTTCTCTATTTTACACTCTTATGTATTAATTCCTGTGTTTACGTGTGTGCATGCCACTGTGCACGTGTGGGAGTTGAAGGACAACTCTTAGGAGTTAGTTCTCTCCTTCCCATCATGTGGGTCTCCAGGACGGGTCTCACTCAAGTCAGCAGGCTTGGCAGTAGGCACCTTCACCTGCTGAGCCATCTTGCCACCCCAGTCACCTCATCTTCTGTGTGACACCTTGTCTTTACTGAATGAGTGATCACCATGGTCCCCACACAATCACTCTTAACTGGAATTTATTTCCTACTTAATGTTTCTAGTCTTAAAATCAAAGTTAGTCCAAGCTCTCCTGAATAGACACAGGGTCTGTGGTGGTTTGAAAGAAAATGGCCCCCAAAGGGAGGGGCACTAATGGGAGATGTGGTCTTGCTGGAGGAAATGTGTCACCGTGGAGGCGGGCTTTGAGGTCTCAGACATGCTCAAGCCACGCCCAGTGAGACAGACCACTTCCTGCTGACTGTGGGTCAAGATGTAAGGACTCTCAGCTCCAGCACCATGTCTGCCTGCATGCTGCCATGTTTCCCACCGTGATGGCAATGGGCTAAACCTTGGAAACTGTAGGCCAGTCCCAATTAAACGTTTGCCTTTGTAAGAGTTGCCGTGGTCAGCCTTTAATCCCAGCAATCGGGAGGCAGAGGCAGGTGGATTTTTGTGAGTTTGAGGCTAGCCTGGTCTTCAGAGTGAGTTCCAGGACAGGCTCCAAAGCTGCACAGCGAAACCCTGTATCAGGAAAAAAAAAGAATTGCCATGGTCACGGTGTCTCTTCCCAGCAATAAAAGCCCTAACTAAGACATGGCCTCTAGTAGGACTTCCTCAGAGTCACTTCCAGCCCCCTTGTACCTATGATACGCAGGTCCCTTTATGACAGCACATGACTACAAGCATGCCCAGCCTAGCACATTTGTAACTGACAATGTAATATCACAGGGCCAAATGGTTGCACACCCACCACTGAACACCTGTGTCTTTTTTCTTTGCTCAAGTCGGCCTTGAACTCCATATGGCCTTGAACCCAGTCTGTTGTCTCAGACTCCCAAGGGCCCACATGTGAGGTGCACTGTACCTGCTAAGGTCCACACTTTCTTTCCCATCCCTCCGAGGCTATCGGTGCTCCTGACGGGGCATCTCTGCAGCTCTGTCTTAACACCACCCCACTCTCTTCTGGGAACCAGATCATCCATCTTAGGGGCTGTTGCTCTTTTCTGTGTTTTTGGGTTTTATAGTCTGAGTGTGTGTGTGGGGAGGAGGAGTATGTACGGTGTGTATGTGTTATACATGTGGGGTATATAGACAGGGATGTACATGTCCCTGCATTACCAAAGGTCAGAGGAGAACATGAGGTAGCCTGCTCTATCACTCCCCACCTTAGTCCCTTGATACAGAGTCTTTCACTGAGCCCGAGGCTAGGGTGGAAGCTAGCAAGCCTCAGTACCCTCTTGTATTGGAGCCTCAGAGTGATGGGGGTCTGCAGGCAGACCACATTCACAGTCCACCCAGAGTCACGGGGGTCTGCAGGCAGGCCACATTCACAGTCCACCCAGAGTCATGGGGATTTAGAGGCAGACCACATTCACAGTCCACCCAGAGTCACGGGGGTCTGCAGGCAGGCCACATTCACAGTCCACCCAGAGTCATGGGGATTTAGAGGCAGGCCACATTCACAGTCCACCCAGAGTCATGGGGATTTGCAGGCAGGCCACATTCACAGTCCACCCAGAGTGATGGAGGTTTGCAGGCAGGCCACATTCACAGTCCACCCAGAGTGATGGAGGTTTGCAGGCAGGCCACATTCACAGTCCACCCAGAGTAATGGGGGATTGCAGGCAGGCCACATTCACAGTCCACCCAGCTTTGCACAGGAGAGCTGGGATTTGAACTCAGGTCCTCATGTGGGTGCACCTAACGCTCCCCAGGCCCCCATTCAGGGGTTCTTACATTTCATGTGAGACAGATCTCCCACAGAATACTTCAAACAGACCATTCTGGGTTCTTCCGGTTTGAAGATTTGAGGAAGTCTAGCACACAACCATGGAATCTGGATTTTAGGAACCCCAGGGGAGTGTACCAGAAGTCAGGCCCTCGGGCCAGTTGTTCTTCCTGGTTCCCAGGGTGACCATAGCATCACGCCAAGTGGAGGGCCCAACAACTATTCAGTCAGTTGCTAAGTTCTGCCTCTCTGTCTTCCAATTCCCCACTACTCTAGAATAAGGTGAGGAAAGGCTTGGAAAATGGGAGACAAGATAACCCTTCCAGAAAGGAGATGAGCTGCAATGAAAAGGGCCCTTTGGAATCTCATTATGAACCATGATAATAGTTATACTTTTGCTTAGGAGGGGCAGTGTTTCTGGCAGAGCTCATGAGTGGCTCCAGCTGGGAAGAAAGCAGGCAAAGATTATTGGTTCACTTTAACGTCACCATCGGTGAGTTTTAGAGAAGACAGAAGCCCAGACAGCATCTTCAGGACATTGTTTATGACTCTATCAGGAGATGAGGGTCAGGGCTGGGGATGTAATTGGGTGCTTGCCTAACATGCACAAGGTCCTGGGTTTGATTCCCAGTACCACATAAACCAGGTGTACTGGTGGCACATGCTCTGAAGGCACAGGAGGTGGAGGCAGGGGACCCAAATTTCAAGGTCATCCTTGGCTAGATAGCAAGCCTGAGGCCAGCCTGGGCTACATGAGACACTGTCTCAGAAAGCCCCAGAGAGAAGAAAAAGGAAGGAGAGGAGATAAATTGTGAGAGAGATAAACTAGAGAGAGATCCCTGACTTCCACATTAGAGGTCAAGTGTCCAGATGTCTCAACAGTTCAGATCTACCTCCAACAACAACACCACCCCACTCCCCAAGGGTCTCCCTGTACTGAACCCTGCTGTCTTTCTTCCTGGCTCTGAATGGTTTTGGATGCATGTCCCTGAAGCTGATTGAACCATTAAATCAGCCGTGTAGAGCCGCACCTGCCAGCACACTTCCAGATGTTCTCTGTGCTTTCAGATCTAGTGTGCTCACTGCATGGCATTCTCATCCACATCTACAATCCCTCAGCCTCTGTGACCGAAGTTTGGGTGAGAACTCAATCAGTGAGACAGGGATTCATGCTATTGCCCACAAATATGTTCAACTCTGTGTTCTTCTGGATTTGGAGAGCTAAGTTCATATATATAATGGTACATATATGTAATAGTGTTATATGGGGACCTGAAGCTTGCCTGCAGCCTGACCTGTGGCACAGGTCTGTAATCCTAGACTTCATGAGGCTGAGGTAAGGGACTCTTGGTTCAAGGCTTGAGTAACTTGGCAAGATACTGTCATCCACATATATGAGATGTCATCTTTAGAGTGCTTGCTTGGCATTCAGGGACCCTGGTTTTCATCCTTAGCACTGCATAAACCAGGTGCATACTTGTAATCCCAGTATCGCATAGGATCAGAAGTTGGTGCCCATTCTCACCTACATAAAGTTTGGGACCAGCCTGGGCTACATGAGACACTATCTCAAAACAAAACAAAGCAAACAACAACAGCAAAGATCACTGGACTGGAGACATGGATCAGCAAAGAACCTAAGCTTCAGTTCCCAGCACTGACTTCAGGCCATTCACAACCCCCTGCAATTCCAGCCCCAGGGGATCTGATACTCTCTTCTGACCTCTGCAGGC
Source organism: Peromyscus maniculatus bairdii (assembly GCF_049852395.1). Taxonomy (NCBI): domain Eukaryota; kingdom Metazoa; phylum Chordata; class Mammalia; order Rodentia; family Cricetidae; genus Peromyscus; species Peromyscus maniculatus. The sequence goes on along the minus strand of NC_134862.1, from coordinate 30,530,205 downwards.
TCCTGCGCTCATGTGCACATACTCTCATAACTTTAAAAATCATAATAAAATAAAAATATAAGAACGTCTTCAAGCATTCAGAGCAGGCACAATAGAAAGCCAATATCTACTGACTATTCTGTACACTTTTAAAACATTATCTCAGTTAATCTCATACTAATTTCAAGAACTAAGTATGAGCACCCCATTTCACAGATGACAGTTTTGAGATTCAGGAGGTTTAGAGTTTTCCAACATCAGCAACAGACTTCTATCAAAATCCTAAAAACCATATGGGACACTACCCTCACAAGGTGACTCTCTAACAGACACACTTTTAGAGTTCAAAGGTGCCCAGCCCTTAGCTAGCCACCTGCCCGGTGCCCAGGCCCCTCCGGCTCAAATGTGTCTAGATTCTTCTTCCTCTGCATCCCCCAGACCTAGCCCATCTCCAGACCCTTCAGTGACCAGATCTAGCATGAGGAAGGAACTGGGACACACAACCATAATGGGGAACCTGTCATGCCACAGGGCACCCTCAATATGGGAGTATGACAGTGGCCACTCATGCTTTTGAGCACACGAAGACAATGCAGAGCATGATGCTCTAGGATCAAGGTCAGGGTAAACAGAAGTTCCAAGACTGTATGGCATCTGCATTTTCAAGCCAGCAAACAGGACCCAGGAGAAGAAGAAGAGGCATTGTCAGTTCAATGGCAATGTGGTTTGACTAACACGGTGGGTGATCTTTTTTAAATTAAATTTTAATGATTGCTTAACTGGTAGTTTTTAATATCAAATATTGATGAAAAGGGGGCACTGGGGAAGGAGTTTGGTTGGCTATGTTCTTGATGGACCAGCATCTTCCCGAGGTTGATCCCCAGCACCTATATAAAGAAGCCAGGTAATGGTGGCTGCTTTTATCTCTGGTCAGTCAGTTGCCTGATTGGTGAGTTCCAGGTTCAGTGAGAGACCTTGTCACAAAAAAAGAAGGTGGATGACTCCTGAGGAATGATATCAAAGGCCTCCATGGATGTACACATACACATGCACACACAGAGAGAGAGACAGAGACAGAGAGAGAAAAACACTGTAAGAGAGAGAGGGGGGAGAGGGAGAGGCAGGCAGACAGGCAGACAGGCAGACAGAGGAACACTGTACTGCAGAGGGGGGGGAGGGGGAGGGAAGGAAGACACAACAGAGGCAGAGGGGATAATCAAGCAGACTTCTGGGTTTTTCCTTGGTCTGACTGCTGTCTGTGAGGGAAAGTAAGGAAGCAGGCCTTAGCAGTTGTGGGCAGAGAGGAATCTGTAGCTGGAGGCCTGGAAGTGAAAAGGGGCTTAGCACCTGCTGCCCAGCTGGAGCGGCTGGCGGAAGGTTAAACCTCTCCTAGCCTGACACCCCCAGGAGCTCAGCGCGCTGTCAGTCCAGAGCCACCACTCCAACTGTCCCTCTTTCCTTCCTGTGCACCCCCCAGCTGGGCGCAGCCCGTTCCGCCAAGCTTCGCTCTTTCACCCCAAGCCTGGCTCTTTCACCCCAAGCCTCGCTCTTTCACCCCAAGCCTTGCTCTTTCACCCCAAGCCCGCCTCCATCAAGGCGTCACTCTACTCTCAGGTCCCCAGGACCCTGCCCAACTCATGTGGTAGCTAGAGCTTGCTTAGGAGCTAAAGAGAAGCCAGTAGAGGGACCAACCAGAAGTCACCATGAGTATTCCACACCTTTCACCCTGCCTTGGAAGCCAGGAGCCTGAAACCACACTTCCTGGGAGGACTTGGAAAGGCAGAGGACACCCACTGTTTCTCCATCAATGAGGCAACGATGCTGCTCTGGCTTGTGTTTCTGAAAACGTTGGCCAACCAGACTATCTATAATAATATCAGTGCTAATAATGACTCCCATTTACTGAAGACCAACAATATGCCTGGTATCTGATAAATGCTATTTACCTTATAAATATTCATTGCATAATAATAAATTCATTTTCCCATTTGTATTAATCAAAGATGCATGGGACTGACAGCCAGATCTTCTAAGCAGCATAAAGTGCTTATGGGCAGTCTGTTGCATCTCCACCCCAGGACAAGGAAACATCCTGTGGCTGGCCAGGGTGTCTTTGGTGAGGTGAGAACTGACGCTAAAACTCATCATGGAGTCTTTGATCCCCAGAACCAGAATCCCAATTACATTAGAGAATGCCCAGTCAACCCAATTTAGTAGACTCCTACCTGGAGATGGCAATAGTCCAACCCAAGGTCACAAAGCTGGAGATGGGACTGGACCCCAGCCTTCAGACCCCCATGTGATGATCCATGCCTGTTTTCCTAGGCCTGGTGGTTAGGATTGCCAGAAGTTGTCCCAGCAGATGTACCCTTCTTTGGTGATCAGTTTAAAATGTCAACTTGCTACAATCTAGAATTACCTGGAAAGTGTTTCAGTTGTGGGATTATTCAGATCAGGTTACCCTTATGGGCATGTCAGGGTGGGTATTAACTGATGAATGGAGACACAACTCACTGGGGGTGGCACCAGCCCCTAGTCTGGGAATCCTAGGTTGCCTAGGACTAGAGAAAGCTAGGCAAAGCAGAAACCAGCAGGAAGCAAGGACATGTCTGTTCTTTGTGCTTCACTGCAGATGTGCTGTGACTAGCGGTTTGACTTCCTGTCTTGACTTCCCCACAGATGGACTGTAACCTGGAGCTGAGAGCTGAGTAAACCTCTGCCTCGCTAATTCACTTCAGTTGGGGTGTTTTATCACAGCAGAGGTAAAACTTGTCCCAAACCTCACAAATAGCTCTCTTCATCTGTACTGTCCAACTCCATGGACTCCCTTCTTTGAGAGCACCGAGCATCCATACCTAGCCCTTCTCTGAAACATTGTTTTCCCCAAAAAGATAATAGAGGGCCTGGGGGTAGAGCTCAGTGGTAGAGTGAGCACATACAAGACACTGGGTTCTATTTCAAGCAGGCGGGAGTGGGGAGCAGGGGGAGGGGGAGTACCTGCCTTCTAACTATAGCAGAGCCATATTAAGCACTGTACAGGGAAGAGAGCCACAAAACATAACTCAAAATAAAACAAAACTGACCAGCAAAGCCAACAATGTGTGTAATGAGAAGTCCTAGTGAACTGTTTTTCCCATGTGATTCTGAAGAAAACTGACCCCCGCCCTGTGTGTGTGTGTGTGTGTGTGTTCTCGAGCATTCATGTGCTCATGCATGTGTGCATACATACATTTGCATGTACATGTGACTTCAAATATCTTCCTCTATTGCTCTCCATCTTGCTTTTGAGATAGGTTTTTCTGGCTAGCTGGTCTCAGGGATCCTTCTGCCTCTCTCTTCCTTCCCAGTGCTGGTCTTACAGGCATTCACCGCCACACTCTCACTTTCACATGGGTGCTGGGGTGGGGGTCCAGACTCAGAGCAAACACTTTACCAACTGGGCCATCTCTGCAGCCCCTAAACACCATCTTTCAAATGTCAAAAGTCACACTTTTCTTCCCGAAATCGTCCCGGGAGCTCCTGGTTTGCCCTTGCTCACTGAGGCCTGCTGGGAAGTATTTTACTGCCCTCCTGACTGCCTCCCTCCATCCAGAGTCCCCATTTGTCCTCGAGATGTGGATCCGTTGGTAGAGAGCTTGCCAGTCCTGCACAGGGCCCTGGGTTCCACCTCCGGAACAAAATAAACCAGGCATGGTGGTGCACGCCTGTGATCTCAGCACTAGGGAGGGTCAGAGGTACAGTGTCATCCTCAACTGTGTGAGTTCCAGACAGCCTGGGCTGTGTGAAATGCTGTCTCAAGGGGGGGGGGGGGTAAGAAAAAAAAAAGAGGAAAGACTTGGGTACAAAGCATAAAAAGCTATAAGCTTTTTTGGTTGGTTCCCTCATCTCTACCAGCCTTAAAAGGGAGGCTTCTTTTGAGTCCCATAAGCCTGCCCTACAGGCCTTGAGATTCAAACAGACATCCACTCCAAAGTGTTCAGCAGCTCACCAGCGCCCACTGGAGCTAGTTCTCGGGGTGGGTGGGATGGCGTGTGTCAGGTCTGGTGGCAATGTTTCCTGAATGCAACTTCCGCCCAAAACTCTCAGGCCCCAATGTTTTTTGTCCCCTCCCAGTGAGACACCCTGGGAGTTGTAGGTTTATTTTCCTTCCTCTGCCCTGACCACTCCTTCACAACTCTCCTGGAAGCCTGTGAACCCTTCTGAAAAGCCAGGATGACAGAGCAAGTTCCAGGATGCAAGCCTGGGAAAGAGCCGAAAGGTACTGAGCCAAGTATGATGAGTAAGGTGAATGGTCACAGGCTGGGAAATGGTGTTTTGAGCCAAAGTGAGGTTCAAACATAAAATAACAAGACCCTTTTCGTGTGTTCGGAGGAGGAGGGCATGTGTGTGAACTCTATGGAGAGCATGTATGTGTGTGTGTGTGTGTGTGTGTGTGTATGTGTGTGTGTGTGCGTGCTATATGTATTTGTTCATGTTAATGTGTGTGCACATATGTGTATGTGGAGGCCCAGAGGTCAAAGAAGTTTTTCTCAGTGACTCTCCACTTTATTTTTTTTTCTTCGAGACAGGCTCTCCAGTGGATGGCGGAGCTCATGGATTCAGCCTGATAGGCTGGCCAGTGACTCTTCACTGACACTGTGCTCCCCAGCACTGAGGGCGGGAGACCCTTGGTTTTGTATGTGGGTCCTCATGCTTGAATGGCTAGAACTTCACACACTGAGCCCCAGCCTCTTTGTAAACTAACTCTTAAAATAGTTTCGGGGGCAACAGGATAACTCCACGAGTAAAGGCACAGGCCACCAAGCCTGAGGACCTGAGCTCGAGCCTCAGGACACTCGTGGTTGAGAGAGCCGACTCTTAATTTTCCTCGGACTTCTACCTGTGTGCCTTGGTATGCACATGCAAAAGAGCACTCACACGCACAAATAAATAATAAGTAAATGTTAAAAAATAAAGGATTTTTATGCTGGGTGGTGGCTGTGGTGGCTGTGGTGGCTGCGGCAGCGGCGGCGGCGCCGCATGCCTTTAATCCCAGCACTCAGGAGGCAGAGGCAATTCGAGGCCAGGCTTGGTGTACAGAGCAAGTTCCAGGACAGGCTCCAAAACTACACGGGAAAACTCTGTCTCGAAAAAAACAAAAACAAAAAAAACAAAAAAAAAAAAAAAAAAAGATTTTTAAAAGAAAGTCCATGCAATTTTAGTAGGCAGGGATAAGGGCTGCCATTGCTTGAGGAAGGGATGGAGGGATGGAGCTGGATACAAACCCAGGTGTGAACTTCTGAGTCCCACCTGGGGAGCACCAGGGGACATGGGAGTCTGTAGTCGACTCTGTCAGGGCTCTGCGAAGGTGTACGGCATCCCCGCTGATGGAAAAGTCTGGAAGCAGGCTTTAGGACACTGGGCGGCCCCTTCTCCAGGCCTGCCGGCTTGTGATACAGCTAATGAAGGCAAGTCCTGCTCCAGGTCTGAGCCGGAGCTGCTGAAAATGGAGGCCGGCTTGCCTTCGGTCCCAGCTTCCAGAACAATCGAGATTTCAGGGGGAACAGCTCATCTGTAAATAAAATAAAATATCCTCTGGACCGCAGCCAGGCCCGTGCCGCCTGCCGCCTTTGGCCTGAACATAATTAGCATGTTGGGCCTGGGCAGGTAGGGCAGAGGCAGCCTGAGGAGGGGGTCGGCCATCCTTGAAGACCTCTGCCAAACGGTTTTGCTTAGGGTGATGTATTTCCAAGACGGTTTTCCTCCTTCCCCTCTACCTCCCTAGCCCCCAACTGCTCAAAACGAAGCCCATTTTGAAATGAAACCAAACGCAGGAAATTAGCTGCCTACCGCTCAAGGGCACAGAACGGAATGTCTGCGGAGGGCACCAGGCTGGCCTTGGAGCCCAGTGAATCTTCCAAGGACGAGGCGGGGAAGGGCCCAAGGTGGGGGAAGGAAAGCAGGCTCCGGATTTTTGCCCCAGTTTTTATGAAAATCTCAAAGGTGTCACAAGCACACAGAGCACGGTAGCACTCAATTCTGTAGTTACTGCTCATTTTGGAGAAAAGCAAACAGGCCAGGAGGAGCAAGAGAGAGGTGAGAAACCAGCTGCCTAAACTTTTAAAAAAATGCAAAACCCATTCTGTGACCAAACTGGGCTTTTTCTTTTTTAATTTTACAACGTACTAGTTGAATATATTTAACTACTATTTTATTTCATTTCATGTTCTCTCTTCTCTCTCTCTCTTTGTGAGACATGATCTCATATGTCCTCAGGATGTCCTTGAAATCCCTAAGTGGCCGATGATAAACTTGAACTTCTGATCCTCCTGCCTCCATCTCACGAAGTTTACGATAGAACAGGGATGAAATCCAGGACTTTGTGCATGCTGGACAAGCATTCTTTTGACTGAGCTGCTTCCCCTGGCTATTTTTTTTTTTTTTACTCTCTATGAGATTTTTGTAAGGTAAGAGTGTTCCGGAAGCTCGATCAAACCCACACGTCCTGGAAAAGACTCCTCTTGTCTGGAGCCTGAGGCAAGAACCAAGGAGGTGGCAAACCTTTGCATGGGGACAGTAAAAATAAGACAGCTACCTTTTTAATTTCTCAAAAATCTGAAACTCTTTAAAAGTAAAAAATTTATTATTATTAAAAATAGTGATGATACCGGCCAGCCAGATGGCTCAGTGGGTAAAGGTACTTGCCACTGAGCCTGACAACCTGAACTCTACCCCCAGATCCACATGTAGAAGGAAAGAATTGATTCCCAATAGCTATTCTCTGACACCCCCCCACATATGCGCCATCTCTTCCCCTCCCCAAAAATTCTATCTGTAAATAATAATAATAATTGTAATGAGGAGCATCACTCTGATATAATGTCTGCCTACATGAACCGTCCATCATGTGGGACTGTGTTTTGTTTAGTCTCCCCAAATACCTTAGGTCTAAGCAGGCTGTATATTGCTGTCTGTTTTATTATGTTTCTCTGTTTTGTCTCAATACACATAGAGTGATGATATACCGTAAGTTATATCTGTGGCTTGAAAAGTTTCCTCACACCCAGCGACACTGGAAATGGCTCCTAGTATATCCAAACTTGTCCGTTCCATTAGTCCATGTCCCAGACACCTTCCCTTTCTTCGCCGGCGTTTCAGCATGTGGGGAAGGCATTAGCCAGGCCAGAATGCCTCATTTCCAGGTTGTGACTGGGGGGGGGGGGGGCAGCTGTACTTGTGAAAAAGCACTTGGCTGTGCAAAGTGAGGTCTTTCTCAGCAAACAGCTGGACTGCAAGGAGCCTGCCATTCCTTGACGTGTTGCAGGCGTCCTAAACAGTCCAGTGTTCAATAATTTCCCCACACAAAACAAAACCTTCCCCCCAAAACTCGGTTTTAACCTGTTTGATAACCCCCACCAAGACAAGCTCAACAAATCACCTCAACACGGGGAGTCCCGGGGCAGTCGCTGAGTAGACTAGGGGAGGTTTAGAAAAATCTAAATCTGCACAGACATTTCTGCTGTCATCAAAAGGTTTCTAAGATGTGCCCAGAAAATGAACTTCCAATAATTGTCCTCACAGTATTAATGGGTACCTTCTGCCGGGGAAGACTCTGTAGCCTCATCAAGGAATAGCATTCGAATAAATTTTCATTGTCCTGCTGCACAAAGCTAGGCTTAAGTGAATCCTCATTTGTTATTCATTCTTCTTGTTTAATTCATAATTTGATGTTAAATGTGGTGGCACAGCCCGGCCCCGGATTCTGCTCCATCTGTCCTCACGTACATTTCCTCCAGCTCTCCAGCCTTACGTTTTACACTAAAAACTAAACATGCCCATAAGCTTACAGATGTGCCAAATAAACAGAAAGCAAGGGGTTTGGGTTTTGTTTGGTTGTTGTTGTTGTTGTTGTAAGCAGCACTAGTAATCATTACCCTCTAATCAAACTCCGAGTCGCTTTTTCACTAGGTCTATTCCATCTAACTGGGCAGCTTTGAATTTTCCAAACCCTTGTTTGAAGCAGAAAGTCCTGTCTGGGAAAATCCATTTAAACTAATGTTTGCCGTGACTGGTTAAGGGCCATAGAAGTTTAAAAAAAAAAAAAAAAAAAAAAAAAAAAAAAAAAAAAAAAAAGCTTTTGCAAAATATTCCACAACTTGATTTTTAATTTACTGCATCACCAGCTACTTTTATGATAATATTTAATCTACTGAAACAAAACCAGCCTTAGGGGGAAAAAACAAACAGGAGTAAAGAGAAAGCAGTTTACATGTTAGCAGCTCCGGTCTGTGAAAGGACTCTGGCAAGGACCAGGACAAGCCTCGGAATGCTGTCTCCCTCTCCTTTCCCTTCTCCTGTCCTTCTTCCCCAGTTTTCCCCTTTCTCTTTTCTCCCTCTTGTGTTTTGCCCATGGCGGCTGAGTTAATCAAGGTTCCTTAAACGCAGTTAACACTTCTCAATCAGCAAGAGGCACCAGAAAGATACGATCTGCTCTGTCAAAACCTGTGGAAGTGAGGAGGAGTGTAAGTACTCAGCCGTGGTCCAGATGAGCAAACGCTCGAGATGAAAAGGAATTCAGTGAACGCTCCATTCTGCGCCACCAGGTCAAGTTTAGAAATTTGGTTCAGACGCCCCTAGAGCCAGGTCATGCTGAGAGTGCCCGTTCTGAGCCATTGCTCCGGCTGGTCAGTAAACAGGAAAGAGGCTTTAGTGCCTTCTTCAGCTCAGGCACTTCAGAACTTCTGACTCCAGGCTTGTGTTTCACAAACTCAGATGTGAGCTTTGGCAAAGGAGTATTATTAGAGAAAGGTCTCTATTTTTGTTATTTTATTGTTTGCATCTATCTACCTCCCACTTCTGTGAAAACAGGTTCCCTGGGAGTTAAGCCCCTCCATTGAGAGACAGTAAGCCGATCACTGCACAGGAAAGCATTCCTGGGTGCTCTGTGTCCTACAGAGGCAAACTACGATGAAAATCGGAGAGTGAACCAGGCCGAGGACCACTTTTGTGAAAGGAGATCCAGGCCAAAGGTAAGTCCCATCCCCACCCCCCAATACACACAATACAATACACACTGGTGTTTAAGCTCAGCCTTGGATGGGTTTCTGAAACCTTGCTGGCTTGGGCTGTTTCTACAGGGCAAGATGTTATTGGAAGTTTTACCAAGGCCTGTCTGTGTTTTAGAAGAAAAAAAAAATGACCTTCTTGGGAGTGTCTGTGCCGGTGGCTGTGTCCTTAGCAAAGTAGACAATGTCTCCACGGTGACAGCAGCATGCACACACACTCTGGCCTCTGCCAAGCAGCTGCAAACACCTGCAAGGCCAGTCGCACTGGGTGAGGGAGACCTACAGACCCCAGAAGCTACTGCAGAAGGACACCGAAGAGAAAGAAGTTCACGGTTCACATTGCCCAGTGTTGGGACATCTCCCCTGGAAACGAGAGCGAAGTTTCCTAGAAACCTTGTAATGAGTCTGTTTGGAAGCTCTCCGATTTACCTCTCCACCCCATGAATTTTACATTATTCAACGCACAATAATGCACATAAAATTAAATAAACAATTTAATTAATTTAATTAAAATTAAATATTAAACATATTGTGCATAAGGAACCTGGGCCTTTCATTTAATTGGGCAGGAGTACCCAAAGCAGTTTGGGTAACAGCACAAAATAATTAAAAACAACAAGTACGTTAGCCTCTGGGTACAGGAAGAGTTGGGAGTCTCCTCTTGAGAAAGGGTTATTTAATTAAAATTAAACTAATCTTTGGAAAACATTTGATAAGCATTTCATAACACAAATCATAATCCGAAAAATGAGGCTCAGCCTCCCTCTCCACAATGCAGGAAAATCATGTTAAATAATTTATCTCTAGTAGCAGCCCCTTTCCCTGTGTGCACACACAAACACGCGCACAGAGAAATCCAACAGACAACAGGTTTGCTGCATTCCAATTCCAGGTAATCCTCAATTCATCTAGAAGCTAGGTGAATATTAGCAGAATGCTTTAAGCATCATACGTTGGTTGAAGGAATTTAGGAGAGTCTGTGTTTGAGTTTTGAACAGGCTGTGGGGTTTTGAGATCAGCACACCTCTATCAAAGAACATCACGGTGGATTTAGAATGAAAACACGGGTGTTTTAGCAAGGCAGTATCTTGATCAGGATTAATATAACCCAAAATACATAAAAGGCTGGGTCCACATGTGACCATAGACAGTTAATTCACAACTATCCCTGTTACTGTTTCTTGCAGAAGAAGACATTTCTCTTATATTTATATTCCTATTTGTTCCCTTCAGGTTGTGTGGTAGTGTCCTATATTGAACTGCAGAGCATTAGGTAAGATCAGACAGAGGCCACAAAGGAAGACAGCCACCAGGCCCAGCTTGCACATCCACAAAAGCTTTTTCTAGGACCTGACTTGCCAGAACACCAGACAGCCTGGGTCTTTACCAAACCAGGGTCCATTTTGACACTCGTGGCCCAAGGTGTATCACCAAAGCCAATAGTTTATGGTCTGGTTCTAAAGTTACAATGCATGTCTCCCAGATAGGAGCTCAGAGACAGAACTCAGAACCTAAAGCATAGAAAATCCAGTTGCCCACCTCTTAAAAACTCCATCCATACCCCTAAGCAGAACACTGAAGCTAGGTCATCTGTGGTCCCAAATAATACTCTTCATTTCTATTTCAACTTACACAGCATCTTGGTCTATCACCAGTGTTAACAAACAGTTTATGTTCCAATGATTTTGATAGATAAAGCGACTGTATTCACTGCAATGATTTGCTGGGTACAAATCATAACGCATCTGTTTTGTTTTTATAACATCAGACTATTCCCTAACACCAAAGTCGCATATTTTACCACCGTAGGTTAAAATATGAAGAATTTGTGCCCACAGGTGTCAGGCATTCCGAACACTGAGTTGAAGCGTAGTCCTGCCTCTACCAAGGTTGTTTGGAGGTACCTGTTCCAGATAGAAAGCCACAACAATACACAGCATGCTGTTTTATAAGCAGTAATTCACAATGGCAGGTAATAATTATTCCTGCACTATCAAGCGTTCCTCTAAAAAAAATGCACCTAAGCTTTTAACTCTTTTTCTGGTTGGCTCAACTTTTCTTTGATCACAAGAACAAAGTACCTTTGGAGACTTCCAGTTGGGCCGAGAGACACAGCGATCCAAAAGGGTGGCCTGCCACTGCCAGACTTAAATTAATTTTTGAAAAAAAAAAATCTGTAGAGCTGGCAGAGCTAAGAAGCATGTAAGCAAAAGATCCTGAAGTCACCTCCAGGTCCAGCTCCCTCTTTCACAGACTTACTGGAAAGGAGGTTTTGGCCCCTAGAAAACACCCAACAAATGGCCAGGCATAGCCCTGGCTTCTCCAGGCAGGACCACAGCTGTGTGGGGGGGCGGGGTGGGGGGGGCTGGCTCTGCCATCCGGGGCTTGTCAATGGTGCCCTTCATTTGCATATCAATTCTCTCTCGCATGATTAATATGTATTTATTGACCAGGAGGCCTTCCCAACCTAGGACAAAGAGAGACCGGCAGCTCTCTTTTTTAGAGGCCAGCCATACTTTGCTGGTTGGACTGACAGTTGTCCAGGGGCATAATTCTTTCCCCTCAGATGTGGGGCCAGAAAGGAGGGAAATGAAAACAGAACTGAGCACCAGAAGCTCAAGTCACTTCTCTCCTCCTTTCCTCATAAAATGGTCTGGGTTCATTTCCTGCCACCCCAACAGGTTCTTCAAGAACCGGAAGATGAGGACCCCTGTCCCCAAGCCTGGGAGTTTGGACCTCTTCTCCCAAGGCCAGGCCTGGTTGCAAATCCTGACATCTGAGCTGAGACACCTGCCTCCTTACAATCCCATCTAGGAACAGAATGGAGCTGCACCCCAAGCATCCTCCCATGCTACTCTCATGAATGTTTTATCCACTCAGGTGAACGTCACGTCTCCCAGTCTGACATGTGGAAGTTTTATTTATTAAACAGCAAACTCCGGCTTTAAAAAAAGATCAGCCTTAGGTCTCCAGATAAAGATTCCCAAAAACTCTTTACTTTTGCCTCCCATGACTCCCTAGAGGAATAAATGAGTGATAGATAGATAGATGATAGATAGATAGATAGATAGATAGATAGATAGATAGATAGATAGATAGATAGATAGATAGATAGACAGAGCTTAGAATGGTCTAGTGGTGGCATAAACTTTTGTTTTCTTGGTGTATGTGCATGTGTATTTGTGTGTGTGCATGAGTGTGTGTGCATGTGTGTTTGTGTGTGTTTTGTCTTCATGTGTGTTGGTATATGTGCACATGTGTTTGTGTTTGCATGTGTATTTGTGTGTATGCATGAGTGTGTGTGCATGTGTGTTTGTGTGTGTGTTCATGTACATGTGTAGGCGCGAAGTCAACATCAAGTGTCTTCCTTAATCCTGCCCCACTAATTTCTAAGACAGAACCTTGTGCTGAACCTGGAGCTTCCAATCTGGCTGGACTGGCTGGTCATAGAGTCCCAGGGGCTTTCCTGTCTCTGCTTCCCCAGCACTGGGATCACAGGCATCTCAGGCTCTTTGTGTGTGGGTACTGTGGACCAAACTCCGGTCCTCATACATACACGGCAAGCACATCGCCAGCTCAACAATCTCCCCAGGAACAGTGAATTCACTGTCTCTCTGGATGTCAGTGACAAAATCGTGAAACAGTTCAGAAATTGTGGGGAGGATTACAATAACTCGTGTTGGTCCTGGTGCCAAAGATACTGAGTCAAATAATCCAGGAGTTGTTGTTGTTGTTGTTGTTTATCATGAATCTAGCTGGTCCTGGGGCTTGCTCAGTTCAATGGTTGGGGTGTCTAGACTTCATGTGTGTGAAATTCTTGACCTCCAAAAGAGGCTTACATGTAGTTCATAGTCTCAGGTTCCTAAGTATGAAAAGCCAGGTCTCTTTGGTAAAACCCTTGACTATAAAAAATAAGAAAGGAACTATCCTTGAAGTTGAACTAATTCATTTTCAGCTTCTACTTAAGTACTGCAACCTCTGGATGAACAGATGGACACACACACACACACACACACACACACACACACACACACACACATCATGGGCTTGGATTGAACACTGGCAAGACAGTTATTTTTCAGCTCAGAGGCAGCTCAGTTCTTCTTTAGGAAGTCTGTAACCATGGGTTGCATTCAGAGTGTTCACTGAGAACAAACTCACCCAAGTTCCAGTGTGTATGGGCACACGTGTATAGGAGCTGCCACTCTGTGGCAAACAGAGGACATCTCAAGTATTGTTTCTCAGCTGCCACCCACCTTGTTTCTTGAGACAGGCTCTCCTACTTTCCTGGAGCTAGCCCAGCAGACTAGGCTGGTGGGAAAGATCCTCAGGACTTCACCTACCTCTACTCCCCCAGCATTGGGATTATGAAACAAGAAAAAAAAAACTACACCACACTGGGCTCTTTTTTCTCTCTTTCTTTCTTCTTTTCTTTCTTTCTTTTATGTGGGTTCTGGGGATTGAATCCAGGTCTTTGTGTTTGCAAGGCAAGCACTTTATTGACTGCTCTATCTCCCCAGCTCCCACTTTGTTTTAAAAGAAAATTACAGAGTGGAGAACGTAGTTCAGTAGTAGAGCATTTGCCTCGCATAAAACAGGTAAGGATTCCAGCTACGGAATCAGAAGAACAAAATAAAAAGGAGTTAGAAGGGAGTCCCATCTCTTACCTACGGATTACCATACTCGTGGACTTTGGTGGTACAGGGTCCACTGTATGCACTGGCCACCAGCTTGTTCGTGTCTACAATCTGCTCTAAGGAAGAATGGGGGAGGGCAGTCTCAACAGCCCCATGGCAGCTTGTGGGCCTTCCATATCACTGTGTCATTTTCTGTGAAACCGGTCAATGTATTTAGACTGCATAAAAAAATCCTAGGAAGAGGCTCAGAATTCCAAGAACATAAATTTTATAAACTACAATGGCGAATTCACTACAAGTAATTAAGCAGAAAAATGGCCCGGTAGAATGTTATTTCAAATTTCTGCCCAAGTTGTGCTCATATAGAAATGTAATGCTTGTGATTTTATTCCTACTTTGCTTTGGTTTGATTTTTTTAAGGACAGGGTCTCACTAGTCAGCTCTGGCTCTCCTGGAACTCACTCCGTAGACCAGGCTGGTCTTGGACTCAGAGATCTACCCACCCCTGCCTCTTGGGTACTGGGATTAAAGGTGTGCGCCACTATGCCCAGCGTGCTTATGATTTTTTAAAATGATATTTTCCTTAATAATAACTGAACAACAAAACCACATCCCAAGACAAATGCAGGACCAGAGTAAGTTCAATATTGCCCCTCTGGGTTTCTATCAATTCTATAAGATACCAGAACAAACAAGGCACTCTATAAACCATCCCTGAGTTCCCCATTCCAAAAGTCACATGTCTGAAATGATTGTTCCCTATCACCAGACTTCCCCAGAAAATACATACATCCGAAAGACAGGCACACATGTCAGAATCACCTGAGAACTGCAGAAGAAAATAAAGGAAGAAGAAGCCATCAAGGACAAGCAAAAGCCACCTTAAGTTCCAGGAATCCACAGTTCTCATTGGTCAGCAGTTTGTATACTGAGGAAACTGGGAAGAAAAGTCTCACTACCAAAGCAGCTAGTTAGTTAGTTAGTTAGCTAGCTAGCTAGCTAGCTAGTTAATTTGTTTGAAGATCTCAGGTAGCTCAGGCTGGCTTCAAACTTACTCTGTAGCTGAGGATGACTTTGAACTTCTAACATTCCTTCCCCTCCCCAGCAAGGGCTGGGATTACAAGTGTGCACCAACACATCCTGTTCAGGAGGTGCTGGGGATTGAACCCAGGGCTTTGTACACACTAGGCAAGCACTCTAACTGAGCTGCAACCTGGCCCTTGAAACTTTTGATATCCTAAGGTAGATGTGCCAAAATCTCACTTTTCTTTTTCAGTTTAACAGATCTCAAATTCAACTAGCTCGAACCCACAAAGGTCCCCTGGGGAGCAGCCCCTGACCTCATGGAAGTTAAGAGGCAGGTTCTAGGACTATTGTGCTCAGGAGTCCAAACACCCAGACAGGGACCGCACAAACGCATTAGGCTCATTTTAAACCATCTGAGATACTTCATACCCATGGTGGGCAAGCAAATGCCGAACTTGCCACGCTGATGCCGACCCAGATGCCACTCAGAAGCACTCTATTTAGATCATGTTGAGTGACTAAGGACGTGGAGAGGCACGGGGAGATTCTCGCTTGGGTGTTTGTCACCATTAGGGTCTGAACCTTGTTCTCTAAGTGGCTTGTTTTCAACTCACGGTCCAGCACCTCAGCACTGGACAGAGGGATACTCTCTAGGTTTGAAAGAAGTATCGACTGCCTCCTGATCCCCTCAACTCATTTAATTTTGCAGGCCATCAATCCAAAATGGCAGGAAAGTATTATTTTAATTTTATTACATGTTTATTCATTTATTTTTGTGTGTATGTGCATATGCATATGGCCATGAGTGTGCCATGGTTGACACTTCCAGAAGTCAGAGGACAGGCCTGAAGAATCTGGTCTCTCCTACCATGTGGGTCCTGGGATCAAACTCAAGTGGTCAAGCTTGGTGGCAACTGTCTTTTCCTGCTTTCGCACTGAAATTAGTGAGTAATTAATGAAAATGAGCAAGAGTTCAGGAAGTTCACAAGATCTCCAACTCTACCCCTACCCTGATTCTTCCTTTCCCCATACAGTGCTGGGTATTCCCATGCATTTCATGTGAAACCCCCCAGGCTTTCCCTTATGGTGAGACCTCTCTGGACTCTGTAAGGGTCTTCTTGCTCTCAAAGATTCTCTCTCTCTCTCTCTCTCTCTCTCTCTCTCTCTCTCTCTCTCTCTCTGTGTGTGTGTGTGTGTGTGTGTGTGTGTGTGTGTGTGTGTGTGTGGACACAGATGCATATGTGTGCCTGTGCTTGTGGAGGCCTAAAGATAACCTCAGCTATTGTTCATCAGACACTGTTCATCTTGTTACTTTGAGGCAGGGTCTCTCACTTGCCTAGGACCTGTCAGGTAGTCTAAGCTGACTGACCAAAGGCTCTGCCTGTCTGGATCTCCCTAACACTGATGTTACAGCATGTGCCATCACACCTGGCTTTGAAAAACAACAACAACAACAACAAACCTTGGACTCTGAAGATGGCACTTAGATCCTCATTTGCAAAAATATTTTAGATCACCCTGCTTGGCCACTCAGGACCTTTATAGTGAAACTGTAAACCATAATAGGTCAAATTTTCTTGAAAGCTGTAGAGAAATCACTGACTGTACAATTAGGGGAAATGGGTCAATGTCACCTTGGTCTGTGTTGACTTCCACAGTCACTTCTGCAATACATCTTACCCCTCAGCAAACCCCTCACACCAAAGCACCACTTCTGGCTTCCTCACAACCTGCCAGCTGGGCAAAGTGACCAGAAGGATGGCTGCTTGTCATTCCTGGCCACTTTCCCCCAAAGGTATCTTTGTATTACAAGGGCTTCCAGGTGACTGGAATGTGGAGGCGTCATTGCCTTGGAGTTAATAACACAGTGTCACAAAGGAATTTAAGGTTGAACTCCCACTGGGGCTCCAACTTTTTCTGCTTCAAACCCCCCTGCTGTGTCTCAAAAGACTAAAACTTCGTCACCTTTTTAACTCCTGGAGGCTCCACCACTGCCTCTTTGAGAAATGGTCCTAGCAAGCTTTGCTATCCAGGTCACAGGTGAGCTTTGTACAGCAAAGGTTTGAAGGCTCCATAGGCAAAATAACGAAGCTTTCTCGGGAGGCGGGGGAGGTCCCAGACATGAAGGGTGGACTGTGTGAACTAGGAAAGATGTAAAAGCTGGCCACAGAAGAAACCCTCCCTGTGGTTTCAGCCTTATGAGCAAGCAAGCATCAGGTCCCAGGGGCTGGTATGGGGTTTGAATAGGATGTTAATGGGTCAGAGGGTGGACCTGGGGTCTCCTTGCCATCTCTGTCTCTATGCAATATGTAGGAGGCTTCCCTGGATTCCTCCACAAATAGGGAATGGTAAGGTGGGTTTGGAGTGAGACTCACTTAGTAGTCACACTCGCCTCGGAGCAGTTAGTGACTGACTCTTAGGACTAGCTCCCACCCTGACCGACTCCTCGCGTCCCTGGTGTCAGACCCCTCAGCTCTCAGGCTGGTCTCAGCCGCTACACTGTGACTACAGCATACCGTCTCAGCCCTAGACTGCGTGATTCCCTTCCAGGGGGAAGCCCTCTTTGCAAGGCTCTCCCTGCCCAGGGCTCTCACAGCCAAGTGAGCTTGTGAAGGCTGAGATGACTGAGGATCCAAGACAAGGGGCTTGCGCGCGGGTGCTCCGTTTTCCTGGGCCGTGTTTGCCATTTGCGGGAATAAATGAAGCATTGGTAATCTCTATCAAAGCTTTCACACTTCATTCTCTGAAACGAAGTTGAAGCTTAGACGGAAAGGAATGAGAGACTTTTAATTTAAAGTAATGATCATTGACACTCTGGCCTTAGAGGGTCTCTAGGAAAAAGGGAGTTCCTACTCCTTCCTGGGGAAGCTCAGAGGGTGGCCAGGCGTGCCTTGAGTTTCCCACACGGGTGGACCACATCCAAAGACTCTTGCAGCTTGCCCTGGGAAAACAAAGCAGTCAAGCTCTCAGGTCTGCAGCCCAGGAGGGATGGAAGTGAGCCCATTCCTCTAGAGGCCCGGGGTTTGCCCACCCAATGTTGGGGACAGCAGCAACCTTTTCCCTTCCTAAGGCAAAGGGCAAGGAACCCAGTTGCCAAGGAGTGCCTCTTCTGGCCCAAACCACCCTACCGCTGGCTACTTTTTCCTACAAGGTGATGGTTCTTTGGGGGGCCTGAACTGTCACTGTGGCTGTGGGGGAGTTCTATCCCCCATTCGGAAGTTCTGTCCGAGAAGCCCAGGCAACATTTGCCGTTTGGGGTTGAACTTGGCTCACCGGAGCGGATAGCTTTCTATTCTCCGTTCCCTCAGCATTTTCTAGATATCTGGGATCTCTCACTTCCAGGCTAGTCTCTGGAAGAACAAACACCCAACTTTTTTGCTTTGCAGCTGTCATCCCTGAAGAAATTGAGAGGCCTGAAGGGGGTGGAGGGTTAGCCACCCCCTTGCATCCATCTTCCTCTTAGATTTCATAGCCTCTGCCAGCTGGGAAGACCCCAGAAGTGAGGAGGCCAGGAGTGAAGAGCAGAGTTCAGTCCATCAGAGGGAAGCAAAGCATGGAAAGACGCATCCAGCCAAGCTCTGAAACCCACAGTAAAGGCAGTGCCCTTCAGTAAAGGCAGTGCCCTTCTCTGTAGGACCTAGGTGGGGAGGGGCAACTGCAGGGACAAATTGACTCCGTTCGGGGGAAAAAAAATCTAGGTAAGCCCAGAACCTGCGGGGAAACTTCTACTGTGTATGGGAGCCCGTGTACCCGCCAGAGAATTAGACAGACACTTCCAATGAAACACAAGAGAGATGTGAAGGTCTTCTCTGCCTAGCAAAGTTTTACTGGGACGGAAGGAGGCAAGCGTGGCAAGGGTGGTCTACCTCTTTCACTGCCCCCCATCCCCCCGGCAAAAAAAAAAAAAAGAACAGGAAAGATTTGGAAGCGCTCACCTAGTCTGAAGTGGATCAACAGCCCTTCCCCCAGCCAAGCAGCGAGCAAGCACTCTCCTGAAGCGGGCCCAGCAGAGGTCGGTCAGAGGCTAAAACCAGGGGACCGAGCCCGCCAGGGGTCTGGCTGTCGGGATTGTTGGGGAGAGTGTGGCGAGTCGTCCAGCCCGGACGTGTTGCAGCAACACCAATAAAGTCTAGTTTCCTGAGTCTTGAAGGCAACCCCTCCCCCACGCCTCTTTTGACTCCAGGCCTGGCCGCGGTTCCCAGGCCCGGTTTGTGTAGCCGCGGGATCGCTAAGGTGATTCTCACTAGACTCGGGCAGGGCCCCAGGGGCTCCCACTTGGAAACCACCACCACCCGGGTCCACTGAGGGTTGAGAGTGGCTGGGAAGCATACCAGGTCAGCCTGACCGCACTGAGGGTCAGAGCCGTGTCCCCGCACGTTAACCCAGGGAGTGGGAGGGAGACGACCGCTGGACCTCCAGAGGAGCACCTTCGAGACTCAGACAGCTGAGCAAAATCAGGATCTGGGTCGAGTGACCCTTGGAGAGGGAGGGCTGGTGACCGAAGGAACTCTAGCGTGCTGCAGGTAGCGGAGCTGGAGGAAGCTCGAAGAAGCTGTCTGCTGGCAGGAGGGAGACCTCCGATGCAAAAGCAGAGACCTTGGACAGTGAGGGGACTAGGAAGGGACCAGACCCAAACTTACAAAAAGAAACCTCAGAGAGAAACTAGGCAACGGCAAACCAAAACCTACAAAGAAGAGTGGCCTGGAAGAAGCCGGCAGGCTGGAGACTAGAGCCGGCCGGTTGAGTGTCACTCCCAACCCGGAGGAGAGGTGGCGCGGGTGGCCTTTCACAGTGTGTCCCCAGCAGAGTCAGGGTCCTTGCCGCGCGTGCTGAACTGACAGATCTAGGGGCTCCCTGCGGAGCTAACGGGCGCGCTCAGAGGCCTCAGTGGAGCCTCGGAGAGTTTTGATTTTCACCCACCCACTGGAGAGGGAACTCCCGGCCTGTGACTAGTGCTGTGCCGACGAGAAATGCACTGCGCGGCGCCCTCGGATGACTGTGGGGAGCGCAGACAGCTGTGGGGGGCTGAAGGGTGGCCAAAGGAGTAAGACGCTGGGGTAGGACATGCTGTTTCAGCCGGCCTGGTCCGAGCTCGGGTGGAGAGGACGCTGATGGAAACGCTTACGGTAGAGAAGATGGGATGGCAGGAAGCTAATGTGAGCCTTGGGTCTTGCATTCCTTACGATCTCGAGAAGGTATGGAGATGGGGGTGGGGAGAGCGGAAGCCTTCTCGTACTTAAGATCGAAAGCCCCAGAAAAGCAGCCACCGCCGCTCCTTATCAAATGCCAGGTTCTAGCTGTGCGGAAGCCCCAGCAGTGTAAACTTGAATAAGACTGAGTGTGACCTCTTCTTATCTGTAAAATGGGCATGGTCAGATAGATAAATACACAGATACTGATCTCAAAGAAACATGTGTGGTTGGAGGAACTGAATGTTGTCAGATGTATTCCATCACCCACCAGGAAGTAGTGAGTACACTGGCAATAATTTACAATTTTTGCTATGCCCTCTCCTGAATGCGCTCTGCCAGATGTCCAGATGTAAAGGGAGTGGAAAGGGCCAGGAGAGGCCAGCTGGGAAGAAGTTAGTGGGTGGCTTTTCCTTCTCCTTCACAGTGCTTTGCAGTGAAAATCTGGCCGGACACAGAAGATCCTAAGACCTGGAGAGCTCTGGCAGCCAGGGTCCCCAGGTTTCCTCAACTCCAAGGCCAAGGAGTCTCCTGTGGAAAAGCTTATGGACTGTTAGGAATCCTGGCCATTTGCAACAAGGTAGCCCAGGAAGCCAAAATCCTTGTGCTTTCTGAATCCTGGAGCTCCTCTTCTACAAAGAGGGTCCTTCCTTCTGGCATCTCAGTTCCAGGTACCAGGTGGAATGGAGGGGTGCTTGCTGAGAGCTTCCCCTCATGCCATCCTCCTCCATCCCACTCCACCCTGATCAGTGATATAGATGTGCTTGCATGGGATAAGAAGAAAATTCTTGGTGATAGTTCCTAAATTTTGATAGGTTGTGGAAGGGGGGGGCTCCACTGTGTCTCACCCAGCTAATAACCCCTCAACTCACTCACCCCACCGCCTAAAGTTGAGTATATAGCTGCTGAGAATTCTCTTCAGGATGAGATGTGGGTGAGTTTTCAAATATCCACAGTGAGTCTTGTTTTTCCTAAGGTTCACCCCAATCCTTCACCCTCCCAGCCGAGGATCCCACAAATGCCTTCAAGACCCCCTACTTCCGACTCTGGACTCTGTGACAGTGAAGGGAATCTGTCCCATCTTCAGGGTGGTGGCAAAGGCTGAGTGGAGAAACATGCTCTGGACGTAAACTGCGTGGCCAGCTACAAGCCAGAGTTTCCGAGAAATTCTTGGGTCCCATCGTTTTGTCCCCCACTTCTCCAGCCTGACCCATGCCCAGAAGGTCCAGCTAGGTTGGGCAGGCTCAGTCCACAACCACTATTAGTAAGGATCTGAGCCTGAGAATCTTGACCCTGGGGAAAGGGGAAGAGCCACCTGACCTCACTGCTGTTGCCTTGACTCCCATCTACCATACTCCCCAACAACCCACCTCTCTCAGCCCCAGTGCTCCCTGGTGGCAACCATGCAGAGGCCGCTATTTCCTATGCTGGCCAGGAACAAAGCCCACACATTGGAACTTGGATGTGTAGTATGTGTCCCACCACAGTCTTGGCATTGCTGGCCCATATGTTTGTACCTTATGCCCTGGTAGCGTCTCCATGCCTGCCGTGATCACACCGTTGAATGTAAGAACCAAGTATATTTGTTTTCCACGTGGGCATACTTCGTACATGTGCATATGCATTTGTATGTGTAGAAACCTCTGTGTGTGTGTGTGTGTGTGTGTGTGTGTGTGTGTGTGTGTGTGTGATGTTTTCTTGTGCATTGACACCACTCTCCTGGTAGGACACAGACTATGACTGAGGGCTTTGCCTCCCACGTGTCAAAAAGACACTTTCCATCTCAGGATTTGTTTTTCCACATGCAGAGTAACCCTTTTTTATTTGACCATTCCCGAGGACCACTCCAAGACTGGGGCTTCATTAAAATACTGCATCTTTGAGGGGACAGGGGAGGGGAAGATCACCCAGAGCCTCCCACTATCCCTCTCTTTCCTTTATCTTATTTTATTTTTTCTTATTTATTTTTGAGGCAGAATATGACTATGTAATTTTGGTCAGCCTGGAACTCACTTTGCAGACCAGGCTGGCCTTGAACTCACAGAGATCCTTCTTCCTCTCTGCGTCTTGTGAGTGTTGGAATTAAAAGTGTGCAACACCCTGGGCAAGCCCTCTTTCTGTAAGTCATCAAGCTAAGGAGTCTTAGCCCAGTTGAGAGATCCAGGGGAGAGTTGAGACCTCAAGAGGGCTGGAACCCTGCTCTAACCCCAGGAGACAGGGGAGGGGGGGCCAATATGGCCTTCAGTATGAACACGGTGTCATATTCAGCTTAACCAAGATCAGGCTGCACAGCAAATGGGACGTGCTGCTGGAAGCATGGCCTTCCTGCCTCTCTTGCCCCAGCTTCATACAGGTGAGCAATTCATAGCATGTCTACGGCCAGAGGAATGGCTTGTCTGGAGCATACAAAGAAACAGCCCAGCTGGCCATTGAACAAACCCAGGGCCACCCCAGAGAAGGCCCAGCACTGGGACAGACCTTCTTACGGTGCATCTAGCTTCAGCCTGATGTGTCCTTAGGAGCAGCTAGAGCTTACCCTTGCCTCAGTGCTTTGGTCTCACTGAGGGCTGTGGGGGAAGGGAACTGTTCTGAGATGCAGCTTGGCTGCCCAGGTGGCTTCATCCCTTGTGACTTGATTATGGTAGCCAGAGCCAGTGCTCCAGACCTTGGGAGTCCTCACTTAGGGGTCCTGTGAGTGAGTCAGGCACCTGCATGTACCCACAAACACCAACCAGTGATTGTCAGTTGGAGCTTACATACCCAAAGCACCTCCCAAGCCTAAGTAAATATAGGCACAATACACAAGTCCAAATGCCCAAACAAGGAGCCCACTGCATGCATGTACACACACGAACCTGTGCATCAAAATGCCTTCTGCTTCCATGCAGTTCCCCCCCCATCTCCATCCTCCCCCCCCCCACTGCCTTTTCCCCACCCCTCCAAGGAAAAGGACTTTCCAGGGAAAAAAACAGAGACCTTTGCCCTCAAAAAGAGCTTGAGATCGATATTGTTTAGACTCCTGTAGCTTGTATTTCCTTCTAGTCCGAGGGAGATTTAAGTCTACGGTTCAATCCAATCTTTAAGGGAGGGGGAGCGAGGGAGATGATGAGGAAGTTGGGATGGTGTGCTCAGTTCAAGTATTTATCTCGATGTGGCCCCGCTCTTTAATACACAGGCAGCTCGCCAAGCCAGCCCCATAAATCAGAGAAATCAATGCCTATTTATGATCATTATTACTCTCTCCTTCTCTCTTTTTAAAAGAAGGGGTGCCAGAACAAGGTCTGACCAGAACCCTCCTCCCCTTCCTCACTGCCCCAACCAGGAAGAATGAAAATTGGAAAGAGGAGGGAGAGGGGAGTGGGAGGTCAGTCCTGACCTTGACTACAAGGCTGTATCTTTGAAGTATAGGCTACAAAAAGACACAGGCGCAGAGGACCACAAGCTTCGAAGTTCTCAGAGCCTGGTTTCTCCCGCTGAACAATGAAGAAATCTCTATTTGCCCACGTGATTAGAAGATAAAGGGAGATAATGGGTAAGAAATCAAATTACATCACAATACCGCTCCCACCAGACACTCAGCCAACGCATCCAGGAGGTAGAAGAGTGGCCTCTGCCGTCCCTAAGCATAACGGGGTGGAGCTCTCCTGTCTCTGGTCTTTTTGTACTGGGGCCTTCGGGAATGGGACACTTCCTGGAGCTGCCTCTGTCCTAGCGCCTGAAATAGGTGCCTGGATGCTTCAGTGTTGTGAGGGACCACGGTGGGGGAAAGGGGAGAGTCCAATTTTTAGCATTCCAAATGGCAAGGCTCTCTCTATGGAACCCAGCATCACATCCCCAAGTGCTTCCGGAGAAGGAGATGGGTGGCTGGACCAGATTCTGAGCTGGGTAGCATTCCAGACGTGACGCCTTCATCTGCAGGACCCAAAGATGCCAAGCTTCGCTCCCTAAAGAAGGAAGACAGATTTTCCCTGCTTCAACTCTGCACACGGGGAGCTGCTGAACACCTATTAGGTGCAGATGATACACACAACAGTAAGATATAAGGACCCATAGAAATGTTAATGGACTTCAGACTTCTCTCCAGGCCACCGATCCCCAAGTGCCTGAGCCCTGTGGCGAGACCAGCCTGGGCCTCATGGCGTCCTGGGGTGTAGAGCCCAGCACTTTAAGTTCCCTGGCCAGGAGCAGGGTGTTGGGCCACATTAGGGGGACTTTTTCAAGGAAAAGGTGGGATAACTGGGCCATTCTCATTTCTGCCAAAATCAATCCTGGGGGAAAAAAATAAACAGGAAATAAACTCTAGAGAAAAACACAGAGAAGAGGGTCCCCGTAGTCACCTAAACCTTAAGCGCACTAGGCAAGCATTCTGGTGTGCAAACACAGATGAGTGCACGCACAATCACCACGAGCTCACCAATGTCCAGCCATGCATCTGACCCAGAGTAACAGTCGCTCTGCTGCACAATACAAACACATGCAGAACACGCACAAAATGGGTGGGAACTGAGGCTCACCATGGTGTGCATATTATCACAAACGCACGCACACAAATATGTATGGACACCTATCTAGCATATTTATCTGCATACATATACACAGCTGTGTATGTGTTACCGTCATCTTGCATCTAGAGGAAGGAAGAATCCACCATTTATAAAATTCTAAACAAAAGAGCGATGGTAGCCTTTCTCTCCCCCTCCACCACCACCTAGGCTCTGAACGCCTCACCCAGGGCCAGTCCTGGAAGATCTGTCCCAGGGTCACTGACAACTATCCACGGTGTCCTCTGGGCTCTCCAGGTATCCAGCCTGTTCTAAGGTCTTTGGTGTGGAATCACCTCTCCGCCTCTCCTTGTAATGAGGAAATTGACAAGGCTTTGTTGGATTTGGGGAAGTGACCTCCATACTTAGGTTTCAGGTCAGAGGGAGATAGACCTATGTCTGTCCGGGGGCTTCCAGGCCCAGAATGGGAACACTAGTTACAGCTTTCCCAGCGTCGAGGCCTTCTCTTTGCTGTACTATGAAAGAGACCCTTGCCCAGTGAAGTCCTGTGTATCACACCAGAGCAACCATCTGCCAAGGGGAGTCCCATGCCCAAAGGAAGATGTGAAGCCCAGGCTGCAGAGACCTTGGGCCAAAGCTGGGCAGCTCCACAGACAGTCTGCCACCCTTGCAGGCCCTGATAAGGCCTCTAGCCTTTGGTAGGGGGGGAAAAAAACAAAGGGAGGAAGAAAAAAGCCAGGAGGAGCAAGGGAGAGCAAGGGTGCCTTTTGGTGTATGGAAGCAGGTTGAGCAGGGGGACTCAGTTGGCTGATCCTGGACGAGCTTAGGGAGCCAGCTGGAGCCGCTGGGGGCAGGGAAGTGTAGGACTGGACCTTCTGGCATTTGGGTCCCCTAGAATGCATCCAGGAACAGAAAAAGGCCAAAGCAAATCTGTGCCACACACTCCTTCACCCTGGTATTCGTTGGGTGGTGATGCTTAGGGCCTGTCCTGAGATTCCCAGGGCTCTGCACCCACCCTGTGCAGCCAGAGTGGTAGCCACACAGTGCCTGGACAAGCTCTCCCACAACCCCACAAAGAAGAGGGCAGTCAGCAACTCATGAACACAGTGAACATTTTATTTCAGACTACAGGTTTCTGAACATAATAAAATCTTTGGCTTGTAGCGGCGGTTCAGTCTCGCAGTCTGTGGGGTTGTATTTCTCAAGGAGTCACCAGAAAAGGAACAGGGTTTGGGAGGACAGACAAGACCGGTGGAAGAATCCTGGGAGGGTAGAGGAGAGTCGAAGGGCAGACACGCAAGGAAACACACTCACACGCACACAAAGAAAAGTCCCAGAGAAACCAGGGCCGGCGTTGGGGGGCGGGAGGTACCCAGAGAAGCAAAAACAGTCAAAAGATAAAAGCAACGAAAACGAAACCGGGCTGGGGGGGGGGCAGCAAGGTGGGGAGAAGGGATAAAATAATTATAATAATTATAATAATTATAACAATAATAATAAATGAGATTAATAAAAATGTCCAGCAAATAGAGATCGCTACACATATTTGTTTTCCTTACCTGAAATTAAATATATACACGGTCGTAAGCAGTTTGGCTAGATAGAGCTTTAAGGAATTCGCAGTTTCGTCTGATACTGTGAGTTAGAGAATAGATCTTTTTTTTTTCCCCCATAGCACCTGTCCGAGTCTTTCTCCCGTTTCAAAAACCGTTTCATTCCAATGTGAACGTCCACTCAGAGGATTGCTTTCTCTCGCTTGCTTTCTCTGTCTTCCCGGTTGATGCCTCCCTCCTTAGCGATCGTCTCTGCATGGCGGCATGGGGCCGGTGAAGCGGTAGCCCCGCGGAGCCAGGAGGTGGCACCGGGGCGCTTGGACCGCGGGCCCGGGCTGGCCACAGCTACTCGCTTTCGTCTTTGTCCTGGACCGTGGTGGTAGAGTGGTTGTACAATCCTTGGGCCATGAGGTGCAGCGCCAGGCCGTTCTTGATGCCCGTGGCTTTCTTGATCTTGGCACGCTTGTTTTGGAACCAGATCTTGATCTGGGACTCGTTCAGGCTGAGCTCCTGGGCCAGGGTCTGTCTCCGCTGCTCCGTGATGTAGCGGTTTGCCTGGAACTCCGCCTTGAGTCTCTGCAGCTGCTCTGCCGTGAACGCCGTCCGCGGCCGCTTGTCTTCCTTCTCGTTCTTTTTCTTCTTTAGCTTCCTAGTGCGCGGACCTGCAGCGGGGCGGACAGGGCCGGGGAGGGGAGGAAGGGGGCCGGGAGCAGAGGAAGGAGGAGAAGGCAGAGTAAGCCTTGAGGACTGCTGTGTGGAGCCCACCGCAGGGGTCCCGAGCTTCCGGGGGAGATTGTGGAGGCCCGCTGCTGGGTCCCAGCTACCTCCACCGAAGAGCTCCTCTCTAAGCTATTGAGATCTCTACCCACCCCCTTGCAGGAGGGATTCAGAAGCCAAAGAAGAACACGGACGGGGATTGCAGGGGGCACCCCACACCCCAATTCAAGAAAGCTACCAGACCTAGCTCCCAGTGCTTCCCAGCCAAGAAGGCCCAAAAAGAAAGGAACGCAGGCTAGAGTGAGCTTCGGGGTCCCAACCGGAATAACCTAGACTTAGACAGGAATGGTTTCCTAGCCCCGTAATAAAATGCAGCGGTGAAGGCCGGCCCTGTGGAGAATGGCTGGGCTGTTTTGGTTCCTTCCCACTTCATTCTCAGGAAGCTACACACACACCCATATACAAGCAGGCCTGTGCAAAGCCCCTATCTATTCTCGCCATGGACCCCAGAGAGGCCTGGGAAGCTGAGATCACCCAGCTCCAGAGAAGCTGGAGGCTTTTTCTGCCTTCTTTCCTTTCTGATTGACTTGAAGGAAGCTCCTTCTGGAAGAAGGCATGGCACTGCCTGCCCCTTCCCTAATGGGGCTGCAGCGTCTAGTCTATGAGCTTAAGCCCTGCCTGGGACATTCTAGTTAGCTTCTCAGTCGATGCCAAGAAGAAAAGCAGGACCCTTCTGACCCCTCTGCATAGGGGCAGGCAGGGCTGGGGACAGGAGAACGGCCCTGTTATCTCTTGTCTCCATCTGCGTGCTCCAATTTCGGGGTGCAAAAGTCCTGAAGTAACACAAATAAATGGGAGATCGGGATGACCCTTGCCTTGTCGTCCCCACCCATAAGAAAAACAAGGACCAAGAGGCAATCACAGTGGGTACATGTGCTGTCACTCCGAAATGAACGTGTAGGAAGGCCTTTAAGAACACTCTCCAAGATGAAGTCTCTCAGGCGCTAACGTGAAAGGTTGCTGTGGGGTCCAGCCTGGGAAAGGCAGGGAGAACAAGGCAGAGAGATTGAGGCTGCCTGGAGGGTTGAAGCCTGCTTCTTGGCATTCTTGTTGGGATGCTGGCATTGAGCTGCTGGCTTCAGTGATAGTCATGGAGGCCTATGGACTCATGGGAAGTCCCTGCCGATCCTGTTATTACCTAAAACTATCTGAAAGGAGGGTCTTTGCTGGCGTCTCCAAACCTAATGACCCCTGGATAAAGTGGGCTACTGGATCCTGCAGCAGACCAGCACCTAGGCTCACTAGCTGTTTGTCAAGAGGAGTCCAGGCCTAACTGACTGTAGGAATCATGTCTAGGTAGTCACTCATCTCCAGGAACTGCCTTTCGAATAGAAATATCTGGTTCCTGCCTTCTCTGATCTATAAAACGGAAAGGAGCATCGAACAAAGACAAGGCCTGCTCCTGAGCAGGACTGGGATTTAGATGAACCAAGCAGGCAGAGATTGCCCAAGAAATGTGCGCATCCTCCAGGAGACTCCGCTGCGGGAGGTGCGTCCGGAGCATGTTGTAGTGTTGTTGTTGTGTGCGTGTGTGCAGAGGCACGGACACTTGTAATAAAATCGTAGCCTCCTGGCCGGCCCGACCCACTCAGCCTGACAGCTCAATCACTCTATCCATCAGGCGAGTCAATCAAAGCAGCTTTTCGGAGGTTCAGGGAGCCCGACGTGTCAATAACGGGGCTCGAGATGGCGGGGGCTGATAGCGCGCATCGATCCGTACCCGGCCCGAAGCAGCACGCTTGCAAGAGACCAGCATGCGGAGAGGCGCCTGTGGCTACCTTTTGCCCGGCCCCCTGGCGGGCTCAGTGCTGACCGTGGACCCAAGCCCATGCTGCTCTCCTTGCGGGCCGCGCTGGCCTCACGGGAAGTCCTGGTCCGTGCAAGGGGCCGCAGGCCTGAGCCTCCTCTTTCAGGGTCCCCCAGTTGTCCCTAGGTAGGTCTTAGCCTCTCATGTGCTTCTAGCACACGAAACGAAAGCAGAGAATTGCCCTAAGACTAGTAGATAGCCACTGACCGGCAGGTTTGCGAAGGAGACAGTGAAAGGAAGAAGCCAAGGCCGAAGGGTCAGGGGAGCCCTGCCGGGGAAACGCTGGTTTTCTTGCCCATATTCCAGCTTTCAAACCTGACTCTGGCCTGCTTGTTTCCCTCTCCCACGGCCTGCCAGCTCCAGCGAGCAGTGACTGCTCACCTTTCTGGCTACAGGCTGGCTCTGCATTCTACCCACGCGGGTTGACTCACCATACCCCGGCTGGGCGCAAGGGATGGAGCTTTTCTCTCTCTTTCTCTTTGTCTCCCCGTATCTGTCTTTATGTAAATTGACTCTCCACAGAATAATATCTATAGTGGTTGTTATGAACACGCGGCAAAGATGATTTCTATGGTCGAGTTCCCATGCCAAACCTGGCCCTGACAGGACTAAGATGGTAGGTTGCAGATTT
Organism: Peromyscus maniculatus bairdii; assembly: GCF_049852395.1. NCBI lineage: Eukaryota > Metazoa > Chordata > Mammalia > Rodentia > Cricetidae > Peromyscus > Peromyscus maniculatus. The sequence goes on along the minus strand of NC_134862.1, from coordinate 30,501,060 downwards.
AAGTCTCTAGGCCCATCTCCCCGCCAGCTCAAAGCAACCTTTCCCAAAAAAATAAATCAACGAGTAATTACGTATCTTTCTTAAAGATAATAAACATAAAACAAAGACCTCAGGGCTCAGAGTTCGGAGAACCAAAGGACAGAAACTGGAACCTCCTGTGCTTGCCAGAAGCTGTAACTTCCCGAGTGGTGGGAAAGGCCAGCATGGCAGAATCGGGCGCACGTTCCACTGTGACTGGGACCTGGGGCTAGAGGAGAAGTCCGATGTGAAGGGAGAGCCTTACAAGCTGGGTTTCCTCTCTCCGGAAGCGGGGCTGGAGTCCTGGGGCAGGGCCCCCGGCCAGAGACAGAGGCACACTGTGGCTGGGGTACTCACCAGAGGACGGACGGTCGGAGTAGCGTGTGCAGTAGACCCAGGCGGGCCAAACCAGAGGCTGCTGCGAGTCTGTCTTGACCACCGGCCCACCGTTAGCGGAGCCCATGAGGAGGATCGCGGGGTTGTGTTCCGGGAACTTGGCGCCCTGCGCTCCGGGACTCCCTGCGCCGCCTCCACTGCCGCCGCTGCTGTCCGAGGGCTTCGATGCCGCCGCCGCCGCGGCCGCTACCGCTGCCGCCGCCGCCGCCGCTGCAGCCGCCGCCGCCGCAGCAGCCGGGTTCCCGGCTTTGGATGCTCCCGCGCTGACGGCGGTGGCCGGCTGGGAGCCGTCGGGTGGGCCACAGTTCGCATCCGGGGCGCACAAGAGCGAGGCAGCGCCCGAAGCTCGCGTGCCCAGCGAGTGGACAGGGTCTCTACCTGCACCAGTCTGGCCTCGGTCACGCTCCACGCGGCTTCCTCCTCCTCCTCCTGAGCCTCCTCCGGCTGCAGCCGCCGCCACCAGGAGCTGCGGCAGGGGCTGTTCCTTTTTGCAACCGAAATCGGGCCTTAGGATGTTATCGATGAAAAAGTTGGTGGTGCGGTGCAGCTGGGCCGCGGGCTGCGGCTGGTGAGGAGGCGCCGCGAGATGCTGCGGTGGCGGCGGCGGTGGCGGCGGCGGCGGCGGCGGGGGCGGGGGGTGCGGGGGGAGGTGCGGGTGATGGGCTAGGGGCGGCAGGCAGGGCGCCGCCGGCGGCGACGGGGGCGCGGGCTGCGGGGACACGGGCACGCTGTCTCCATCGCTGCCGCTGCTGCCGCTGGCTCCCGGGCTAAGGTTCAGGCTGAGGCCGCCCGGGGCCGCCGCCGCCACCACCGCCGCCGCCGCTGCCACCGCGCCGAGGCCCGAGTCGCGCTGACTTTTAGGCTCCGGCTGCTGTTCTTCCATGCTCGGCCGCCCGGCAGCCCTGGCCGCCGCGCCGGCCCCCGCCCCCCGCGCCTCGCTCCCCACCCCACTTTGCCAGCGGGCCCGTGGGGGTGCGCGGAGAGGAAGGAGTCAAGGCGAAGCCTCAGCGAAGGCACAGGGCGGGTGCAGGAGGCAAAAAAGAAAGCCGGGCGTCTGGCCTGGCTCTCGCCCGCTCTGGTGGAGCAGATCTCGCTCTTTCCCTCTCTCTAATTTGTAGACATCCAGATACAGAGAAGACACTTGGCTATTTTTTCCTTTCCTTTTCTTTTCTTTTCTCTCTCTCTTTTTTTTTTTTTTCTTTCAGCAACCAGATTTCAGTGATTGGTCTTAATGGGGGAGTAAACCACAGCCCCAAAAAAGAGGGGGGCAGAAAAGAAAAAAAAAAAGAAGAAAAAGGATTTTTTTTAAAGCTCCGAGATTTTTTTTTCTTAAAGGGAAAAAATAGTCTTTAAAGTCTACCCATCTTCCTAGGCAGTAGTGAGGGGTTTGACTTCCCCAGTTTCATGCTCAGCTGTGCCCAGAGCGCGAGGCTGGCAGCGCCTTTAATCGCCTTTGCTTTTTGCAGGGAGAGTGCGTCTCCGCCAGTGCCGGGCTCCTTTTTTCCCCCCTGAAATCTCTGACAGCTCGGATCTTTGCACAAACTCTCTCGCTTAAAAAAAAAAAAAAATCACCCAGGCACACTTTTTGCCTTCAAACCGGAAGCACGTGAGTCAGGGCCGCACGTGTGCGGGACCAATGGCGAGCCGCGACTCGCGCTGACACTCAGGGCTCGGTCCAATGAGTGCGCGCGGGACTTTGCGGATAAATAATCCGGGGGCGGCGGCCGTGGGTGGAGAGGGGGTGCAGAGGCTCGGGCCCGGTACGTCCTCCCGCCCTGCCCCCATCTGTGCCCACACCCCTCCCCCTTCTTCAGATCCGGACTGAAGAGGGCACGAAGATATCCAAGAGAACTAGAATTTGGAATGTAGGCAGATAAGAGAAGCAACTCCACAACTTGTTGGAGGAATACAGGATTATGGGTTCGTGAGCGCTGGGGACAGCGACAGGCGGCAGGGACTTGGGTTACTATGCACCCCCCCCCCACCTCCCGCGCACGCCCGAAACATTTAGCTCATCCCCCCCCCCCTCTCTCTCTCTCTCTCTCTCTCTCTGTGTGTGTGTGTGTGTGTGTGTGTGTGTGTGTGTGTGTGTGTGTGAAGGAATGAAAGCAAGATATCGGGCATGAAACAAAAAACTTCGTGTTGGCTACTTTCAGAGAGGCAGTTTGTTTTCCACTAATTGCAAACCTAAGCGGCCTGCTACACCTTGCTGGCACTGCTGGTTTGCGTCACTGCCTAGCCACGCTGTTGCCGAGAGATCCGCAGCCATACCCTTCTCCGTCTGGATCATCAACACCAGCGAGCTGCCTAGACGCCGGCCGTGGAGCCATGCCCGGAGGCCACGCAAGAGCCCCAACGCCTGCCGCCCGATCCTTCCTGGGCTGCGGGGAGTTCGGGTTGTCATAGCCCGGTAGAATTGTCTCCAGAGAGCCCCTGAGCTCGGCGACATGTTGTGCCTCCTTGCAAGGCCTGGGTTTGAGTTTCAAGTTCAGGGAAATCTCTGTGTTAGATTTTCCCTGCTAAGTTTAAAAAAAAAAAAAAAAGTCAAACCAACAAAACCACTTCAAACGTTTGCCTTGGCAGACTGAAGACCATGGACAAAGGGTTACCCCAATTCTAGGATAGCTGAATTCACAGAACTCGACTTGGGACGGGAGCCCCGAGTATTCTCGCCTCCAGCGGCTCCTACGGTCCTATATTCTGGGCATTTTCTCTTTTTCCAAGCGAAAGTGCTTCAAAAGTTTTCCATAACCAAGGCTAGGGAGTGAAGGGAGCTAGGCGCAGGGAGTGATCTGCCTTCGAGCGGTTTTGGAGGGTCGGCAGACGAATAGACTGCGGAAGCCTTTGGTCCAAGACGACTTGAGCGCCTGCAAAGGAGGCCTTCCCCACCTACTACGCTTCCCTGATCGCCATCCCCAATGGCGATCTATCTAGTTTCTGTCTATCTCTTTGGGACAATAGCGTTAAACTCTATACCCCCAGTTAAAAAAATATATATATACAACCGAACCCACAAGTCCAACCGGGCAGTGAGGCGAAGTTTGTCCCGGAGACAGGAAGAAGCCGGGAATTCGTATTCCAAGCTGCATCTCGGCTCAACCGAGAATCTCCCGATTTCCCGGGGCCGAGTTTCCAAAACGTACTGTGCTGAGGCCTGATGGCGAGAACCTCTCCAGAGTGCATCTCTGGGGCCACCTCGGTCTCCCGAACTTCCTGAAGCCACTCCAGATCCACTATACCGTCTCGTGGGTTCCCTTCTGTTTCTAACCCAAGGGCTCCCCGAAATCTCCAGTTGCCCTAGTTCCTTCCCCCCGAAATAGAGGTGGGATTTTTATTTATATTTAAGTTCGCAAAATTGAAATCTTTATCCCGCAAGCGACCGTGGGTACTTAATTAAATTCTAATTAGGACACTATCAATATCCTATTTAGCCGCGTAGCTTTTGTGCGCCGCGGTCCCTTTCAGCGCCGTAAATAGGGTCTCGACGCCTTATCTCGCCTGCAGGAGACGCCGTGAGAAGGGCTGCGGAAGATAATTTATAGGTTTTAATTACTCTTCATTCCGCCTGATCAGCTTGGCGTTCATCACAGGCCTGTGAATAAAACCCTGGTCAAAAGCTCTGTCACATAGCGCTGGCAAGACGTTTAATCAAAGTGAGCGGCCCCGCGCGCCGCGCGGCCCGGTCCTGTACGTAATTTCCAGCCAGCTGATAAAGCCAGCTGAATAATGCGGCGGCCCTTTGGAGACACCATTTACAGAAATGACTTTATTGACGGCTTAACGTCGGTAATTCATTTTACCTTTCATGTAGTAGAGCTCGGATTTGTTACAGTAATAGGATGATAAATGCACCCGCGGCCCACGAGCTCCGGCTGGATTAGGCGAAGCTCCTCTGCAGCGCACTGGCTTGTCCCCACCCCCCACTCCACCCCCCAGATCCAGCCCCGGACGGATGCTCCTTTAGACTTGTCGCCCGAGCTCCGCGACCCCCACCCAGGCTCCACGCCCTCCTCTCCCTCCTAAAACTGAATCTACTGTTGGGAACTAACTAATGTGCCTGTGCTGACGTCCTTGGCGTGAGGTGTGTGCAGGCTGAGTGAGCAAATATTGGCTGAGACACTTGTGTGAGGGGGTCCAGAGAACTCCGAGCCCAGGGCTGGCATGTGGGTGAGGAACCACAGCAGGGGCAGGGTGAGTGGTGTGTTCAAGTATCTGGGTAAAGGGGCTTGGTGTCTGTGTGCAGAGATGCATGCCAGTGTGACTGCATTGGAGTCCTTGCGTTTTTTCAAGATACTCTCTTCTGCTTTGGGTAGTTAAGGGATGTCTTGCCACTGGATAGATGCCCAGGCCAGGAAGGCAGACAGGTAAGGCAGTGTGGGTACCGAACCGGAATGGAATGCAGCCCTTTTCTCCAAAAGCCACCAGCTCCAGGGTCCCAAGTACAGGAACTAGTGGAGATCAGCATGTTCTTCCATTGCCTTACAGTTTTAAGCTGGGTAGTTACTTGTGCAGAAGGGCTAAGGACTGGGCTTTATCACCCCAAAAGACTGACCGTCCTCACTGCCACCTTTTCATACCCAGCCTAAGTGAACTCGGAGGGGGGAAAACAGGGCAAAGAAAAAGATTTTGTTTAGTTTCAAAGGCCAAAATGTATGGGAGTGTTGATAGCCCTCCGACCCCAAAAGCAGCCCCCTGGGCTGGGAACCATGATACACGGAATAAGGAGACCCCATGCCTTCCAACCATCTCCGGTCCCTAAGCATCCTCCAGTCCTTGATGCTCAACTCTGACTTCCATGCAAAAGACATCTGGCTAGAGGGAAGAGTTGCATATGGGCCTGAGGAGTGTGGGGGGGGGGGCGCTGCCGAGAAATATGAGATCAGACAAAGGGAAGACTTGAGTTTTCTAAGGGGAGAAACTAAGAAAGTTTGTTTCAAATCTAGTAAACAACAACCAAACAGCTAACTCCTTGTCTTTGCGTCTCTTCACCCATGTAGGTGAGAGCCACTCATGGGGAGACCCAGTCTGCAAAAGCACTGCTTACGTGTTGGTGTGTAACTGTGCAGGGGACAGGAGACCCTCAAATGCCTGGGACCCAAGTCAGCCCCACTGGTGCCCACTAAGAAGTATGTTTGCTGAGCGTTCACTGTGTGTGACATTTCGGAAGGGGATAGATCTCCTGTCATTGAGGGGTTTCTGAAGAATTTTGGATTTTGTGAGGGCAGAGACAACCTGAAGGTTCCCTCCAGCTCCCCCCTCAGAAGTGGATGGGGGGTGGAGGTGCGAAAGCCACCCCTCTTCACTCAGAAGTGAGCTCCGTGGGCCTGCAGTAGGTGGTGTTGCCGGCACACGGTGGTAATCCCATTTCCAGTGTAGAGGAGATGGCGGTGGGGCCTCGCCGTGCGGGACATGAATGAGTTGTCCCAGCACAATAGCGTGCAGCCTTCCTACGGGGACTGGGTGACCAGCGGTTTTGTTGAGAGTGAATACGAGGAGATTTCTGCTACAAGTGCGGGTATTATCATGAGCCAGAAGGTCAGACTATACATTGCAGGTCCCCAAAGCCTATAGACCTTGGGAAATGTGAGGCCTCTGGCCGAGTGATTGTACCTGACAGTCTTTTCAATAGACTAATTCAATTAGCGCTCGGGGCTTGGGTCTTCATTTGGAGGGTATAACAATATGGGGGTGGGTGGGTGCTGGAGGGGGAGTCCTTGGGTATTGGTTAAGGATCTTCAGGAATTTTGTTAGAAGCAGGAAGTGGTACGGGGAGAGGCCATCAAAGGGGTGGGGGAAGTCAGCGAGCTGGGTGCAGGCTTTGGTCCCGAACCTCAGAAAAATACATTGCTTAGTTGACCCACGCATTGAGGATGGCAGTTTTTGTTTGTAAGCCTCAGGAAAGTCCTGGGTGTGGGAACGGCTTTGAGATAATAATTTCCCCTTTTCTTTTACCACCTCTGTGCATGAAACCCCACCCCCCAATCTGTTTTCCTAGAAGGCCCCAGAAAAAGCTTGTGGGTTGGGTTGTCACCTTAGAACACTCCAGTATTTGGATGTATTTCTTCCCTCCCCGACTGTGGAGACCTTTTATTCTGGAAACATTCTTTCTCTCTCTAACACACACACACACACACACACACACACACACACACACACACACACACACACACACACCATTCCCTTGGCTGTGAGAAATGGGGGTTGGGGGTTGTTGCGATTTCCTTACGTTCCTACCAAAGGGCCTTCTTGGGCCCTGAGTTTCCCCGTCCCGCTTTCTCGGTCCCTGGGAACGCTGAAGCCACCCGGTCGCTGCTAGCAGGTTTCCTCCCGAGTTCCAGGCTGTGCTTTCCGAGAGCGACCAGCAGAGATGCAGAGCTCCTAGGCACCCACTACTGCAAGCAGTCTTCATCCCCACCCCTCCCAAACGGTTCTGGAGCTGAACTATACACAGTCAGGTTGGCCCTGGTCCCAAGGATTAAAAACCCTGTAACACCTGAAATCAAGGAGACTCCACACACTTCTCCAATATATTATTTTTTCTCTTTAATCAAATATCCCGTTTGTCTTCGTACACGGAACCCTACCCAAACCCTAGCACCCAAACTCCAATTTGGATCCAACTCCTCTCTCTTTCTCCGTGGGGGAAAAAGTATTTCGAGTTAATTCACCTAGACATTCCAGCTCTTATTTTATTTTGGCTCCCTTCCTCTTTAGTTTGCTCCCTCCTTAGAAAGTTTGGGAGCGCTAGTACCCCCCCCCCAGGCCCGACGGGCCCCCTCACCTACACCAGGCCCCACCTGTCTGAGTGGCTGTTCCACCTGGATCCGGCTCGGTTCGGGGTCCACATCTACTGGCTTCGAGTGTTTGCAAACCGGAGGAGGGTGAAGGGTGGGAGTGAGCCAGGAGGGGCAGAGCAGCTTCCGGAGTTGCTGTCGTGGGTTCGTGCTCCCAAGGAGATCTGGACCCTTCTCCAAAGTCCGAGATAAAAAAATAAATAAATAAATAAAAATCAACGAGGAGAGAGAGAGAGAGAGAGAGAGAGAGAGAGAGAGAGAGAGAGAGAGAGAGAGAGAGAGAGAGAGAGAGAGAGAGACCAAAACCCACGTTCTTTTTGCTTGCCGAGGGGTCTTTTTTCCTTCTCCTTCTCTCGACACTCAGGGACGAGGCTGTCTGGCTCTTCTCCCACCGACCCGAGAGGAGGAAGAAATCCGAGAACCCGTTCCCAACGCCGGGCTTCAGGCCAGCGCCTTCCCGTCTCTCTCCCGACAGGCCCTCGGTGAAATCACAGGGGCTCCTCCCCTTAAGCCCTCCGGAGCTGCAGTGTCGGGACCCTCTTCCCGGGCAAGGTGCTGGATAAACTCAGATGTCTATTCGAGACCGGTGCTGCAGGGGTCGCTGACTGGGAAACTTGAAAAGTTTTGTTTGGGAGGTGAAGACGCCGGAAAGGAAAGCCTCAGAAAAAGGGGTACGACCAGAAGGAGGGCCGAGGTCTCCCGAGTTTCCTCCAGCCCGTCCCATCTCCTTCCTAACAGGGATCAGACTTCAGCCAAAGGAGTCACCTCACGGGTCGTGGCCTTCCTGGGCCTGCTCCAGTAGAGGTGGGGAGGGGGGGGGATTGTATGTAACCCTCAGAGTAAAAGACTTGGTTTGTGCGCACGCACGTGTGTGAGAGTGTGTACCTTGGGGTGCTTGGTTTACGCTTGTGGGCGGTGCCCATCGGTTGGTGTTTAGACGGGCCTGAGGTTGGGATCGTGTGTCTACGCGGATAGGTGGTCTACGCTCCTAGCTTCTGCGCGTTTGTGTGCGTTTTGAGGAGGGGGTAGCGGTTCTCGGGAAGTCGCAAGGACCCAAACTGGCTGCTAGAGGCCCTACCCTTTCTTCCCTTCCCCCATGGCTGTCTTGGAAAGGTGCAAAGAGGATGCTAAAACCAAGATTTAAACAGTCATTGGCTTTGGGTTTTTAACCCAGCCTCACCTCAACAACTGTGGCCTTTATTGTGGGGAGGGCTGGACAACGTGTTCCAAGGTCAAGAGCAGAAGAGACCTCCGGACCGGCTAAGCCAAAGGCCTTGCCCACAGACTCAGAGAGGGGAGAACTTAGGTCACCTCCACCGAGGAGGCCGCCTGCCTCGGGGGCTCTCCTGGTTAGCAGCCAGGGGAGCCGTGGACTGTCTTCGGGTCTAAGTCCCAGGAGAGTGCAGGGAGACGTGGGCTCCTGTAAGTACACTGAGCTCCGTTCATCCCCCAAAGTTTATCATTTCCCCCATGTGTGCCTCCGAGAGGAAGGGAGGCCTGTCTTGATGAAGGCGTGGGGAGGGCAAGGAATGGTCCCGTTCTCCAACCACCACCGAAGATTGCCCTTTTCTTTGCAGCATCATTAATTAGTACTTTCCAGGCTTGAATGGTAGCTTGTGGGGGGTGGGGTGGAGGATGTGAAGAAGGAGAGATGGGGGTGGGGGATGGAGCGAGGGGAGCCGGAGGCCGTGGGATTGAGGGCTGAAAAACAGGCCCCTAGCGGTCCCTAGCATATCTCTCCCCTCCTGCAACGAAGGCACCCGCCCCAAGCCCCAAAATTGTTATGCAAAGAAGTCAAGAGTGTGATCTTCCAGCCATCAAAGCAGCCAAGCCAAATATTAAAGGCGAAGTCAATAATGAATGAACAGATTAAGCGACCTGTCTCTAGGACAATGGTCGCCACAATTGAAAAGGCGCCCGGCTTTCCCTCTACTCTTCTCTTTCCTACCTAAGGCAACCTTAGGAGATGGGTGGGTGCTGGAGCTGGAGCCGAGAAGGCAGCTACCCACCTGCCCTGTGAGACATTAGGTGTCCGCTGGCTGAGAGATGCTGACACCTCTAAGGGGTGACCCCCATGGACCACTGAGCCTACCCTCCCCGCAGGATACCCGCTGGCCTCTTTTAAGGTGGAACCTGGCTTCTGGAGTCCGCACTCAGTCGGAACATCTGCGCCGCTTCCCCTTTTCTTTTGGGAGAGCATCCCTTAGGCTGAGGGGTGGCCCGGAGGATTCCCAGGCCGCTTTGCCTGTGAGGAAAGTGCCACCTGTCGACACGTTTGGAGAACTGCAGGGGTGCGGCTGTGAGCCAGGGTTTGGGTTTCGATCCGATCGGGTGGGGGCTTTGGGCTTTTTGGGTAACAATTGATATCCGAAAGGAGAAAGACCAAAATCCCCTGGAAAACGATTTCTTTGGGATCCTCTCATCTCAGTAGAGATAAAATTGGAGAGAAAAGAGCCCTAAAATACAATTCTTAAAAGACAATGATATGGACTAGGTTCCCATGCCCAGTCAGCTAGTGCTGTGCTGTGTGACCTTGGATGAGATACCAATTGTCTCTGAGTCTTGATTTCCTTATTCTCAAATGCAGAGAACTGAACTGGATTGATCTGCTCCCAACCCTGACTTTCAATCAAACACTGACCTCACACAGTACTACTGTAGACAACCTGTGCCTGGTTTTTCTATTTTTCCACCAACCAGATCCTATCTACAACCTAATTTATGTGCTTATTTAATGTAGAGTCACTTCAAGTGTACCAGTCAACCCTTTCTTAACTATCCCAAGATTTCTTCTGAGCGGGGTTAGAATGTTTGCTGGCCCGTGAACACTTAAGTACTTTGTTTTTTATTCGTGTGTATGTGTGCACTTGTGCCTGCTGACGCCAGAAGAGGGCATCAGACCTCCTGGAGCTGAAGCCAGAGGCTGTAGCTGGACTTGGGTGCTAGGAACCAAACTCAGGTCCACTGCCAAGAACAATTCCTCTCATACGCGCTCTGCTCTCAAGCCGCTCAAACCTTCTGTCCAGCCCCCAACTTAATTATCTTCAGCCAGACTAAACTTCGTTCACTTTGCACTATGCGCACTGCGGGCAGAATTTCTGTCTTGGAGACCCAATGGATGCGTGTGTGGGTAGCTTAGATGAGAAGACTCCGGCTTAGGCAGCAAACAGAAGGGCCAAGGCTGGCAGAGAGCAAGGACCTAAAAAGTTCTCAGGAGGAGGGTACCCAGTTTCTGAGGTCCAGAGGTAGCTGGGAGACGGACTGGGGACAGAAGAAAAAAGCAAGCTTGCGTGGAGAGTCATGTAGGACAGCTCAAACTTCAACGCTGCCTTCTCTCAGCTTTCCTACAATTATCGAAGCCTAGAAACCGGTGCGGGGAAGGCGGCAGTATCTGCGTTACTAGGGGCTCAAGTTCCGAGCAGCTTTGACCTCGGAGGAGTTCGAGGGTGGAGCCAGCTCGCAGGGACGCTGGACTCCAGCCCTAGGAGCGGAAGTCGCTGGTGCCCCTCCCTGGGAGCTCTGCACCTGACCTGACCGGCTGAATCTCTGTGTGCTGACCTAGGGGCTCTGGTTTTCAAGGTCAGCTCTGGGTCTGAAGCTCAAGGTGGCTGGGATGAACCACCTGCTCAAGCAAAATCCCACAAAGCTCACAAACCTTCAGAGAGACAGCCCTTGGGACCTGGGACCTTTTGCCTTTGATGTAGAGGACCCAGGTCGAATTTCTCCAACCTGAGAGAGTCCCGTTCTGAGGCCACCTACGCCCCATCCTCCACCCCTCGGAACGCAGTGAATTCCAGAGTCCAGAAGGCCCGCTCCCACAGGGGTTGGAGTGTGTGAGTGCGGTGTAGGGGTTGGGGGTGATAGCTTGGGTTCTTATTTAGAAATGGGGTGGGGTCCAGACTTCAAGTAATTTGCCCTCTCCAGCGGCCACCTGAACTCCCGCTGAGACCCGAGAGAACAGAGGCCTTAGACTGCATCTGTGTGTTTAGCTGTCCCTGACCTCAACATTCCACTTGTGAGACTTTAAACCGCACTTCAGATCTAAGGCCTTCCTGCCTCAGCACCTTGGGGTCAGCAGTGGCTGAGAGGGGCCTTCCAGACACCTGAGAGCATCCCGCACTCACTCTTGGGGGCCCTTGGAACCCAGACAGAAGAGGGATGTCTGTGACCAGGACCATCCAGAGCCCAGAAAATGCATCTCATGCACTGCTTCCCCCAGTGGGCAGCAGGAGGATTTTCTATGCCCGTGCTTAGAAGAGAGACGGAAAAACAGAAAGAATGTAGAGATAGATAGGTCTAGAGAACTAGAGACGGGAGAGGGATGGGGGCGGGGTTGGTTTGACTCTCACTCCTTTTGGAAGACTAACTAGCATGTGTCTGGGCTTGTTCTTGTACAGCTCAGAACAGTAGAGGACCCATTGTCTACAGAGGTAGAAACCAGATGAAAAATATAACTGGTCCCAAGGCCCCAAGGGCATGCCTGTAAGAAATGAAGAACCACCTGGTGGTGGTGGTGCTCTCCTTTAATCCCATCAGAGGCAGGTGGATCTCTGTGGAGTTTGAGGCCAGCTGGGTCTATAGAGTGAATTCCAAGACAGCCAGGGCTACACAGAGAAACCCTGTCTCAAAAAACCAACCCCACCTCAAAAAAAGAAAATAAGAAAGAAGAGAAGAGAAAGAAAGGAAGGAAGAGAAAGAAAGAAAGAAAGAAAGAAAGAAAGAAAGAAAGAAAGAAAGAAAGAAAGAGAAAAAAGAAAAAAAATGAAGAACCCAGATGAGGACCAGTGGTCCTGCAGACCCATTCTAGTGGTGGGTCTTATGCTCCTGGACTCATCTAACCAAGTTCATCAGTCCCACCTCTTTTCCCAGGGTTCAGCAGTCACTGTGAGCCCTGGGCACAGGATTGGACAGGTACACAAGCAGATCTTCCCTCCCAGTTGTCATACAGAGTGGCCCAGTTGAAGAGGAGGTTGTAATGCCCCCTCCCCCATTAATAATGCTATCTGCTTCTTTTCTTGCTACTAGCTTCCAAGATCAGAGGCCCCAAGGGCTGAGCATGGGTCTTAGAGTTTCAGGTGTCTGGCCAGAAACACTCCCTCTGAGCAGACTCCCTCAGTTCACAGTTGGTTTCCCTACTGTGGGATTGTAACCAGGACTCAAGACTTCTCCAGATTGCTTTCTCGGCAACAACAGAATCTGGGTTTTACCAGTCCTGCTGGGCAATCCTGTCCCTGCAGTTGTCCACATGTCCATCGGCATTTTGTCCATACCCGATGCCTGGAGTTGTGGGTGGGTGTGGGGTATGGAAGAAAGGATCTTCAGGCTGCAAAAAAGGAGGAGACCAAGGAACAGCTTTACCAGTAGACCCTGGTTACCTACCTATTCAGGGCACCCCACCTGTTTTTCCCAGAACCTGCATCAACCCAGACCTAGTGTACATGGAGCTTCTTTTGATTCTAGTACATAGGACGAGATTAAGGACTTTCTGGGCAGAGAGATGAGGGGCGGGGGGCTTGCTGCAGTCGAGAGCAGAGAGGGAGGGGTGGCTCCTAAAGATTAGCATCCGCTTTTCCATGAAATTTCTCCTTTAACCAGAGAAGAAGAAAAAGACGCCTAGAGATGGAGGGAGGAGAGGGACCCAGGGCTTCTGAGCATCCTGCTGGGATTCAAGGCAAAGAAGTCTCAGTCTCAGGAGCCCTGCGCTGGCTGACCTGCTCTGCTCTGTCATTTAACAGCCCCATTAGGCTTGGGAGACGCTAAAAGCTCCCTCTGGGAGACTCCTGGGTTTGGGAATCACAGCCCTGGATTTTATAGGGCACTTTAATAGAGAGGTTTGGAAAGACACTGAGGGTGTCTGCAGTGTGAACTTGGACTTTTTCTGAATGGTATTTGGATCTTTTGCCAAAAATCTACCAGGGAAGAGACTCTGTGCCTCTCCTCCTCTCCTGGAGCTGCCTTGACCCCAGGCAGCTGGAGGTTGGTGTGAGGGATTTGCAGATGGGGGTGTGTGACTTATCTTGGCTGGATCACCAGAGAGACTAGAAACTAAGAGGTTGTACAGGGTGTGACCCCTCTCCATCAGGCTTTGCTGTTTATCTCTTCAGTCTGTCAGTCTCCCAAGCTATCAAGTATGGACGCGACAGGAATGTCGCAAGGAAAAACTAATTAAACGGGAGTATAATGCTTTGGAAATATTAAGTGTCATGTAAATGCCTAATTCGAACAATAATCTTGATGGTGGTAATTATGTTCTAAGAAGCACATTCACAGATAGCCCCATGCCGAGCCCAAATAAGTCTTAGGAGGAGCTTGGGGAACCTCACTTCTTCTTAGGCTAAGCTCAGCATACACAGGTGCTGAATTAGCCATATGGATACCCCCACCCCAAAACTGCCTGGAAGGCAGCACTGGTTGGATCCCAGCTTCCTTCACCAAGTAACTGCAGCCTCTGACCCCAGAGGCAAGCTGCCTATAAAACAGAACTAGTTGGGGCTGGAGACAGTGTGGTGGTTATGAGTTTTCCCGCGCTTACTGCTCCCAAGACCTGGGTTCTCTTCCCAGTACCCACATCCAGGGGCTCACCACTGCCTGTAACTGTAGCTCCAGGGCATTTGACACCCCCTTCTAGTCTTTGTAGTCACTTAGATTCATAGGTATGTCCCTACACACACACACACACACACACACACACACACACACACACACACACGTACGCACACGCACATGTGTGAACGCTACAATTGGGGGGGAAAAGAACATCTGCATCATAGGATGGTGTTGTGGATTGAACAACAGAGTTCTAGGGAGCAAGGACCAGGTGAGCATGATGCCTTGACTGTTTCCAATCCCCCAGCTCCAGTGGTTCAAGGTTCAGATACTACCTGCCTCCAACATCGTGCAGCTCTGACCTGTTGTTTGGGATCCTGGGTTCTTGTGCATATTTGGGCTTGGGGGTAATTTGCTTTTTGATCTTTCCTCTAAGAAGGCCAACTCAAGTTGCTGGTGAGTGAAAAGGCATGGGATGTGGGCTTGCACAAGCCTTGGGTCCTTGGCTTGCTGCCTCTTTTCTTGTGTGTTCGCCTACCCCAGTTACAACGATTTGATGGAAGGGATCTGGCTGAGAGCTCTGCAGTCAGTCCTGAGTGGAGGAAGACTTTGAGAGCACTGTTTCTAGAGGTGTGTGAGTAGGGCTGTAAGGAGTGGATGGCTGGTCTTGGAGTCTGCTGGGGGAGCCTGGACAAGGCACCCTGGGATGCTCAGAGCGTGGCTGCCTCTGATCCCTGACTTGCTTTCTTCAGAGTGCATTTTTGTGGCCTCAGTCACATTCACACCAGATCAGACAAACTCAGTGTCTCTGTTCTCACAGTGTGGGGGAGGAACTGGAACCGGGGCACCATTTTGTGCAAACTATCTCTTCAACATCCTTCATTTCTTTCTCTTCCTTTCTTCTCTTCATTTTCCCCTCCCTCCTCTCACCCTCTTTCTTTTTTCTTTTCCTTCCTACCTTCCTCCCTTCCTCCCTCCCTCCCTCCCTCCGTCTCTCTCTCTCTCTCTCTCTCTCTCTCTCTCTCTCTCTCTCTCTCTCTCTCTCTCTTTCTCTCTCTCTCTCTCTCTCTCTCTCTCTCATACCGGCTCCCACTGTGTAGCCCTGGCTGACCTGGAACTTGCTATACTGAGCAGGCTGGTCTCAAACCCATCTAGATGGGACTGTCTCAGCCTCCCAAGAGCTGGGACTGAAGGAAGGTGTGGACCACCATTCTCTGCTTTCTATTTGAGTCACTGACTCATGAAGCCCAGATTGGCATACCGATCTCTTTGTAGCCAAGGATGATCCTGAGCTTTGACCCTGTTCCCTCTACCTCTTAAGCACGGGTGGGTGTGCACCATCACATCTGGTTTGTGCTCTGTTGAGAATGGAACCCTGATGAGCTTCTTGCATGCACGCAAGGCAAGCCCACCATGAACCGGGCTACATTCCCCACCCACCTTTAACATTTAAATACTTATAGATGGCCTACAAATCCATTTATCCTCTCATCTTTCTTTCTTTGCTTACCACATAGCTCCAACTGCCTGGAAGCTGGCTGTGCAGCCCAGGATAGCCTTGACCTTACGCTCTCCTGTCTTCCTCTGCCTCCTGAGTGCTGGGGCGTAAGCCTTGTACCACCCACCACACTTAGCACACCTAGCTTCTCTGAATTATTTTTTCTTTTTAATTTTATTTTGTGTGTATGAGGGTGTGTCCTGTATTTATGTCTGTGCATCACATGCCTGTCTGGAGGTCAGAAGAGGGCATTGGATCCCCTAGAACTGGAGTTAGAGACAATTGTGAATGGCCCTGTGGGGGCTGGGAGTTGAACCTGGTCCTCTGGAAGAGCAGCCAGTGAGTGGTTTTAACTGCTGAGCCATCTCTCTAGTCCCTTCTCTGGGTTTTTTTGATGGGAAAAGCCTCTAACTTGCCCCTCACATTCCTCTAGTTTGATGAGACACTGGGCCTCGGGACTAGCAGCTTCTTTTTAAGGTGACCTCCCTCCACTGCCCATCTCTCCCTCTCCTGTCTTCTCTCCAGAAGCTTCCTTGCCACTGCCGGACCCATGACGTGGGTCCTGCATGTGCCTGCCCAAACCAGCGGAGCTCTGAGGGCAGCTAATTGCCGTGACTCACCACGGAGGCTGTGGGGAATTTCCACCCAGAAATCTCTGGGCCTTTGAGGCCTTACAGAGTCACCACCAGACCTTAACGGTGGGGGATCCTCACCCTTGAGCTTGCTCTGATTTCACTTTCGACTTGGGGAACAACGGTAAATTTAAGTCTCCTCCCCTCACTGCTCCCTCTTTTTATCTTTATGATTCAGCTTTTCCTGCCCTGTGAGGACACTCCCCCTCTTCAAAAAAGAGTATATAGGTTTTATTCCAAAAGAGTGAACTGAGTTTTGAATGCAAAGTTTTCCAGTTTAAACCAGCCACCAGTTTGTTTTAACTTGAAATACCTTCTCTTTCAAAGTTATGCTTTTGGGTTTTTGACACAGGGTCTCATGTAGCCCAGGGTGGCCTTCAAGTCACTGTGTAGCTGAGGATGGTTTTGAACATCTGATTCTCTGGTCTTCATGTCCCAAACACGGGGATAATAGACCTGTGCCACTCCACTTGGTTTATGTAGTGGTGGGGGTGGAAATCATGGCAGCCAGCACGTGAGGTGAGCATTCTACCAACTGAGAGACATGCCTAGTCCAGGAGAACACTTTTCATTTTCTGTTTCTGAGGAGGAATCCAGGCTTAAGGGTCTTCCTGTCTGCTTTCTGCTTAGCAAAGCTTTGCACAGGGCTGCGGCACAGTGCAACTCCCCCAGCCGGTTAGTGAAGGGCAGGAGCTGGCCTCCGGGCCAGCATCCTTCGGCTAGGATCCTGCTTCTTCAGATAAGGAGGGGGAAACCCATAACTTAAAAATATTCCTGGGGCGGGGCAGTGGTGGCGTACACCTTTAATCCCAGCACTCAGGAGGCAGAGGCAGGCGGATCTCTGTGAGTTTGAGGCCAGCCTGGTCTCCAAAGCAAGTTCCAGGAAAGGCGCAAAGCTACACAGAAAAACCCTGTCTCGAAAAAACAAAACAAAAATTCCTGGGGCTGGAGAGACGGCTCTGAGGTTAAGAGCATGGGCTCTTCCACCAGGTGACCAGGATTAGTGTCTCTGCACATATGTTGGGCACCTGTAACTTTAGCTCCAGGACATCCAACACTCTCTTGCAGACTCAGTGGGAGTTTTCACCCGCAAATGCACAGACATGCATCTAGGCACATTGATACACACAATCAAAAACGAAATAAATCTTTAAAAACATATTCTTACTCCCAATGTTACAGGGGTGGAGGCAGTTTCCATGGAGATTATACACATCCAGGACCATCAGGCTGGCAACCATGATGCCCCTTCCATATTCCCTGCTTATTCTCCTGGTTGAGGCTGCACGCAGCAATTGCCTTTCTTGAAAGGAGTCTGTGGTCCTCGGACATCTGGAAGAAAGGGTGAAAAGGTAATTAACATGACAACTTGGCTTTCAGATGCTTTTTCTTTTAGTTTTATTTTATTTCCACACGTGCCTGTGTCTGTGTGTGTGTGTGTGTGTGTGTGTGTGTGTGTGTGTCTGTGTGTGTGTGTGTGTGTGTGTGTGTGTGTCTGTGTCTGTGTCTGTGTGTCTGTGTGAATGTCTGCCTTGTGCATGTGGGTGCTTGTGAATACAGAATGGTACATCAGATCCCCTGGAGATAAAGTTAAAGTTTGTGATGAACCACCTGTTTTGGGTAATGGCTGCTGAATTTCGGTTCTCCAGAAGAACAGTATGAACTCTTAACAGCTGAGCTATCTCCATTTTGTTTTGAGACAGGGCCTCCTATAGTTCAGGCTGACCCCAAACTCTGCATGGCTGAGGATGTCCCTGAATTTCTGGTCCTCCTTCCTCTACCTCAGGACTTGGACTTAGAGGCAGGAATGGGACCCAGGGCTACATGAGTGTTGGATAAACGTTCTACTGACTGAGCTACATCCCCGACCCTGAGAGAGATTTTTTTTTAATTTATTTATTTATTATGTATACAGTGCACATATCCCTGCAGGACAAAAGAGGGCACCAGATCTCATTACAGATGGTTGTGAGCCACCATGTGGTTGCTGGGAATTGAACTCAGGACCTTTGGAAGAACAAGCAGTGCTCTCAACCTCTGAGCCATCTCTCCAGCCCCTGAGATTTTTTTTATTTTTTTTAATGGCATTTTGGTTCCTGGGAGGGGAATGAAGGAGTTGAGGATGTGGAGAGGGACTGGGTGCTGAGTCACAGGCAGAGAGGTGAGACGCACAAGGACAGGCAGACACAGCAGTGCCAGCAAGTGAAGGGGCTGTGGAGGTGTCCGGGCCCCTAGGTGGTCTGGGTGCTTTTGGATGCTGGCTTACTAATGCTCCCAGACCAAAGACCCCTGTGACCTCCCCAGGTCTGTGTGGCACCTGTGTGCCTGTGCTTGCCTGTCTGTTGGTGCTGAGCACTGGATCTCTTTGTTTAACACTCCAGGAGAATTGTTGGGAAAACACTCTCTTCCCTAACCCAGAAGCTGTCTCTAATTGATAACCACGTGAGAATGAAAATTGAGTTTCCTCCACCGGAGTCTCGCCCGGGAAACAGACCTCTCCCGAGGGTGTCTGCACGCCCAGCAGTAGACGGCCAACGGAAAACAACTCAGCGGCACCTTTGGAGGTTCCTTCTCTCCTAATGTCTGTCAGGTATTATTTTCATTTTATTTATATATTGTTTCTTCTCTCTTTTTACCCTACAGGTCCTTTCCACATATATTACGGCTTCCAGCTCAGTGGTTTTTGTGGGATTCCTGAGTGTGAGAATGAGTAGTCCTCTGTTTTTTTTGTGCCTTCTCTTGGCCTCTTTCTCTCCTGATTGTTTTGTCCAATTCCAAAGTGTTAGTTTCTATTTTACCATCTTGTATTATAATATATTATATTAATTATTACCCCACAGAAGCTTGTTTGTTTGCTAATGAGAGGCAGAGAGGAAGTGGATCAGAATGGAAAGGGTGGGGGAGGTGCTAGGAGTAGAGAGGGGAACCTGGGGTCAGAATATGTTATGTGAGGGGAAAAAAATCTATTTTCAATAAAAGGGGGGAAAAGAAAAATAATTTTCTGAGGAAGCTGTTCTGGAAGCTTCTATTCCATTGTGGCTACCCAGCCCCCCCTCCCCCAACTCCACTATCAGCTCTCAGGGTAATACCAGCCTTCCTGCAAAAATGATTTCGGACAGGCGTTGGTAGCCCACGCCTTTAGTCCCAGCACTCGGGAGGCAGAGGCAGGCGGATCTCTGTGAGTTCGAGGCCAGCCTGGGCTACCAAGTGAGTTCCAGCAAAGCTACACAGAGAAACCCTGTCTCGAAAAAACCAAAAAAAAAAAAAAAAAAAAAAAGAAAAAGAAAAAAAAAAAGAAAGAAAGAAAAAAATGATTTCTTCTTGAATTCAGGCATTTCCACACTTCCACACAGGAAGCCAAAAGCATTCCTCCAAGTAATAGCATGTTATCACAACAGCCCGAGGCAGGGGGGGTCTTTAGCGCAAACTGGGTCAAAGGTCCATAGACATCAACAAGTTGGGGGCTGGGGGACAGCGCAGTTGGTAAAGCGCTTGCCTCACAAGCACAAGGACCCGAGTTCAATCCCCAGAACCCATGTACTGAAAAGCCACGCATGGTGGTGTGTGTTCACGACCCCATCGCTGGGCAGACCGGGACAGGAGGATCTCTGGGGTCAATGGCCAGCCAGCCTGGCCTTCAGGCAGGCACCAAGCCAATGAGAAACTGAAGAAAAGCAGAGGACAGTGCTTGAGGGGCAATAGTTAAGGTTGTCCTCTAGCCTACACACACACACACACACACACACACACACACACACACACACACACACACAAATCTAGAGTATATCAACATTTTTATGTGATTATGTACTAATAGAATCATACTGAATATTCAGAATTAAATGCAGTGCATTATGCAATTAACTCTGTGTTTGTCCTCATTTTTCTGCAATGCGATTGCTAGAACCTTCACATTACATATTGAACAACTGATCCTTCTTTTATGGAAACAGGGTCTCATGTAGCCCAGGCTGGCCTCCAACTCATTACGTAGTAGAGGATGGCTTTGAACTTCTCTCCCTCCAAAGTGCCAGAAGTATAGGCATGCACCACCACCCCTGTTTTTATGCCTGGCTGGTAACAAAACCCAGAACTTCTTGCATGCTAGACAAGCTCTCTTTCCATATGAGCCATAGTTCCCGGCCCCTAGGTAATCTGGATGCTACTGTAGATTTGTGGGACTTCTCATGAGTTGATAGATACATGCATGGGGGCAGCTTAGAATCTCAGTAACATTTTCTTTTTGGTAGGTGAGAACCACAGTGCGGAGGAAACTGGGAGCCCTAGCGAACCGACTTCCAAATAATGGTTTCTGGCGCCATCATGTGTCCATCTTGTGATACTACATCAACAGCCAGCAAGGTGCAGGTGGTTCAAGAGTTACAGGTTTCTTGGAGCTGAGAATCTTAGACCTCCCAGAAAAGGGGCTTCCTCGAGTTCACCAACCCCTATGTCCCCTCCAACTCCTTTCATCTCTGCCGTATGCTGACACACAGAAGGTGTGTGTGTGTGTGTGTGTGTGTGTGTGTGTGTGTGTGTGTGTGTGTGTTGTGGTCTTGCATCCAAATGTAGAGTGGAGCTGTTTGACTGTGGTTTCTAAAGGGAGTGACATTATTCACAGATATAACCATTGTCATTTCTTGAGGCCAGCTCTTTGCATTTGTTTGTCCATGTTGTGAGACAGTCTCTCTACATAACCCCGGGCTGTCCTGGAACTCAATGTGTAGACCAGACTGGCCTCAAACTCACAGACATTCACCTGACTCTGCCTCCCAAGTGCTAGGATTAAAGGCGTTCACCCTTATACCTAGCTTTTGCATGCATTTTAAAGTTTATTATTCACAGCGGTCCTACAAATGATGCATTATTATGATGATTTTGAAATGCCTATTTGGTACACAAAACTTGTCAACTATGTGTCCATCTACAAGAACAAGTTTAACAACATAATAATGCGTGGCTAGAGAGGCACTCAGCTGTTAAGAGCACATATTGG
This sequence comes from Peromyscus maniculatus bairdii, assembly GCF_049852395.1. Classification (NCBI taxonomy): domain Eukaryota; kingdom Metazoa; phylum Chordata; class Mammalia; order Rodentia; family Cricetidae; genus Peromyscus; species Peromyscus maniculatus. Next base: position 30,480,180 of record NC_134862.1, on the reverse strand, counting down.
GGCCAAGAACTAGCGTGGAGATAGCCCAGAGACCTAGGGCAAAACCAAATACTACTGATCTAAAAATAATAGTAACAATGTAGCAATAAAATGACTCCTACTGATATCCTGCTGCACTCATAGATCAGTGCTTTGTCCAGTCCTCCTCAGAGAGGCTTCCTCCTGCAGCAGATGGGAACAGATACAGAGACCCCTAGCCAGACATTATGCAGAGAGACCTTGGAACACACAGCTCTAAATGGATGTCTCTATCAAACCCCTCCCCTCAGGGCTCAGGAAACCCTGCAGAAGAGGAGGCAGAAAGAGTGGAAGAGCCAAGGGGACAGAGGACATCAGAAGAAGGTTCTTTAAAACAACTGAGCAGCGCTCATATGGACTCAGAGAGACTGCAGCAGCGTGCACAAGGCGTGCACAGGTCTGCACCAGGTCCTCTGCACATATATTTAGTTTTCAGTCTGGTGCTTTTGTGGGATCCTGAATGTGTAAATGAGTGGGTCTCTGATTCTTGTGCCTGCTCCTGGGGACCTTTTATTTTTCTGTTGGTTTGTCTGTGATATGATGATTTTCATTTTATCTTACCATATTTTATTTTGTTATGTTTTGTTGTTATTTCCTAGAACCCTGTTCTTTTCTAGTGTAAGACAGAAAGGAGTGGATCCAGGTGGGAGAGGAGGTGGGGAGGAACTGGGCTTAAACAAACAAACACACACACACACACACACACACACACACACACACACACACACACACAAATAAAAAGCACATATTGCATTTACAGGATCCACTGCCCTCTTCTGGCCTCTATGGGCACTGCACCAATGTGCATACATAATTAAAAAATTTAAAAAATCTTTAAAAATCATAACAACCAGCTGTTAGAGGCAAAGGATAAAAAGCCCAAGGTCATCTTGGTCGCTACATAGGAAGTTCCAGGCCAGCCAGGGCTGCACAGTGAGATGCTGTCTCAGAAGGGGTGAGGAAAGGAAGGAGCCGACTAACACCCCCTCTTTCAGAGACAGGCAACTGTGATCTTCCTGCAGTCACACAGCTGGAAAAGTGACAGGACAGAGTTTCGAACCCCAGGCTGCGGGCAGGTAGGTCTGGGGAGATGGCTCAGAAGTTCAGAGTACCTGCTGTTCTCCCAGGTTTGCCTCCCAGCACTCACATTAGACAGCTCACAGTGCCTGTAACTCCAGTTCCAGGGGACCCAAGCTCCTCTTCTGGACTCCACATGCACCCGGCACTCATATGCACATACTCTCACACATATTTAAAATAAGCCCTCTAGCAACTGAGCTGTAGCCCCCGCCCTCCGCCAGGGTTTTCTAGAGGAACACAACCAAGAGAACATCTATAACCACCACAGAAGGGGTACCACCTTCGCTATTTCTCCTAAACAAGATCGCTGAGGGGTTCAAAGTAGATACCATGGGCCAGCAAGATGGCTCAGTGGGTAAAGGCACTTGTTGCTAAAGCTGGAGACCTGCTCTCTCTCTCCCCCGCCCCTCTCTCTCTCACACACACACTGAATAAATGGATGTAATAATTCTTTTAACTAGATAGTAAACAATATGCATGGGCAGCACCCAGAATCTTCACTGTGAGACATTAATCTCCTGCGTTCACTCCTCCAGACTCAAGGGGATCTGGGACTCAGAGTCTTCTCCCCCCCCCTGCCCCCCACCGCCCCTGCCCCTATCTTCCTAGCTCTCTGCTACTTTTCTGGATGAAGCCAGACGGTGGTGGTGCACGCCTTTAATCCCAGCACTCGGGAGGCAGAGCCAGGTGGATCTCTGTGAGTTTGAGGCCAGCCTGGGCTACAAAGCGAGATCCAGGACAGAAAAAAAAAATACTGGACGAGGGAACTTAAGGGAGGTGGAAGGAAGGTTCATTTTGTTTCACAGTTAGTTACAGGGTACAGTCCGCTGTGGTGGGCAAGGCACAGGGGTGGCGGGAGAGAGAGGGGAACAACCCACCTCAGCAGCCCAAGCCTCCGCCCCGAGACTGGCAGGTGACTATTAGGTGCCTGGGAGGCTCCAGGGCCCTGGAGGCAGGGGTTGGGAAATCAGATGCCATGAGCAGATAAGAAAGGGTTATAATTAGCACACTGAACACGAAACACGTGACTGCACAGATTGTCATTTTCCCAGCTCTGGCAAAACTGCCAAACAAGCTCATACAGAGGCCCGGTGCGTTCTCTGTCACACCCATGTCCTTGTAGTCAAAGCAGCCGATAAAAACTTGTGCCCAGCTGTCTGCTACGTCCAAATTCAAGAACCTGGAATGGCTAGACGCTTCGTGTACATTAAACCTGCCATATATATACATATATATGTGTATATATATGTATGTATATATGTATGTATGTATATATATATATGGCATGTATGTATGTGCATACAGGCACGCATGTGTGCAGGTGTGTGTACATGTGTGTGCATGAATGTGGAGACCAAGTGTTCACTTTGTGCATTTCCCTTCAGGCTCCATCCACCTTGTTTGGAGACTGGGATCTTTCACTAGCATGGGGTTCACTAAGTAGCTAAAATGCATGGTCAGCAGGTCCAGAGATCTAACCCCTGGACAGATCTGCCTCCCCAGCATTGGGATTACAAGGCTTACCGTCATGTTCAGCCTTTTATATGGGTGCCAGATCTTCATACTTATGTGACAGGCACTGAGCCATCTCTGAATATTTCTTGAATTTAAGGAAATCATTTCATTGAGGTCTAACTTACATATATCCAAGTGTGGTTTATGCTCTGTCCAGTTTCCCAAGCAATACCTGGTTAGCTCCACTTAGACCTGGACAGTCAACACTGTAACCCCAGGAGGCTTCCCCTTTCCCCCTATTCATGAATCCTCACTATATTTGGTGCAGTTTAGATTTCCATCACCCACACTATCTTTGCCTGTGTCCGAAGTTCCAGTGAGTATAACTGTGTATGACACATAGCCTTGTGTGTTGAGTACACTGCTTTATGGATTTGAGAGCCAACGAGGATGGTGCACACTGCCAAGGTGGGCTTTCCTCCATTCTAGTGGGACTGAAAGTGCGTGCACACATTGTAGAGCATTTTACAGCTTGGTTCCTGATTGAGACCATAACCAATAAGGTTGCTGTGAATGTCCGTGAATGTTCATTTGGTGCATATGCATGGCTCGCTGCGAGGTGGAGTGCCTGGGTTATGATAGGAATGAAGTTTTCCTTCTTTCCTTCCTCTCTCTCCTTCCCCCCGCCCTCTTCTCCTATAAATAGCTTAGTTGACTATAACAGACTTATGGCCAAACCCTCCAGCTTAGCAGTGCATTGTAAGCTGTGATAAATATATCGAGTGCATTGCCACTGCTGTTATCAAGATGAGAATTATTCATGACCCTGGTGTTCCTTCCTCTTCCCTGGCAATCAGCATCTCCAACCAGAAGCCCCTGGCCACCACTCATTTGGTTTCTGTCTCTATAGTTTTGCCTCTTCTAGAAGTTTGAGCAAATGGTGTTTTTTACACTCTAGCATTTTGTACCCTATTTCTTTCCTTAAGGGGCTTTATCTTGAGAGTCCTTCATGCTAAAGTGTTTCAGTAGCTTCCCTCTCCCCCTCGCTTTCTCCCCCACCCCCTATCCTTCCCTCCTGCCCTCCCTTGTTTCCCATGTTTTCTGAGACAGGGTCTCATGTAGCCCAGGATGGCCTTGGACCTACTGTATGTCAGAGAATGACCATGGTTTTCTAATCCTCCTGCTTCTACCTCTTGAGTATTGAGATTACAGGTGTGCATCACCACACTTGGTCTACACAGTGCTGGGGGTAGAATCCAGGGCTTTGTACATGCTAGGTATTTTGGTTAGGATTTCCATTGCTGTGATAAAACACCATGACCAAAAGCAATTTGGGGAATGCTGTGGATATCATTCTGTATAAATAAAACACTGATTGGCCAGTGGCCAGGTAGGAAGTATAGGTGGGACAAGGAGAGAGGAGAATTCTGTAAAGTGAAAGGCTGAGTGGGGGAGACACTGCCAGCTGCTGCCATGACAAGCAGCATGTGAAGATACTGGTAAGCCACGAGCCATGTGGCAAGGTATAGATTTATAGAAATGGGTTAATTTAAGATATAAGAACAGTTAGCAAGAAGCCTGCCACGGCCATACAGATAGTAAATAATAAAAGCGTCTGTGTGTTTATTTTATATGTGGGCTGTCAGACTGCCAGGGCTTGGTGGGACCCAGAGAGAAAACTCTAGCTACAGGGGAAGAAAAAGTTTATTTCATCTTACAGCTTAGTTCATCACCCAGGGAAGTCAGGGCAGAAACCTGGAGGCAGGAGCTGATGCAGAGGCCGTGAAGGAGTGATACTCACTGACTTGCTCCTTATGACTTGCTCAGTCTGATTTCTTAGAGCACCCAGGGCCACCGGTCCAGGGATGGCACCACCCACAATGAAATGGTTCCTCTCACACCAAACATCAATCAAGAAAATGTATCACAGGTTTGCCCTTAAGCCAATCTGATGGGGACAACTTCTAAACTGAGATTCCCTCTTTCCAAATTGTAGTCAGGAGTTTTCTTGTGTCTTGTTCATCCCGCAACTGCTCAGACTCAAGTAAACACACAAGAGGCTTATATTACTCACAAACTGTATGTCCTAATGGCTCAGGCTTCTCGCTAGCTAGCTCTTATAACTTAACCCTCTTCTATTCTATGTTTTGCCACATGTTCTGTGGCTTTACTGGTCTGCTGGCATCTTGCTTCTCCTTCAGGGCAGCTGGTGTCTCTCTAGACTCTGCCTTTTTCTTTCCTGTCTCTCTCCTTGGATTTCCTGCCTACCTCTAAGCTGCCTTGCCATAGGCCAAAGCAGCTTATTTATTAACCAATCAGAGCAACACATATTCACAGCATACATAAAGACATCCCACAGCACCAAATGACTCTAGCTTGTGTGAAGTTGACATAAAACTAACCCACACACTACTCAAGCATTCTACCAACTGAGCTACATCCCCAGCCCCCGTCTTTTCATTTTCTTAATAGCGTCTTTGGAAGAAAACCGTTTTTAGAGTAACTGTATTTCTACACTCACATAGCATTTTCAAAGGTCTGCAGTGTTAATCATCACTCCCCACATGCCCCCCAGTACTCTGCCTTCATTTTTCTCATCCCATTTAATCTTCCTGCTCCGTTATTCCCCTCTCCTCTTCCACACAACCAGTGTTCTAGTGTCCTTCCTTAAAACCCCTCCCCACCCCCTCTTACTAATGTCCTGCCTTCTGTGGACACTCCAACTCAAACGCGTATCTAAGGATTCAAATAGAGAACACACAGAGCAGCATTTGTCTTTCTGGGTCTGGGTGTCCTCATTCAGAATGTTTATTTCCAGATCCATCCCTTTATCTGTGAATTTAATAATTTCTGTTTTTCTTGACAGCTGAGTAGTATTCCATTGGGTATATGTACCACATTCTCATCTAGTCATCCACTGAGGGACATTTAGGCTGTTTCTATTTCCTGGCTATTATGACTAATGAAGCAAAGAACATGGATAAGCAAGTATCTCTATAGTACACTGTAGAGTCCTTAGGGAATGTGCCTAGAGGTGGTATAAATAGATTGTAAGGTAGGTCTGTCTCTAGCTTTTTGAGGAACTTCCATATTGATTTCCATTGTAGCTGTACCAGTTTGCGCTCCCATCAATAGTGGATAAGACTCTCGTTTTCCCATGTCTAAGGCAACATTTATCATCACTTGTTTTGTTTTGTTGAGACAGGATCTCATGGCATAGACCGGACTGTCCTTAAACTCAGAGATCTGCCTGCCTCTGCCTCCAGAGTGCTGGGATTAAAGGTGGGCACCACCAGTGCCTGGCTTATTTGATTATCTTATAGGCTATTAAATGAATAGCCAGTACCAGGTGTGGGTTATCTCTTTCCCAGTTGTTGGTCAGTAGGAACCCATAATCTGCCCCCTAACATTACAAGCTATTGCCATTGCTATGGGTTATCCTCCAGAACTTGACAGTAAGAGCCTATTTCTGAAGACACCACATACTTGAGTCATAGAACGTGAAGAAATCAGGATGGTACTGATCTGGAAGTTTCATGCCTACCAGCTAGTTTTCATAAGTGCTGCAAGGTTCTACACAGGATAATTATCACCCAGCTGTGAACCCTGTGAGATACAGTAACAAATGGCCTGGTAAGATAGGCCCACTAGGAAATAGTGGCTCAAATGTTACGGGAGTAATTAATTACTTTGTGATCGTCTTTAAAGCCTGCTCCACAAGACAGAACTCATGCCTGGTTCCATTGAATGGGCCAACAGTCTGTGATTGGCTAGGTCACAGGCCCTAGGGGAGAAGCTGATACTATTATTCTTCCAAATAGATGTAGCATTGAACTGCTCCATGAATTTTTATTTTTATATCCATACATCAGTACCATCTCTCAATTCTCATCAGCGATGCTTCTTTTCACCATAGCTGGTGACCAATACTGGAGACCCACAACTGATGAACATACAGAGAAGAAGAAACCAGAGTGCTAGCTCTGAATGGAACAGCTGTATTATAGCTTTCCTCCCAATAAGCCGGGACCATCACAGAATGGATGGGAAGTTTGTTAGTGGGATATCATCAGTGAAGCAGTATTTGCAGGATGTGACGACACATGAACTGGAAGCTGCAAGCATGAACTCACAGCAGCTGTGACTGTGTGCACAAGACCAGCATAGGATCAAGCCACCCCGAATCCTAGCAGGTGTGAAGGAGGGTCTCAAGCAGTACCCCCACAACAGTGGGCATTGGTGACTCATGGTTGCTGAGGGAGGGAGAATCGGTTCCCTTCAGGGACTTGGCAGAAGAGGCTACCCATGCCCCAGTAGATGGTACATGAAGTTGGTGGGGGGAGGGGGTGGTTAGAGGAGAGGAAATGGGAGTGGATTGGATCCAAATACATATGCATGTATAAATTCTCAAACAATGTAAAAAAAAAAACTCAAAAAAAAAAAACTTTGTTCTTGGTGCTAAGTTCAAATCCAGGGACTCATGCATGCTAAGCAAATGTTCTACTCCTGATCTATAACTCTACTGAGTTCAGTTTATCCCTTTATTTTATGGTCCGTGTATTCTTACATTTTATTCAAGAAATTCTTTACTAACTCAAGGCTACAATTCCTCCCCGCTTCCCATATTTCCTTGTATCATTTCAAAACTACCAGCTATTGTAGTCATTCCTATGATCCACGTCTAGTTACATCTTTAGACAATGGTAAGAAAGTCTTGAGGCTTAGGAAGACTCATTTCCAGTTTGAGTACACTTGGTGAGGAGATCATCTTTCCCCCATAACATTACTTTAATGAACTTGTCGACATTTTATATGTGCGAGGGGTTGGGTAGAAGACTCACTAGGTTAGGGGTCTTACTGTGAAAGTATGGAGACCTGAATTCAAATCCCCAGTTTCTGGTTAAAAACCTGGACATGGTTTCCAGCATCTCTAACCCTGCTGCTGTGGGGAGCAGAGATAAGGGAATTGCTGGGGCTGCCACCCTAGCTCCGGGGTCAGTGAGAGACCCTGTCTCAAGGGAATGAGGCAGGGAGTGATGGGGCAGAACACACAGCAGCATTTTCTAGGCCCTACTTGTGTGCAAGGGTGTTTTCACACACTACACATACATACACACACACACACACATACTACACACACATACTGCACACTACACACTACACACTACACACACACACACACACACACACACACACACACACACAAGCACACACATACACACTACACCAAAAATTTGCACACAGGCCTGGAAATGTACACTAGTGTGTAGGAAGACCTAGGCTTGATCCCCAGTGTTTCAAAGCCAGGCGAAAAAGTACTCATTTGTAACCCCAGCACTCAGGAAGTGGAGACAGGAGGATCAGAAGTTCAAGGTCATCCTTGCCTACACAGTGAGCTTGAAACCAGCCTGAGTTACATGAGATCTTCTCTGTCTCTCTGTCTCTGTCTCTGTCTCTGTCTCTGTCTCTCTCTCTTAATTAAACACAGTTAACTGGCTAGAAGTATTTGCTGCTCCATCATGAGGACCCGAGTTCAGATCCCAGCACCCACATTGGGTAGGTCACAAATGCCTGTAACTCCATCTCCAAAGGATCCGATGCCTTCTGGCCTCTTCAGGCACCTGTGCATACACATAGGAATACATTTGCACACATATCAATAAAATAAAATAATTTTAAAAGTTTGAATTTACACTATAAATGTTATTATGTATAGATATTATACATTACAAATGTCTGTGTGGTAGGTTGTTTTGGGAATTAAATGAGACTTTGAAAGTGCTCTGCAAATAGCTGCACACAGTAATTACAAGTAGATATTTGCATGTTTATAATGTTAATTTATTATTTATAATAATTTCTGTTAGCTTTCTGCAAAATAGACGCACCCTACCTCTTCTGAGCTTGGTGGTTGTGAGGGTTGATGGGACACTCAGCAGACCCTTCAGCGACTGGAGAACTTTCTCTTCCCCAGGTAACAATAACTCCTTCAAGGTACTCCAGAAAGGATGTGAGCTCCCACAGTCCTGTAACTCCTCCTAAGGTCTGTGACAGGCGAGGTTTCACCAGGATGGTTAATGCTAATACCCTGTGTGAAACAATACAGAATGTGATAGGTTGCTTTACTTGTGAACAACACAATCTAGAATCCCCCAGGAAGAGAGTCCCAGTGAAGATTTGCCTCGACCAGGTTACCCTGAGGCATGTCTGTGGGAGGCTGCCCTGACTGACTTACTGGGATGGGAAGACACAGCTTACTGTGGGCAGCACCATTCCCTAGGCAGAGGGTCCTGGGTTGCATCAACATGGAAAAAAACAAGCTGAACACAGGCACTCATTTGCTGCTTTGTAGTCATGGACACAATTGTGACCTTCAGGCTCCTGCTGCTGTGAATTCCCTGCCATGATTGACAGTAACCTTGAACTGTGAGCTAAAATAAATGTGTTCTTCCTTAAATCGCTTTTATCGGAGTACTTTTTAATCACAGCAACAGAAAACAAACAGTTTCTTTTTGCAAAAAGAAAAAAAAGCCAATGTTACTGAGGGTGAGGGCAAACGGACCAGAAGGTACCACACACTAGCTGCTGTGCTTAATCTTGATTGTAAACTTAATGGGATTTAGCATTAACATGGAAACAAACCTCTGGAAATTTCTATGAATAAGTTTCTAGACTGGATTAATTGATGCAGAAAGACCTGCCCCAAATATGGGCAGCACCGTCCCATGGGCAGGGGACCTGAAGTGGATGAAAAGGAGGAAGGGAGCTGAGCACAGCATCCATCTCTGCTTCCTGACTGTGGTTGCCATGTGACCCGCTGCCTCACACTCCTGCAGCCATGACTCACCACCATGACGGACCGTGCCCCCAAACTGTGAGACAAAGAACCCCTCCTTCCTGAAGCTGCTTTTGTTAGACATTTTGTCACAGCAACAAGAGGGTGACTAAGACTAACACCCTTTAGGAAGCCAGACTCCCCAAAGCACAAGCTGGGGTGTGTGAATAAAACCCCATTTAAATACATGTGTGTCGGGACCCAGCAACATCATTGTTAGGATTTTGGCTCAAGAAGTTGACTTAGTGCTCACACTAAGTAATCTGAAAAATTCTCAGTGTAATTCTATATTCGTAAAACTAGAGAAAAGTGGTGTGCTGTGAATGAGAAATCTCTCCTGTAGGCTCTTGTATTGAAATCTTGGTTCTTGGGGGGGGGGGGCGGGCGGAGAATGAAGGAAGAGAGAGAGAGAGCAGGAAAGAAAAATGAAAAGAAATCTTGATCCTTAATTGGTGATGCTGTTTTGAAAAGTCGTGGAATCACTGGAAGGTGGAGACTCCCGGGAAGAGTCCGTCACTGGTGGGCAGGCCTTGGGGTTCCTTAGTTGGGTCTCACCTCCTGTCCTAGCCGCACACTCCTGCCATCACAGAGCTGCTGCAATGGACTGACCCTCAAACTGAGCCAGCAGAATGCCTTTCCTACACAAGTCACCAGTGTTTTGTCACAGCCACAAGGAAATGAACTGATACCATGGCAGCTCTCAAAATACCCAACCATCAGGTGACCAAATTATGGTCTATTTCTGCGACAGATTTTCAAAAGACAAATTCATTTACTTTCGTTATGTGCATGTGTGTTTATGGATACCCTGTAGGTGCAGGTACCTGCAGAAGCCAAGGAGGGCTCTCGATCCTCTGGAATTAGAATTACAAGTGGTTGTGAGCTGTTCCGTGTGGGTGCTGGAACCAAACCCAGGTCCTCTTGAGGAGCGTAAGTGCTCTCAACTCCTAAGCCAGCTCCACAGCCCCTGTGGTCGAATGCTTTCCCTGGTTTCAAAGAGTGGGTGTGATACAGGTGTATACTTTTCATCCAGTGAGTGCTTGTTGGGGGCACTGGTCTATGGTGGAGAGCTAGAAAGCCAGGATCTCTGGCTCACTGTGTAGTTTCTAGCCCAGCAGGGAGATGGTTCACAATGACAGTCTGGATGAGGCAGTAAGATGTGAAGGGTGAGGTGTGCCTGGAGCATATGGAAGGAGCCATGTCAGATGTGACCTGGATTTGCGGCTTACGTCATGTCAGTGCCCTCCAGCGAGTGGTTTCAGAGCTGTGACCCAGAGGATGGGAAGTGACGCAGAGGATGGATGGGCTGGGGAAGCTGGCATGGAAGATGCTCCCAGCATGAGGAGCAGGAGGTTCCTGTAAGGCCGAGAGCTAAAGAGTGAACCACAGGGGGGATTGCTCAACCAGCCAAGGGCTTGCTGTGAAGGCGTGGGGATCTCTGCCTGGTCCGCAGCATCCACATAAGAAGCTGGTCTCCGCTGTAATCCTGGCACTAGGAGGCAGAGACAGGAAGACCCCTCAGCCTCCCTGGCCGGCTACCGTAGCTGAATCAGTGAGTTCCAGCTTCGTTGAGAGATCCTGTCTCAAAAAGCAAGGTGGAAAGTGATTGAGGAAGACACCTGAACTCTGCTCTCCATGTCTACACACATGCGTGTGCATGCACACCCACACACATACAGACATGCACACTGGAGAACACACATACTCACACAAATTTACACACACACACACACACACACACACACACTCACCCCAAAAGAGTGAGCAATCAGGCTCCTTTTTAATGGAAGGCTCTTCATGTGAGATGAGTTGGAGAGTGTCTCACTGAAAAGCACAGCTGTGTATCTGCCCTCCCCGTGCTCCCTAGTCCTCCTTATCCAGGTCAACACTCTATGGCTGCAGCCCTTGGCTACTTCCTACCAACTCGTTACCTTCTGTGTTTGCAGCCTTGTGTGGCCCAAACCTCTTTCCTGGACTCTGATGGTTTCTTGCAGCTTACTCTCCATTTCCAGATGTGTTTTTGTGTTTTTCCTGCTTGTGGGTGGAGCTGTTTGTAGAGATAGATCAGGAAGGAGGGCAGGGGACAGGTGTGTGCTAAGGGGTTTGAGATGAAGGACCCAGATGTGCAAGGAGCAGATGAGGTCCTTCAGGAACAGTCCCTGTGTTAAAATCACGTTAATTATGACACTAGATATTAAGAAGTGGACAAAAGCCAGGCATGGTGGCACACACCTTTACTCCTAGCACTTGGAGGCAGCGGTAAGTGACTCTGTGAGTTCAAGGCCAGCCAATGTACTTAGTGAGTTCCAGGCTCACTAAGGCTTCATGGTGAGCTCCTATCTCAAGGAAAAAATAAAAGAGATGGACACATCACTTCCCTCTCAGCTCCAGGGTCTCCTTTTGTGAAATGAGAGAACTGGGTAGGGTGATTCCCGTAGCTGACCTACCCCCACCCCACCCAACCCCTGGCTTGTAGGAGTGTTAAAATCCACGGCTGAATGCATGTTCTACAGCCTCCATATGTTTGTTCTCTTCATCCACAGCATTCCAGCCTGCCCCTTTCTGAGCTCAGCACCAAGGCTTGTTGTATTAGAAGGCCAGCCCAGCTCACTGGGTTCGCCATTTACTCTCTAGTGAGAAAAGGGCACAGAAGGATAAACAGATGCCATAGCTCACCTTTGTAGAGGCCCAGACAGCAGAAGCTCTGAGTGGTGGACTGGCTTGCACAAGGTACAGACCGGTTCTGACAGAACAGGGTCAGAACCCATTTGCTGCAGACCCCTTTTAGTTCCCTGTACACATTGTATTCACACCATCTGGTGGTATTAGGAAATAAGCTGCTGTGTTCCCAGCCCAGGGGACAAGGGTGTTCCTTGCTAGAGAACACTTGAGGATGCTGATGGAAAGAAGGGCCTGGAGCTGAGTACTCGCTCCTCAATGATGGAGAAGGAGCACGCTGCACACAGTTCATGATTCTCAGCATTGAGAATACCGTTAGACCTGCCACAGAAGCTGGCTCCTTATGTCTTTGGTCTGCCTAAATTCAATGGCTCCATCTTGGAGTAACTAGTCCTCCCAAGGGGACACGAGGATGTCTTAGAAGCTAAGAGGGGAAACACTGTACCTGCAACCAGGTCAATTGGACCAAGCCCCTGTGGCCTGCCAGAGAGCTAGGCTCATCTGTGTGGACCAGAGAGGGATGAGTGGGGCTGAGATGCAGGAGGCAGGGGTGAACTCATGAGCCCCTGGAGAAGCCGGGCTGCAGAGGTGCAGAGGGGTGGAAGTGTGGTAGACTATGGAGTGGGTGGCTAGGGAGACGGGTCGGGGGGTAAAGCATTTCTGTGCAATTATAAGGATGTGAGTTTGGATGCCCAGAACCCATATAAGGCCAGATGGTAGTGTGTGGCTGTAATCCTGGTACTCCAGGCTGAGGCAGGAGGGTCCTTAGATGCTCCCAGGCCAGCTAGCATGTCTGCGGCCTGAAGCAGACAACAAAGAAACTGACCTCAAACAAGATGAGAAATAAGACTGGGCACTGGAGCTTGTCCTCTGACTTCCACAAGTGCACCGTGACATCGCTCCCACAGTCCACTGAGTGGACCTCCCGACCCAGGGGATGGGGACAGACCCTCTGCCTACCCTGTCTTTGTCTCTCCACCACCTTCCCATCTTCCCATCCTCCTCTCTGACTCCTTGTCCCAGACAAGGCCTAGTCATTGCTGCTACTCAGAAAAGGAAGAAGGACTTTGGGGTGGCTTCACCCTATTTCAGTATTAAGACGTCAAGTGGGTTGTGTGGGGCAAGAAACCAGCAGCGGCAATTTCTGGGACTTTTGTTTTTTGTTTTTTTTCAAGACAGGGTTTCTCTGTGTAGCTTTGTGCCCTTTCCTGGATCTCACTCTGTAGACCAGGCTGGCCTCGAACTTACAGAGATCCACCTGGCTCTGCCTCCCGAGTGCTGGGATTAAAGGCGTGCGCCACCACCGTTCGGCAATTTCTGGGACTTTGAAAGCAAGCTAGCTAGACTAGAAATCTAGTCCCCTCATATAAGTTGTGTGTGTAGACTGAAGAAAGGATTTTGGTGTGTGTGTGTGTGTGTGTGTGTGTGTGTGTGTGTGTGTGTGTGTGTGTGTATGGAGTGAAGGTTCCACAAAGGTCAACCTCAGCAGTCATTCTTCAGGTACTGACCACCTTGCCTTTTGCGACAGGGTCTCTTCCTTGGCCTTAGCTGTCTGAAGTGATACCAGGGACCCACCTGTCTCTGCCTCTCAGGCACTAACACTGCAGGTGTGTGCCACTGTTGCCAGCCTTTCACACAGGTTCTGGAGATCATGCTTGAAGAGCAAGCACTCTGCTGAGCGCACCGCCTCCCCAGCTCCCAGGCTTTGGGTTCCTGTGTGCCTCAATTTGTCATGTCTAAAATGGGAATGGAAGCCTCCTGGAGATTGGAATGATGAGCCTGGTCCAGACAGCCTGGATGCAGCAGAGTTCCCACAACCGCCTCTTGACCCCTGGGCAATGCTGACCTTTCCATTGTTGTCCCCCGACAAGCTAAGTGTGTGTCACTGGATGAACAAACTAACCTGGCTTCTAAGCCTTGAGCCCCTACAAAGTCCCAGCACAATGCTGGGATATTTGGACATAGCAGAGGTGGGGATGGTCGCCCCCTTAAACTCTGTGGGCATCTGTAAGCTGTGGGTATCTGCTAGGATTCCCTTCTCAGCCTGGCTAACATTAGGGCCCCGAGGGGTAGAGTTGGGGCTAAGGGTGGGGACCACACACTCACAAGCATCAGCAGGCTCTTGAGCTTGGCCCTGGGGAGCCACCTTGTTATCCGACTCCCATGATTCATAGGGTGTTGACAGGTGTCCTGGCATCCTCCTCCACTCCGCTCTTGGCTGGGAGCCAAAGTTAGCCTGCTACTCAGTGGGAAAGCCACCACAGGCCCTCAGGGCGGGAAAGCAGGCTCAGCTTAAGAACTCCTGTGTGGGATGGTTGGATGATTACAGCCTTGCAGCCTGCCCAGAGATGTAGCAGGTGAAGTCGGCCACAGACACTGTAGAAGTGGGAAGCCTGGACCATCTGCGAGCGGATGCTCACGGGCCGTGGGCCACGCAGGCGTGGACAGCCTGCTCTCATTTGTGCTGCTCTCTTGTCTCCAGCTGGAGCCTGTCTCCAAAGTCAAACACCAGATCCAGTTTATGAGGTGCCGGGGATGGAACCGAGGGCTGTGCATGCCAGGCAAGCACTCTGCCAACTGAGCCGCATCCCCAGCCCAGGAAAACAGTTTTCCAAACAGGATGACAACAACCATGTGGGAATCAGTGTTTGGCTTCAATCTTGGCGATATTGTTTCACACTGGTGTGACCTGAAGGCTCTTTAAACTCACGGTCTTTGAATAAGGATGGCACTATGGCTAATACACAGACTGAATGACACCCCTGCCACCGGAAACAGCTGGCAGATGAGATGGGGTTTGTTTCATCTTCTGTCACAGACGTGTGCAAATTTTTTTTTATGCTAAATCTCCCCCCTCCTCTCTATATGCAGATGTATCGTTTGTGTGTGAATGCCAGTGGGTGAAATAGCATGCTTGTGGAGGTCCAAGTACAGCCTTGGGGATTGGTCCTTGCCTTTTGGCTGCTTGGAGACAGGGTCTCTTGTTCATGACTATATTCACCAGGCTAGCTTCTCTGTGAGCTTCTGAGGACTCTTCCATCCCAGGTTCCCATCTTTGCAGCAGAGAGGGCCATGCTGCAGCGTCTGGCTTTGTATGGATGCTGGAGATCCAGGCTCAGGTCCTTACACTTGCTAGGCAAGGGCTTTACCCACAAGCCATCAGTCCAGCCCCAGGAACCATCTAGAAAAGTACTGCTGAAAAGAAGGCAGCTCACATACGGTGCTTCCAGAAGCGTGGTGGGACACAGGACGGTCCAAACGACCCCTTCACTGGCGAAGGCTCCAGGCAGCCGCTGGCATCCCTGTGAGCAGCACCGAGCAGTTGTCCTTTCACCAGGGTGACACCCAAGCAGTGATGTCATCCGGCTCTGCCCCTAATTGAGTTTTAATTACAGCACTTCTTAAGAGGAATGAAGTCCAAGCGCTGCACTCCTTGCATAATTCAATTTAGGTTAGCAGGGCAGGAGAGTTCCGAGCCCACACGAGTGCCATCTCTGCCTCTCTGAGGGGGGATTTCAAGGTTGGACATTGTTGTTTAATGAATGAAGCCCAAGAATGACACGTGGGCGCTGCTCCTCTTTAATTATGAATCATTAATTGCAGAGGAGAACCTAATTAGATTTCTACCGGCGGGAGATAGAGGCAGAGATCCCACCGATCTCTTCATTAACTCTGATGCTGAGGAGAAAAGACACAGGAAGGCTCACGAAGAGACCTCTGGACAGGATGATCACTTTCTTAGACTGCCTATGGGAGGGAACTGGCCCTGGGAGGCCGAGGGCCTCTAAGAGTCACGTGTCCAGCGGTCTGCTGGCTCCGGAGCAAAGGTGGTCATCCTTTTCCTTGAGATGCCTCCAGTTCTAGGAGACAAACGTCACACGCCCAAGCTACAGAAAAAGACCTTTGGGGCTGGACAGATGGCTCAGTGGGCAAGAACCCTTGCCATACCAGCGTATGAACCTGAGTCTGGATCCCAACACCCACGCAAATAGTTGTGAAAATGCCTATAAACCCAGTACTGTAGAGACAGGAGGACCACGGGGCTTGCCGGCTGCTAGCCTAGCTCCAGATTCAGTGAGAGACCCTGTCTCAAGGGAATAAGACAGGAAGCAATATAGCAGGCTACCTAACACCCTTCTCTACAGAGGTGCAGGTACATGTGCGCACACACACACTATAGAGCAGGACACCCAACACCCTTCTCTACAGAGGTCCTGGTACATGTGCGCGCGCGCGCGCGCGCGCACACACACACACACACACACACACACACACACTATAGAGCAGGACACCTAACACCCTTCTCTACAGAGGTCCGGGTACATGTGTATGCACACACACATATATACTATATACATCTGCACATAGAAGAAGAAGGAGAAGAAGAAGAAGAAGAAGAAGAAGAAGAAGAAGAGAGAGAGAGAGAGAGAGAGAGAGAGAGAGAGAGAGAGAGAGAGAGAGAGAGAGAGGACTCATCAAAGCTAAGCCATGGGAAGCTGGGTGTGATGGCATGTGTTTTTCACACCAACTACCCAGGAAGCTGAGCAGGAAGAATGAAAGTCTGAGGTCTGCTTGGGCTATAGAATGAATTTAAGACCAGCCTGAGCAATTTAACTGGAACTATCTCAAAATTAAAAAAAATTAAATATTTATTTTTAACTTGTGTCTATGTGTTCCTGCCTGTGTGAGTTTATGTGTACCGTGTGCATGCAGGAGCCTGTGAAGGCCAGAAGAGGGCATCAGATCACCCGGAACTGGAGTACCGACAGTTGTGAGCTGCCATGTGGGAGGTAAACCTGGGTTCTTTGAGAGAGCAGTGTGTGCTCTTAACTGTTGAGCCATCTCTAATGGCCCCTCAGAATAATTTCTTAAAGGTCTTAGGATGTCCCTCACTGGGAAAGAACAGAAAATGTAAGAATCTGGGCTCCATCGCTAAAGAAAAAGTTAAACCTTGAGGTTGCAAGTTCCACAGCCCTTGCAGGAGGTTAGACAGGCGTGAAGAAGGCTGTGTGGAACCCAAGCGCAGACCTTGGGAAGTTACTGAAGCCATCTGTGACTCCTCTCCAGTCCAAGCCTATCAGACTGTGGTGAGAGGGCAGGCAGAGTGCTTACCTGACATGCACAAAGCTCTGCATTCACCCCAGCCCAGAAGGCACGGGTGGAGGCCCACA
This sequence comes from Peromyscus maniculatus bairdii, assembly GCF_049852395.1. NCBI lineage: Eukaryota > Metazoa > Chordata > Mammalia > Rodentia > Cricetidae > Peromyscus > Peromyscus maniculatus. Next base: position 30,462,942 of record NC_134862.1, on the reverse strand, counting down.
CCTGTATTCCCAGCTCTCGGCAGGTGGAGACAGAAGTTCAGGGTCACCCTCTGAGACCTTGAAGCTAGCCTAAGCTAGAGATCCTGTCTCGAAAACAAACAAACTGGGTGGATTAAGGCAAACAAGCATGGAGTATTTTTTCAGACTGAATGGAAGTTTACTGTTCGGTTTCCCCAAGGGTCCTGCTGGTTCTGAGCCAGCAGCCCCCCAAGAGCTCACCTGGCTCTCACGTGAGGTCAGTACTTAGGATAATAGCAGCATGGGCCCAGCATCCTGAAGGGGGGTGGTGTGAGGGGTGCAAAGGGAGGGTGAGAGAAGGGAGGAGGAAAAAAGGGAGGAGGGAGGGGAGAAAAACTAGGTGGGAGAGAAGAGGGAGTAGAAAGGGGGAGAGAAGAGATAGAGAAGGAAGGAAAAGGGGAAGGAGAAAGGAGAGAAAGAAAAGGAGGAAGAATGTTGTAGAACATTATTTTAACTAGGCAAAGATGTGTTACATTTGCTTACACTGCAGAATATTACTTTAACTGTGTAAAGGTGTGTTACTTTCGTTTAGGCTGCATTTGCTTAACAATGTAAGGATGGGTGTTTAACTATGTAAAGATGTGTTGCATTTGTTTCACCGTGTCTGCCTAAGGCACCTGATTGGTCTAATAAAGAGCTGAACGGCCAGTAGCTAGGCGGAGACAGGATAGGTGGGGCTGGCAGGCAGAGAGAATAAATAGGAGGAGAAATCTAGGCTCAAAGAGAAGAACAAGAGGAAGAGAGAGAAGAAGGAGGAGAGAACAAGAGACAGGCCCCAGGGCAAGAAGCCAGGCAGCCAGCCAGCCAGACAGACAGCAAGAAAGTAAGAAGAGGTTAAAAAGCCCCGAGGCAGAAACATAGATAGAGGGAAGCAGTTGAGTTTAAAAAGCTAGCTGGACACGAGCTAAGCTAAGGCCAAGCATTCAAAACTAATAATAAGTCTCCGTGTCATGATTTGGGAGCTGGTTGGTGGCCCCAAAGAAAAGTCCTGGTACAGAAGAATGAAGGAGGAAGTAAGGGAGAGGAGGCAGGGAGGGAGGAAGGGAGGGAGGAGAGAGGAGGGAGAGGGAGAGCTAGGCCAGAGGGAGGAGAAAGGGAGGCCGAGGAGCCTGTGGGCGCGCTTAAGGAGGAAGGCACATCCAGGTGTGGGGTGAAGGGGACAGTCACTGCTTCCTAAAGCCCCAGCCCCTGGTGCCTGGGAACTACAGTGGATGCAGATTGCAGTCACCATGTCCCTCTGGCATTTTGCTAAGAGCTGGATTGTTTGTGAAGGGAATGGCTAGCTGATTGAGTGTCCCCAGTGGCTCGCACTTGGGGGTGGTGGTGAAGTGTTGCACCATGCTTTACTCCACAGGGACATATGACAACATCCAAAGGCAGATCGGACTATCATAGCTTGTATGCATCCTATAATGCACAGAGTAGAACCTCTCTCAGGGGGGCAGTTAACGGACATGTCAACTAGGCTGCGGAGTCCTAGGGAGACCCTAATCTGGACCCAGCATTCTCTCACTCTGTATCCTACTGTGTCCTGAGGGAGACACATGCTTCCAGGCAGTATTGGGTAGCAGCCACCTTGAGCCCACAGGCACAGGGGCGTGCTGGGTCCTAGCGGCTTAGAAGTATTTCCACCGAGTCATGTGGCTGGAGGCTGTAGTCTACATATTGGCCACCAGGTGGCGAAGTTGGGACATTCATCTATCGGAATCCTTGGACCTGTTCTGGATCCACCTCCCTTAGAGCTGGTGCCCCAGGCTCCTAAACTGCATCACGAATCACCTAGAATGAAAGTGGGGACATGGAGAGACAGACAGAAATGAAAAGATTCAGTACCCCTTTCTAACTAGCAACTCCTGGGGGCTTCCCGGTTGGCGGTGACTTTCTAGAGTGCTCTACCACAAAAGAAACATGCTGTTGTCCCCATTTGATTGCGGGCTGAGAGGGAGTGGTGGGGAGCAGGGGGAGTGACAAGCAGGGGAGCTATTCAGTGGAGCCGCCCCTGCATCTGACTCTCCTCCTGCCGAGGCAGTCCCCTTCCGCTACCCTTGGTATGGAAAGATGGCTCATCCGTCCTTCAGCACAGGAGAGACGGGCTGCTGGTGGCACGTGGTGGGCCAGGTGGATGGGGAGTCCCTTTCAAGAACCAGAGAGGCCCTCACAGGACAGATGAGCAGACAAGGGGTGCCAGCTTGGTCCCAAGGTCACATAGCTAGGTGGCTATACCACTCCCCTGTTCCACTCATCTTCAGTCTGCATGCGAACGGGCATATCAAGCTCCGGCTTCCACAGCCTTCGTCGGGTCATCTGGTGTGGCCCGAGTGGAAACTTCGGGGGAGGGAGAGTGAGAAAAGCTGAAAGGCTGTCTTTGGGTGTCCCGCCCGCCATCTCTGAGGGCCTTGAAGGACCCTTCCCACCCCACACCCGTAGTCCTCTGGGCTCTCTGGGGGGTGAGAGCCTCCCGACACCGCCACTGTGTGTACGTGTGCCTGCACACTACTTCTGTGACCGTGTCCCTGGCTGTGAACTTGTTACAGGTCAGTCTATTGCTGCACATCTCCAAATCAGCTTTCCTCACGAAGTGAAATCTCACCAGCTCCGCTCCTTGCTGACTGGAGAGATGCCGAGCGCTGCCGGTAGAGGGCACTAGAGGCACGCTGCAGGATAAAAGGCTGCCATTCCTGTTCCTGAACTCTGTTTTTGTCCAGCTTGCTTCTGGGAGGTCCCTGCACTTCCAGAAACCTCCCCCAGAGTGTCAGAGTGTCCGTGGCATCGGGGTGTGGCTGGTGAGCTTAAAAGCAGGTGGCCTCCTGGAAACTTCCTTAGGAAGTTCCACCAGGACCCAAACCAGCTTTCCTGAATGTTCCAGAACATTTCTGCCTGGGGAGTGAGGGGGGTGTTTCCTGATTGACCCTCTTTGTGTGTATTTGCCTCAGTAAACCTCTCCATCACCAGTGAGCTACCCCACCCTCTCTTCTGAAATGCACAGGACATCAACTACAACAAAAATTTACCTTGACTGAAATGTCTGCAGTGCTGAGGCCAAGAATCCCCAACCCATTTCTTTATTGTTGTTGTATGTGGTGTGGTGGCTTGTATGTGGGTGTGGGTGTGGATATGAGCATGTGTGTGTGTGTGTGTGTGTGTGTGTGTGTGTGCGCGCGCGCGCGCGCATGCATGAACAGGCCATCCATGTGGAGACTGGAGGTCAATGTCAGGCATCTTCCTCATTAACTCTCCACCTCAATTTATTTATTTATTTACCTATCTATCGATCCATTTATTTATTTATGGACAGGGTGTGTCTGGGACCTGGAACTCACCAATTTAGCTAGACAGGAATTCTTTGCTCCCCCAGCATTGGGATTACAGGTGCATGCTGACCTGCCTGGCTTTTTTTTGACATAGGTTGGGGGGCTCACACCGGGGGTCCCCACACTTCTGTAGCAAGCACCTTACTGAGTCATGTCTCTTGCCCAAAGCGTGCTCCGTCAACCCCAGATCTGAACAGAGGTGGCCCTTCCCAGCTCAGCCATGACTCTCCTGTCCTCTGAACACTGACCATTTTCTACTTGAGTTCCATGGGCATGGCAGAGAGACCCCTGGGCCCTGGCGTCCCTTGTGAGATTTGATCTCTGTCTAGTCACTTTTCAGACCCACACAATGAGAAGTCTTTCCCACAAATAATGTCACAACAGTGCTAGACACAGGACGGGAAACTTCAGAAGTGACCGACATCCCAGGAAGCTCCTGTCGGATGCCATGTGCCAGCATTGCCCTGGACACCTTTCACACATGACCACAGTCTCGTCTTTCCAGTTGGCGTCCTACCAGAAGCATTTCCCGTGTGCTCATTGCCTTTTGTCCCCCTGACAAGAGGCGACTTAAGGGTTCTCTTGAGCTCACAGTTCAAGAACCCACAGCAGCAGGAGCAGAAGGCTGGACCCCACCTCACCCCCAGTCAGGAGGCCTCCCTAAGACCTCAGGGTCTCAGTGACCCATTTCCTCACAAGACTCTACCTTCCCAACCTTCCCAAACAGCAGCACCAGCTGGGACCAGCGTTCAAACCCATGAGTCTCTGGGGCACGTTTCCCATCCCAGCCACAACACATGACAGCTTGCATTGCCCAAAAGAGGAACAGGAAGGGGGAGCTGAGAATGCGGTTTTCCTCCAGCTGTGGTGATCCCACGGTCCTGTTCCCTGGCTCTGGATCCCGGTGATGGTCCACTTCTTTGGTCCACTTCAAGAAGTGGGGGCTGGTGGTGAGGCAGGGGGATGGTTGCTGACAGGGTGAGCTGTCCTCTGCGAAGCAGGACAGACTCCGTGTCACAGCTTCCTGACTAGATGACTTCCTTGCTGATCAAACACCAGACTAACGACACTTAAAGAAGGATTTATTTGGGCTTATAGTTTGAGGGTACAGTAGTCCATCATGGAGGGAAGGCGTGGCGGCAGGGGCACCGGGCAGCTGGTCACATGGCATCTGTAGTCAGGAAGCAGAGAGAAGAGCATTGGTGCCCAGCTCTCTCTCTCCTTGTTACTCAATCTGGACTCTGCCCCCATGAGATGATGCCCCTATATTTAGGGCGGGTCTTCCCCAGAGCTGTGTCCACCAGGTGAATCTAGATCCTGTCAGTCATTCACCCTTAACCATCTCAGTGAACTTTGCCTCATACCCATGACACTGTGGTGTTACACACACACCCCGCCCCCACCCCCACCCCTAGCCATCTGGTGTTGCTGCTCCATCCATCCTTCACACTAGACTGGAATACGGGGCAAATGCAGTAGCCCCCTCTCCTCTCAATGGAACCCCTCTCCTCAGACTTCTTCTTCTTCTTCTTCTTCTTCTTCTTCTTCTTCTTCTTCTTCTTCTTCTTCTTCTTCTTCTTCTTCTTCTTCTTCTTCTTCTTCTTTTGCAAGCCCAGTGTGATAGTTTGAATGTAATTGGCCCCCATAAGCTCATAGCGAGTGGCACTATTAGGAGGTGTGGCCTTGTTGGAGGAAGTGTGTCACCGTGGGGGCGGGGCTTTGAGGTCTCCTATGCTCAGACTACTCCTAGTTAAGCTCACTTCCTGTTGCCTGCAGATCAAGATGTTAGACTCTGGGCTCCTTCTCCAGCATCATGTCTGCCTGCATGCCGCCATGATGCACCATGAAAATAATGGACTAAACCTCTGAAAACATAAGCCCCCCAGTTAAATGTTTCCCTTTGTAAGAGTTGCTGTGGGCCTGGTGTCTCTTCTCAGCAATAGAAACCCTAGCTAAGACATCCAGCGTGTGGACATGTCTATTTCCCAGTGCAGGCTGTAAGCCAGTACATGATCATAAGATGGCTGGGCCCCAAACCTTGGCTGCCCACTCACCATAAAGCATGTCTGAGACATCTAGAAAACGTGGGCATGGGTATCTACCAGATCCTCTGCTGCAAAGAGAATGCTGGGGCCCAGGAGACACTCAGCCAGCACAGTGCCCCCCATGACAGCATGAGGATCTGAGTTTGATCCTCAGCACCCATGTGGAAGTCAGACATGGCTGCACATGTTTATGATCCCTATCCTGGGGAGACACAGACAGGCCGATCTTTGGGGTTCACTGACCAGCCAGCTTAACTGGATCAGTGAAATTCAGGTCACATGAGAGACCTTGAGGATGATATCTGAGATTGACCTCTGACCTGCACATGCATGTACACACACACACACACACACACACAGAGAGAGAGAGAGAGAGAGAGAGAGAGAGAGAGAGAGAGAGAGAGAGAGAGAGTCTTCATGTACAGAAGGATGGGACTCAGTCACCCAAATAGCTCCCCAAGGTAGAATTTCTTACACTCCAATGATGTAGCATGAATGGTTGAGTCCTCTCGGGGTAAGGTGGCTTCCACCCCTATGCTTTCACTTGCTTTATGCATGAATCTTGATGGTCAGCTTCACCAGATCCATAATCACCACAGGAACAAGCCCCCTGCCATGCCTACAAAGGGTTGTCTAGATCAGGTTAATTGGGGTGGGAAGATACTCCTTAACTGGGCAGTACCATTCCATGGTCTGGGGTCCTGGATTTCAGGAGGGAAAAAAGGGAGCTAAGGATCCAAGCCCCAGCATTCATGGCTCTCTGCTTCCCGGTGGCTGTGGTGTGACCACCACCTCACACCCCTGCTGCCATGGCTTCCCACCATGATGGACTGTGCATCCTCCAACCGTGAGCCATGCAAGCCCTCCCTCCCTTAAGTTGCCTCAGTCAGGTATTTCGTCCCAGCAATGAGAGCAGGACTTAATACACACCATTTTAATTTCTTCAACGTCATGGCCATGTAACCCTTTATAAAACATGAGAGCTTTACATCTGAATAGCGGCCCAAAGAAAGAAGACATGGGACAGGAGCCATTTGTATTAAAAAAAAAAAAAAAGCATCATGCCAATAAACCACAGCACAGAGAGAGCAGCCATTCTGATTTCTAGCAGAGCATGGGAGAGGGGCTCATTAAAGATTCCAGGCTGGTGACTGACTTTAATTAAAATCTGAGCTGGGAGAGCCTGGAGAAGCCAGCCCAACGGATACGCTTTCAAAGGGAGGGAGGGGAGCAAGCAGCCGGATATTGACACGAATAAAGGAGACCTTAATTAAAGGATTAATGATGACAATAACAATAAAAACCGCTTCACCCTCACTTTGTGAGCACTTAGACAAGGTCCTTTGTGAGGCCATGCCAGGCAGAGGCCTTCCCCGCTCGGAGGACGCAGGACAGGACAGCCAGCCGGGATGGTGAAGGGAATATGTGTATGGCTGTCATCTGCAGGGTTGCTTCGATGGAACCATCCCTGTGGTTATGGACATAGATGTAGCTAACCTGTATCACCTAACAGGAGAACAGTCTAGAAGCCTTAATGAGGAGGGTGGTGTCCCACTGGCACTGTACTATAAAAGCAGGGAAGTCTTCTTCCCCTTCTTGCCTACTTGAACAACTTTTGGGAGAGAGACTGAGCATCACGTGTTTTAAAAATGCCATTTGTAGGGCTGGAGAGACGGGTCCACCCATAAAGACTCTGGGGATCAGACTCCTGAGAACCAGAGTCTGATCCCCAGAGTCCACGTAACGAGGAAGCATGGTGGCATACGCCTGTGACACCAGCCCTGGGAAGCAGAGACAAGCAGGTCCCTGGGATTCGTTGGTCAAGCAACCTAACTGAAATTAGTGAGTTCCAGGCCAGTGAGACTCAAAAATCAGAGTGGATGACAGCTGAGGATGACCTCTGCCTTCCACATGCACACACATGTGCATACACCCACCCACATGTGCCTCTCTCCCTCAGAGAGAGAGACAGAGTGTGTGTGTGTGTGTGTGTGTGTGTGTGTGTGTGTGAGAGAGAGAGAGAGAGAGAGAGAGAGAGAGAGAGAGAGAGAGAGAGAGAGAGAGAGATGGAGAAAGAGACAGAAACACACACGCAGAGAAAACTGTTTCCAGGGAGCTGCTCAGATGGGTCTGCCCACTGCCCCATTCTCAATGCCTCCCTTCCCGCCCATTGCCATCTCTTTTAGGTCCCCAGATCTCAGGGACTGTATCAGTTTGCCAGGGCTGTGTCGGTACAGTACCTCAGACTGGATGGCTTCAGTAACCAGAACTTACCGCCTTACAGTGCTGGGGGCTGAGGACGCTGGGCTGGTTCTCCTGAAGCCTCTCTCCTTGCACATGATAGCCTCATGTTATCTCTTGGGGACCATGTGTCCTAATCTTTTCTTGGGAGGACATCGGTCCCAAAGGATCAGGATGCAGCCCGCTCATACCATTTCCCCTTATTCCTCCTTCCCCCATCTCTCAAAGGGGCACTTGTAGCCAAGATTGGCCTCAAACGCTCTGTGTAGTCAGAGATGACCTTCAAGTTTGGATCCTCCGGCCTCTGCCTTCTCAGCAAAGGTGCTGGAGATGGAACTCAGGACTCTGTGCCACACACCGATACAAAGGCCCTCTCCTTAAACAACGTTATGTTCTGAGGTGCTGCTGCTAGGATTTTGACATGTGACCATTACATTATTTGTTTAGTGTGTGTGTGTGTGTGTGTGCATGCACACATGCACGTGTACATGCACACACACACACACACACACACACACACACATATCGTGCAAGCCCGTGCACTCGTGCATGCATACATGTATACACGCATCAGAGAGCAACCTTCAGGATTCAGTTCTATCCTTCCATCAGGTGGGTCTCAGGCATTAAAATCAGGCTGTCAGACTTGGCTGCAAGCACCTTTAACTCACCAAGCTGTCTTGTCGGCCCATGGTACAAATATTAGGAGGGCACAGTTGAGCATACGCACGGAACAGACTGCAACGCAAAAACTAACAAAATATGCATCTTCCTCTGGAGAAAGTCATCTTCATGCATCCTGTATCTGGAAGCTCTTTCTCTGCACCCTGTTTTCTTTGCCAGGCACATCGGCCCCTGAGAGGCGATGACAGAAAGTCTTGTCACATCCCTCGTGGTGGAAGGTAGGAGGTCTGATGAGACTTGATAAAATGAACAGGGCGTGCCGACTTCCTCAAATTAGGATTCTGTCTAAGGTGAACGGAATGTAAAGACTACAGTTAAGATCATAAATAAACCTTCCTAAGCATTTAAACCTACACAATTAATTATGAATATCTTCCACAAGTTTATCTGTAAGTAAACTCCACAGCACTGGGCTTCATTAGCCCACCAATCCCTCTGCACACAACAAGTTGGCAACCGTCACTGGCCAGAGTGGCTTGAGCTGGCTGTCTTTGCTTAGGATGTCTGCTGCCATCTACGGACCTGGTACTGGGGGGTAGATCCTCGCAGTGGGGTGATACCTACACACCCCCAAGCCCTACTGACTCCCGCTGCAAGGGTTCGAGCTTCGTTAGGTTCCAATTCCCCTTCTCTCTGGAATTTCCTCCATCTGCCTCATTGCCCCTGGTAGTGTGTCTTTTTCCTGTGCAGTCTCCTCTCTGAGAGGACGAGAATGTTCTCTATGAACTGTCTCTGTTAACCCTCATCAGAATTAGTGTCAAACCTGACAGTGTTGACCTGGCTTTGGATCACTTGCTTTTTTTTTTTTTTTTTTTTTTTACGATTTATTTATTTTTATTTTATGTGCACGAGTGTCTGTCTGCATGCATGTATTTCCACCAAGTGTGTGCTCGGTGCCTATAGGGGGCAGAAGAAGGCAGAGAGGGAAAGTCCCTGTTGGGACACTTTGATAACCATGCCGCCTGTTTCTCACTCTCTTCAAGCAGTGGTATTTGGTTGTGCACGAACCATGATGTTCGGCCAGGCATGCGCTGTATTTGCTTATGTGCGTACTTTTTTTTAATATGTGTGCAGACTATGGAGTGTGTCCCCTCACTTCCCATTTCCTTTCTTCATACCTCAACTGGCTCTGCTGCTTTTTTTTTTAAATTTAATATTTTATTTTTATATGCATTAGCATTTGACCTAAATATCTCCGTGAGGGAGTTGGATCCACTGGACTTTGAATTGCAGACAGTTGTGAGCTGCCGTGTGGGTGCTGGGAATTGAACCCAGGTCCTCTGGAAGAGCAGCCAGTGCTCATTAACCACTGAGCCATCTCTCCAGGCCCTGGCACTGCTTTTTTAGCCCATAAATAACCCTGACTTTGCTCCTCAGGAAGGTAAAGATTAAGAGCAGGCCTCAGGCCTCATGGTTGGCTATCCCATAAACATCTTCTCATTTGTAAAACTCCTCACTTCCGTGACTGCTGCCCATGCAGGCTAAATGGGCCTTACTCAGTACCAGAGTTACATATGTTGCAAGAACCACCACCACCATCACCATTACACACACACACACACACACACACACACACACACACACAGGAACATCAGAATGCAGATGGACATATAGGGAGAATCTTTAAAGAGGCGATCCAGTTAAAATGGGTGCTTTAGGGTATTCCTTCTGCCAATCCACTTGTATCCTAGAAAAAGATTTGAATTCATACAGAGACATCAGGGGTAGGCAGGCACAGAGAAGAAGCCAAAGGAGAACCCAGGAGAGAGGAGCCCTCCACAATTCAGGGAAGCCTCAGGTGAAACCTAGTCTCTTTGATTGTGCCTTGACCTTGAACTTCAGCCACCAAAAAGGGCGGGTAATGAACCACTGAGTTTCTTGTTAGGGCACTGGATAAACAGTCCTTGCCTCCTTCTCTCCCCATCATCACCTCCACAACCCCAGTGCAGCATGGGAAATCACCGGTGTCCTCACTACCCAGGGATCAGGCAGTGTTCCTTAACCAGCCAGCATCCTTGCTGGGAACGGGAAGACGGCCCTCAGCTTTCCATTCCCCTGGGCTGCACTGGGCTTTAAACATACATCCATGTGTATGCTATTCTTACCATGGCAGAAGAAGAAGAAGAAGAAGAAGAAGAAGAAGAAGAAGAAGAAGAAGAAGAAGAAGAGGAGGAGGAGGAGGAGGAGGAGGAGGAGGAGGAGGAGGAGGAGGAGGAGGAGGAGGAAGAAGAAGAAGAAGAGGAAGAAGAAGAAGAAGAAAGCATTCAAAGCAGTAAAAGTAAAGTCTTATAGGTGAGGAAAACAAGCTTCGAGGGGGTTAAGTGGCCAGTGGTACCAGTCCACACAGCCACACTGTATGCATTTTAGTTTGTGTGCTATAATGCTGTTCACCGCATGTTCCAGCCTTTTCTGTCTAGACACATGGTGAGGGTGTAGTTCCCAGGAATTTCTCATGCAGCCTTTGGGAAGATAGTGTGGTCAGTAACATGCTTGCTGTATGTGAGCGTGAAGACTTGAGTTAGGTCCCCAGAACCAAGTCAAAAGGCTTGGCTTGGTGGCATGTGCTTAAGACCCCAGGACTGGAGAGGTAGACACAGGAAGATCTTCGGGACTCATTGGCCATCAGGTCAGTGAGCATTCCCGTCTCAAAAAACAAAGTGAGCAGCCTTTGAGGAAAAATAGAGGTTGTCCTCTGGCCTCTACATGCACACACATACATGGTGCATGTGCAAGTGTGCACATGGACCCCCCCCCCCACACACACACAACAATATGCAACCAACGTGACTTGCTCCAATCAATGAAACCTGCAAGCAATAGGTGCTGGTTCAAGGCAGAAGCTCCCAGGACCAGGGAGAGTTGAGTAGTCATTTTTTCTAACCTACAGTAGCCAGAGCTTTCGTGTCTGTGATGAGCAGAGCCCCAGGGGCTCCTGACCTGAGTGAGAAGTGAGCCTGTGAAACAGAGTTAGTTGTCTGCTAGCATGCCTGACGTGATGGATCCTGACCAATGCGGGAAGCAGTCATCAGCTGTAGGAAGAATATCCATCAGACACTGCCTTCACAGTCAGAACCATCTATTATTCCCTGAAACAAAAGACCTGAAGAAGAAAATGATTCCCAGTTTGGATGAGTCTGAGCCCCAGTGACAGCCTCAAGGACATAGGTATTTTTCCACCTGCCACTTCAACACTCTCCTCCTGTTGCATGAACTTGTCCTAGGGAGATGTAAACAAATGCCTACTCATCCCAAATAGGGTTCTAACAACAGACCAAAGTAAACGATCCTACCCAAGTTCAGCTGCTGAGACAATGAGCTTATTGGGCTTCCTTACAGAGCATGGGGAAGGGTTACTCACAGGAGTGTGGGTTACCCCCAAACAGCTACATCATTTCAAAGTTCCACCCCATCAGAGATGATGACCTCATGGAAACTGCACCATGGTGTCTCTCTTTCAGTCAACTTCTACTTCCTGTATACTTGAGCATCTCCCAAGATCACTTGGGGCTGGATGGAATCCCCAGTCAGAGTCCTATGAGTCTCCCCTCCCTCCTCCTACTAGAGGAGTTGGGGAAAGTATGCCTCCACCTCTCACACACCCTTTAGAAATGACCATGGAATTTCCAGGACTCCTTCACCAGTGGAATTTCCTCGAACACAAAGGTGTCGTGTGTCTACTGGACTGTCCACTAAGGTGAGTCAGCATTGACTTGTGAAATGAAGAGACCCCTTTATTCTGTCTCATCCTTCCTGAGGGGCATGACCATTTAATTCTGGATCCTAGAAGGGGGACGTAGACAGCTGTTGTGTCACCCAGCCTTGTTCAGTGATCAGACAACCTGGGGCTCACATACCAGTGACCCCAAACCCCCAACCAACACCGCTATGTGGTGACAGACATGGAAAGACTCAGCACTTCAGGGAGGTACAAGGCCCCTGGCACACTCGTGGTCATTGAATATGGTACCAGACAGTTTATTGAGCCCCAGAGAGAAATGTGGGGATGCTGTGAGATGTTCTGTATGGCAAATGTGTTGCTCTGATTGGTTAGTAAATAAAACACTGATTGGCCAGTAGTCAGGCAGGAGGAAGTATAGGCGGGACAAGGAGGAGAAGAATTCTGGGAAGTGGAAGGCTGAGTAAGAGACACTGCCAGCCGCCACCATGACAAGCCGCATGTGAAAATGCCGATAAGCCATGAGACATGTGGCAAGGTATAGATTTATAGAAATGGGTTAATTTAAGATATAAGAACAGTTAGCAAGAAGCCTGCCACGGCCATACAGTTTGTAAGCAATATAAGTCTCTGTGTTTACTTGGTTGGGTCTGAGCAGCTGTGGGACTGGCGAGTGAGAGAGATTTGTCCTGACTGTGGGCCAGGCAGGAAAACTCTAGCTACAAGGGGACCCTTTGGGACAGAAACATAGTGTGTGTGTGTGTGTGTGTGTGTGTGTGTGTGTGTGTGTGTGTGTGTGTATGTTCATGTATGTGCACACACATGTGCATGTAGAGGTCAGAGGCCAACACTGGGTGTTGGGTCCCTCCCGACCTGTTGAATAGTTCCCAATAGGGGAGTGAGGACTAAGAAAAAGTAGACAGGAAAAACAGAGACATCAAAGAAAAGACAGAGACACAGGATATGTTCAGGAGGGCTCTCAGTCAATACCACAGCAGCCCCGAGTTTATTTCTCATTGCCTTTTTATACAGAAGCAAGAAGGAAAAAAGACCTCCACCCACCCACCCCCAAGGACACCATGATTCAAGGAACAAACAAGTGTAAACACCTCCTTAATTCTCAAGACATAGTAACCACACCTTTGGCCAAACATCCTGTTACCCAGCCTTAAGGAGCAAAGACAAGCTTGAACTCTTTGACCTTGAGTCCAGGTGGAATCAAGCCACAAGCTGGGGTCACTGTGGGCTCTCACATCGGGTGTCTCCCCCAGCTGATTGTTTTTTGAGACAGTGTCTCTCTCATGAACCTGCAGTTCACTGATCTGACTGGGCTGGCTGGCCAGTAAGGCCCTGGGATCTGCTTCAGCCTCCCCCGCGCTGAACTTACAGGTGCCTGCAACACACTTACTATTTGTGTGGACGTCAAGGATCCAAGCACGAGTCCTCCTGCTTGCAAAGCAGTACTCTACGGGCGGAGTCACCTCCCAGCCACCGCAGAGGCACACTTGCTCCCACGTGTGCGGGTGAATACCCTGGTGTGTCCTGCTGCAGCCCCGGATCCCCAGCATCCACACAGCCATCAGTCAGAGGGGCTTGGGGAGCAAGACTGGCTTCCCGGCATATTAGCCACCCCTTCTCAGCCTCCCGTTTGCACAGCAGCACTGGGTGATTGATTCATTAAAGCCCTGTTTGCTATTTTCACTTTGGGAAATAAACTGACAGCCGAAATTATAACTACATTTAAGACAAGGATGACAGAACCAGATTGGAACTTACCAAGGGAAACTTAACACAGTCACATCAGGAACAGGCAGGATCTGGTGTCAGGGAAAACACTCCCACCCTCTCACTAACCGTTTCTCTGGACTTCCATCCGAGAGAGAGAATTTCAGCCTGGATAAGGCAAGAAGCTGACCCTATGGGACAGTTCTGACCCCTTGAACGGCAGGGGTACAGGCCAGGGGATTTCTGAGGCAAAATAACTTTTCCTGAAACACTCAAGTGTTGTTTTTGAGATGGTTTTGTGTAACCCGGGCTGGCCTCAAGCTCAGTATGCAGCCCAGGATGACCTTGAACTTCTGATCCCGCACAATGCTGTTAGGCAAGAACTCTGCTGAGCAGAGCTGCCTCTGTGGCCCCAGCAAATGTTCCTGACCTAGAGAGAAAGCACAGCCTCTCACGAGAGCAGCTAAAGGTTTGTGTGCGCACATCGATGTTGGTTTGTAACACAGCTGTGCATCCGTGCGTACTGTGTGCGTCTAAGTGTGCATGCATGTCTGTGTATCATGCCCCTGGAGGAGAGAGGATGAGGAGGAAGTGGTAAGTAACCTTACTTCTCACCTTTTCTAGTAATGCAGACCCCAGGAGCTGCCTAGGGTGACTCTTGGAACTCCCATAACGTACTTGGCTTAAATACTCCTCTGTCCCCACTAACCAGAGCTGCACTGGAAAGACCCAGGCCATAGGGACAGCTGGGCTAAGACACCAACATCCCACAGGTGCTAGGCTGCTAAGTTAGCCCAGAGTTTCCTTCCTGCTTCTGTTTAGGTGGGGGACCCCGGGGCCAGAAAGCTGGGGACTGCCCAGGGCAGGTCTCGAGTTGAGAGTGGAAGCTTCCACACCCAGAAATCGCTGACTCAGATCCCTTCCCTGGAGCCCCTCTGGGCCTGGGTGAGCATCACTGTCCTGCAGTGGCTGTGGCAGTTCTGCTTTGCCCAGGCCCTGACAGAGTTCTTAGGTCAGTGCCCTGCTTCAAGACCGGCCATCTGGCTCTGTGGCTGAGGTAAACACAAGCGTTATGCTTCCTTCCATATTTTTCACAGGGCGTGATCACGCGCCCAACACTGAGTGAGGCGCCCCAGGCAGAGCCGAGAGTGGTCTAGCACCCAGGAGGTCTTGAGCTCAAACCCCAGCACCCCCCAGAAATGAGCATAGTAGTGGTGTGCTCCTGTAATCCCCACACTTGGGAGGCGGAAGCAGGAGTGTTCGAGTTGAAGGTCATCCTCAGCTCCGTGAGGAGTTCAAAGCTGGCCTCTGTTTCATGAGACTCTGTCTCAAAAACTAAGCCCCCTCCAAATACTAGCCTATTCTGTTCCACCCACGGCACCATGGACGGCCCCTCCCAGTGCCACCCACTGTACCCTGACAAAGTCTTGTCCCTTCTGAAGTTCTCGCTGCAGGAGAGAGCAGGAGATCTGTGAAAGTCACTCCCTGGCCCAACGTCCTTCCGCTGTGGAGTCAGGCACCCTCCCTGTGCCCTGCAGGCTCACTTGCCCAGAGCCGGCTGAAGGACACCGAGCCTCTCCAGAAGCATCCAGACTCTCGCAGCTTCATCTGTAATTGGGGCAGTCGGCCCATTAGGAATTTGGATGGACCCAAGCCCGAGTCTTCAGCACTGCTCAGAGTAAACAAGAACAATCCGAGATTTGACTTCTGCGCAGTTCATTTAAGCTCTGCTCAGAATATCAATCGGCTGCTTTGCTGCCAACCCACTCAGTCCTGTCTCAGGCCCGAGCTGAATGACAAACAGCAGGCGAGGCCATGAGGAATAAACCCGGACAAGCAACCTGAACTCTTCCCTGAACCCCAGTGAGGCTCCTGGGGGAGTGAGGAGCCCAGGACAACCCAGGGTGGGGTCGGGGTAGGTCACCTGTCTGATGTTCCCAAGGGCCTGTGGGTACTGCTAGGGGAAAAAGGAATCAACTAAGAACACTAGAGAAATTCCCAGGCAGGAACTAGACGTGTACCTCAGTGGGTAGAGCCCTTGCCTAGCATGCACAAGGCCCTGAGTTCATCCCCAGGGCCTTACTAAACATAGGTGCCTATGCCTGTTATTCCTGTACCGGGGAGGTAGAGGAAGCAGGACCAGAAGCTCAAGGTCATCTACAGCTATACACCCAGTTCAAGGCCAGTCTGGCACACATGAGACCCTATCTTAAATGCAGGGGTGAGTGCTGGAGGGGAGCCTCACAACATGTGGACCTGAGTTCGATTCCCCCAAAAACCGTGTTTTTGGTTTTGTTTTTGTTTTTTTTAAGACAAGCACAATAATGTGCTGTTGTAATCGCAGCCCTGGGGAGTGGAGACAAAGGGGTCCCTGGAGCTCAGCAGTGAGTCTGTCAGGCTGATTTTGTGAGTTCGTTTCAGAGAAAGAGAGACCTTGTGTCTAAACAAATAGATACATAAAGTGGGGAGTGATTGAAGAAGACACCTCTGGTTTCCTCATGCAGGTACACAGGTGGGCACACATAAACTTCCAAGTTCCTAGCTGGGTCACAGTACTTAACTCTCACCTGGAAGGGCTAGGTTCTGGGTTTAGAAGGGGGTGCCTAAGAGGCACCGGGGAAGCAGTTCTGGCTTCTGGCTTCCTGCTGAAGGTTCTCTTGAGTATCAGAAGTGGCCCACCAAGGTGATGGGTGCGGGAGGGAGCATTGGGTACCATAATCACCCATCTCTTCGCTGCTGGAAGACTGGCGCTTCATGCTTGTGGCAGACTAGTGGACCTCGGAGGAACACGCCTCTCTCTCCCAGCTTCTCCTGCTGAGCAAAACCGAGTGTCCAGGGTCAGGAGGTGTGTGCCATGGTCATCAGAGGCACAGCCTTCCCCCCAAACACATCCTAGGGGCCTCTCCACCGGAGCCTTGCTACTGAGCTAAAACTTAAGGGAGGAGACATAACAAGACAGTGACATTGGGTATGAAGACGATGAACTCCAGGGATCTGCCTGATTGTCCAATACGAGACCAAGTGGTTTCCACCGGAGCTCTTCCCTCCCCCAGCCTCTGCACTCCATCAGAACTGCGGAGTGTGACGACGAGTCAGGGCAGGTGGGCACATGCCAAGGCTGCAACCCAACACTGAGACACCCAGGATGTCACACAGCCAGTGTCCTGGAGTGCAGTGACCTCCACTGACAAGTGAGCAGTTCTGACTTAGTCTTTCTGATCACCTTACCATCTTTTCCTGTGACTTTCCAAGCCACTGTGGCAGAGCGAGAGAGAACATGGCTGTGACACAATGCAGGGGCTGAGCCCCACAGTAAGAAAACCAGCCATCGTTAGCAAGTCCTGCCCTGGAAAGACTCCAGTTCCTACAAAGATGGGGGCCTTTTGGGTAATCCAGCAGCATCTCTGCCTTTAGGTACGGCATGTCCCACCCACTGCAGGAAGCACGGGTTAGTTATGAAGGAGGCCTACTGGGAAATGGTCAACTTATTTAAAACAATATAGGGTGTTTGTTTCACTTTTTTTTTTTGTAAGTCAACCGAGCAATTGGCCACTTTGTAGATGGCATTTGCCACAATCTCCAAAGGCTGAATCCAGGGCCTGGGGAGGAGGCTCAGTCTGTGAAGTGTTTGCTGTCTGACGTAAAGACCTGAGATTTCATTCCCAGGACCCGTGTAAAAGCCAGGTAGGGTGGCGTGTGTCTATAATCTAAGCACTGGAGAGTCAGACAGGCAGATCCCCAGGGTTCACTGTCCAACCAGGAGAGCCAACCCTGTGAGCTCAAGGCTCAGTGAGAGACTCTATCTCGATAAACATAGTGGAGTGATCAAGGAGGACGCCCCCATACTGACCTCTGGTCTCCATGTGTGTGTCTGTGTATACACTGTACACATTGTGAACACATGGACATATGCACATAAACACACACACTTTACACACAGTCACATACCAAAAGTAGACTGGGCATACCTAGGAGTCTAGAACATCTTCTAGAATACAGAAAAGTTCAGGTAGATATGGAGATGCTGTGTCCAGCCAATATGCAATATCTGGGAGCTTCCAGAAACCTCTAAGCCTGGGCCTGTCTACAGAGTTCAAAGAGAAGAGGCTTGATTCACTGTGAGTCATTATGTAATTGCCGTTTTATTCCATCTTGCTTTGCTATAACAATATACTTGGTGCTGTGTAACGTGCAAAGAAAAGGGCGTATTTGACTCATGAGTCTGGTGGCTGGGGCAGCAGGGCAGCATGGTGCCAGGATCCCAGAATCCCAGAATCCCAGGATCCCAGCCCACCGTGGCTGCCTCACAATATAGCAAAGAAGGAGGAAGGGGGCAGTCACGTGTGGCAGAGACTAAGGATAGGCAGGCCTTGATCCCCAGTAGCCTGCTCTCCTGAGAGCCAGCTCACTCCTGTGAGACCCAACCCATTCCCACAAAACCAGTATTAATGTATCCATGGGGGCAGAGGCTCCACCACGCACCTCTCTTCTACCAGGTCCTACCTCAGCACTGCCACATGGGGGGACCAAGCTTCCAGAATGTGAATTTGAGATGAGCATCAATCTTATCCAAGCCACAAGAAATGTGGAAGGCATTGCAGGACCCCAGAAAGGCAGAGCAGGCTTGTTGGGTTTTTAGATAGAGTCCTGCTTTGTAGCTGGAGTAACGGCTTTACCAGTTAAGACTGTCTGATGCACAATCATGAAAACTGGAGTTTGGATCTCAGTGACCACATTACAAGCTGGGCATCATGGGCATGCCTGTAACTTCAGATACAAAGGGGCCAAGACAGGACGTATTAGTCAGGGTTCTCTAGAGGAACAGAGAGACAGAATGTGTGTGTGTGTGTGTGTGTGTGTGTGTGTGTGTGTGTGTGTGTGTGTATGTGTGTTTATTAGAGTGGCTTATAGGCTATGGTCCAGCTAGTTCAACAATAACTGTCTACCAATGGAAGGTCCAAGAATCCAGTAGTCATTCAGTCCACAAGGCTGGATGTCTCATCTGTCTTTATTATATGCTGGAATCCCAAAGAAGCAGGCTCTAATGCTAATAAAGGAATGCACTTGACTGTGAGAGTGAGGGCGAGAAGGCAGAGTGAAAGCTCCCTTCTTCTATGCCTCATATAGGCTGCCAAGAAGGTGTGGCTCAGATTAAAGGTGGGTCTTCCCACCCCAAAAGATCCAGAGTAAAGGTAGGTCTTCCCACTTGAAATGCTTTAATCAAGAAAAGTCCCTCACAGATGTACCCAGCTGCTTGGGTTTTAGTTAATTTCAGATGTGGCCAGGTCAACAACCAAGAATAGGTGTCACACAGGAGGATCCCCTTAGGCTTGCTGGCTTCCAGCCTAGCTGAGAAGACATGAGCCCCGGGTTCAGGGAGAGAGCCTGCCTCAAAGGAACTGGTGGAGAGTGATGGACAAGGACACTAGATACCACATTTGTATGTGCATACAGGTGTATTGACATGTGTATATACTTAAACAGACACATGCACACAAGAATACACACCACACACACACATACATACCACATACCACACACACACACACACACACACACACACACACACACACACACACTGATTCTCTGTGCAAATGCTCAGAGGCAGGCAGCTTCACTGACCTGGCCTGCATCAGCCGCGTACATTGGGCACTTGAAGGTCCTTCAGTGACATTCACAGTGACGTCAGGTGCTCCTTAAGAACGAGGTTTGTGCCTACACGCCACACCCATCACTGGCTATCAACCTCCGTCACCCCTTTCATCCGCTCTGACCCTTTTCTCTCCCCGTCTCTTTTAACTTGTTTTGAAAAACTATCTGCATGTTTGTACAGATCTGCAGATGGTTTCACAGGACTCAAAACTGAACAAAATGAGGAAGTAAGAACGTCGCTCTAAAAAAGACTTTCAGTCTGCATCACGAACAATGCAGGCTCCGGGCTGCTGGCTGCAGCTGGCACCATACCCGGCTCCCGGTGTGGTCGGCTTCCTGGCCTCTGTACCAAGAGGCATTCAGGAAGGGGTAGATGGTGCCTCTGCGCAAATGTGACCACGTGCACAGGGCATGGAATGAACATCTTGTCCCAACTCGCCTGTCACTAGTCGCTTGAAGAGGCCCTTTCCCCTTAGGTTTCAAGGGCAAACTGGTAGAAAGTGGAGTTGGGGGTCTGTTTAGTGTGTGGTGTGTGTGTGTGAAGGTGCGTGTGTGGCCCGTGTGAGAGGGCAGGGGACGGCTTTTGGGAATCGGTTCTCTCCTGTCACCTGGTGAGTTCCAAGCATGGGTTGTCAGGCTGTGTGCAATCCCTTTTACCCACTGGGCCCTCCCACCAGCCTGAGCTGGCGTTCATTGAAAATATAAAGGGGCAGAGGGTGACTTAATTCTAGTTCAATTAAAACATTTTTTTTTTATTGAAGGGTGTTCAGGGGCAAAATAAAGCCACACCCGAGGGAATTGCGGCTCTTTTTAAAAACTGCAGAGAAGCACCCTTCCCCCTCTATAACATTGCTCAAAAAGTGTAACCCAAAGAGTTACAGCAAGGTGAGGCGTTAAAGAATTTCCCTGTAAAGAAGCTCTAAGATGGTTTTACAAAGGGCATCATTAGACTGAGGGATGAGAGCAGAGCCGCTCAGCATCACTAAGGTTTTATGGATGGCATTTGGATGACAAGTAACAACAGTTCATTCATGGTCTGACTGAGAGGTGCCTACGATGGCATTTGCTGTCTCCAGGGGCCGTCCGACTTCAGCAGTGGTGTCCCGGTCTCCTGACTTCCTCCGCAGGAAGTCTGACCAGGGTGACACTTTCCTTCCCAGGTCCCCACGACGTCTCCGTTTTTCTCGCCTGCCTCCGGAGGATGTTTCAAAGTCACGGTTGTTCCAGTTGTTCCACTGATCTCGGCCACCACCTTCTGCGGCCCATGACGTCACAACGGGATTTGTGACTGAGCAGCAACCGTGCCCCTAAACAGTTCTGAAGCCACAGTCGCTGCTTCCGATTTATCTGGAGCCTCAGCAACTCTGCCATGTGGAAACAAGACCACTGGCCTCGCAGGGGTTTGCGTGGATCTCTTCTGCTGTTGTGCCTGGTTCACGGGGCCGTAGCCACACAGTGCTCACAAGCCCCAGGGACAGTCCCAGTCAGCCTGCATGGGTCCTCTGGGACCCACAAGGGAGATTCCCAAACAGAGGGAAGCTGCCGTTATCCTCATCGCAGCCACCTCCCTCTGACCCCCTCCCTCTGACCCCCTCCCTCTGACCCCCTCCCTCTGACCCCCTTTCTGACCCCCACTCTGGCCCCTGACTCAGACACCCTCACTCCCACATCCTCTTTTACCAACTTAATTCGAGCATCTCATTGATCACCTCACTTTGACTAGAAGGAAAAGCCAGCAGAGACAGATGGGACTAGTTACGCTCTGAGCACTGAGAGGACACCTGAGCTGTTTGGTGACTCCACATGGCTGCCTGCCTCCTAAAGACCAGGGGCCAGTGAGATGCTCTCCCCCTTCACTGCCGGAGATGGTTCCTGCTGCCTACTGGAGAGCCAAGAGGTTGGGGCACTTAAGATAGTGGAGACTTCTAGATGCTGTCCTCTGGCCCCACAAGGGGCCACCCTTACTTCCTCTGTCCCTGTTTTTTTCTAAAGTGTGGCTCTTGAAGTATGAAACCCAACTATGAGTCTGCAGATTTTTGTTTATGGAAGCGATGGGCCTCCAGACCTGTGGTTTCATTTTGAGCTGTGTTGAAGTGGAAAACCAACAGTGAAATACAACTTCTCCGTTCCAGACTATACCAGGCTTGACCCTGCCTGAGACAAGGCCAGGTCCTCTCACAGGCTAGGGTCTCGGACTGAGATCTGCCTGGGGCAGAGGAGGCAGAGTACGTCCAGTCTTGTCTTTGTGAGCACTGCTTCATGAGTGTCCTTGTACCCATATCCAGAAACCTATGACATAAACGCTCTCTTTGACATGCAGCCAAATTGCTCATCAGAAGAGGTTCAGAAGCACACCCCAGAACTTCAGTCAAGAGATGCCCAACTTACACGTTTACTCATGGTCTGTCCAGCTCTTTGTTTGTGTACCCTGACATTTTCAAAGGTCTTGTCATTAATGACTCATTTTTCACCCTGAGAAAGTTTTGTCCATTTTTCTATTTGTGCTCTTCATATATTCTGGAAATTAGCCATTTCTTATACTATTTATAAGAAAATATAATACTTTTCTTAATGGTGATGGAATACGTATGACATGGAAACAGAAGGAGAAAATCTGGGGGGGAAAGGGGACCAGCAGAAGGGATGCAAGAAGCACAGAGGACAGTGGAGGAGAAGGGGGAATTGAGAAAATGCAGGGGACAGTGGGGAGACAGTGAGCAGGAGAGTGGTGAGACAGTGCACAGGACAGTGGGGAGACAGTGGACAGGACAGTGGGGAGACAGTGAACAGGACAGTGGGGAGACAGTGCAGGGGACAGTGGGGAGACAGTGAACAGGACAGTGGGGAGACAGTGCACAGGACAGTGGGGAGACAGTGAACAGGACAGTGGGGAGACAGTGCACAGGACAGTGGGGAGACAGTGAACGGGACAGTGGGGAGACAGTGCACAGGACAGTGGGGAGACAGTGAACGGGACAGTGGGGAGACAGTGCACAGGACAGTGGGGAGACAGTGAACGGGACAGTGGAGAGACAGTGCACAGGACAGTGGGGAGACAGTGAACAGGACAGTGGGAGACAGTGCACAGGACAGTGGGGAGACAGTGAACGGGACAGTGGGAGACAGTGCACGGGACAGTGGGGAGACAGTGAGCAGGACAGTGGTGAGACAGTGCACGGGACAGTGGGAGACAGTGTATGGGACAGTGGGGAGACAGTGAACAGGACAGTGGGGAGGACAGTGCACAGGACAGTGGGGAGACAGTGAACAGGACAGTGGGGAGACAGTGCACAGGACAGTGGGGAGACAGTGAACGGGACAGTGGGAGACAGTGCACAGGACAGTGGGGAGACAGTGAATGGGCCAGTGGGGAGACAGTGCATGGGACAGTGGGGAGACAGTGCACAGGACAGTGGGGAGACAGTGAACGGGACAGTGGGGAGACAGTGCACAGGACAGTGGGGAGACAGTGAACGGGACAATGGGGAGACAGTGCACAGGACAGCGGGGAGACAGTGCATGGGACAGTGGGGAGACAGTGCATGGGACAGTGGGGAGACAGTGCACGGGACAGTGGGAGACAGTGCACGGGACAGTGGGGAGACAGTGAGCAGGACAGTGGTGAGACAGTGCACGGGACAGTGGGAGACAGTGCATGGGACAGTGGGGAGACAGTGAACAGGACAGTGGGGAGGACAGTGGGGAGACAGTGAACAGGACAGTGGGGAGACAGTGAACAGGACAGTGGGGAGACAGTGAACAGGACAGTGGGGAGACAGTGCACGGGACAGTGGGGAGACAGTGCACGGGACAGTGGGAGACAGTGCATGGGACAGTGGGGAGACAGTGCACGAGACAGTGGGGAGACAGTGCACGGGACAGTGGGGAGACAGTGCACAGGACAGTGGGGAGACAGTGAACGGGACAGTGGGGAGACAGTGCACAGGACAGCGGGGAGACAGTGCATGGGACAGTGGGGAGACAGTGCATGGGACAGTGGGGAGACAGTGAACAGGACAGTGGGGAGGACAGTGGGGAGACAGTGAACAGGACAGTGGGGAGACAGTGAACAGGACAGTGAACAGGACAGTGAACAGGACAGTGGGGAGACAGTGCACGGGACAGTGGGGAGACAGTGCACGGGACAGTGGGGAGACAGTGAACAGGACAGTGGGGAGACAGTGAACAGGACAGTGGGGAGACAGTGCATTGGACAGTGGGGAGACAGTGGACAGGACAGTGGGGAGACAGTGCATTGGACAGTGGGGAGACAGTGAACAGGACAGTGGGGAGACAGTGAACAGGACAGTGGGGAGACAGTGAACGGGACAGTGGGGAGACAGTGCACGGGACAGTGGGGAGACAGTGCACAGGACAGTGGGGAGGCAGTGCAGTGGACAGTGGGGAGACAGTGCACGGGACAGCGGGGAGACAGTTCACGGGACAGTGGGGAGACAGTGCACGGGACAGTGGGGAGACAGTGCACAGGGCAGTGGGGAGACAGTGAATGGGGCAGTGGGGAGACAGTGAGCAGGACAGTGGGGAGACAGTGCATGGGACAGTGGGGAGACAGTGAACAGGACAGTGGGGAGACAGTGAACAGGACAGTGGGGAGACAGTGAACAGGACAGTGGGGAGACAGTGAACGGGACAGTGGGGAGACAGTGCACGGGACAGCGGGGAGACAGTGCACGGGACAGTGGGAGACAGTTCATGGGACAGTGGGGAGACAGTGCACAGGGCAGTGGAGAGACAGTGAATGGGCCAGTGGGGAGACAGTGAGCAGGACAGTGGGGAGACAGTGCACGGGACAGTGGGGAGACAGTGAACAGGACAGCGGGGAGACAGTGCACAGGATAGTGGGGAGACAGTGAGCAGGACAGTGGGGAGACAGTGAGCAGGACAGTGGGGAGACAGTGCACGGGACAGTGGGGAGACAGTGAACAGGACAGCGGGGAGACAGTGCACAGGATAGTGGGGAGACAGTGAGCAGGACAGTGGGGAGACAGTGCACAGGACAGTGGGGAGACACTGCACAGGACAGTGGGGAGACAGTGCATGGGACAGTGGGGAGACAGTGCACAGGACAGTGGGGAGAGAGTGAGCAGGACAGTGGGGAGACAGTGAACAGGACAGTGGGGAGACAGTGAACAGGACAGCGGGGAGACAGTGCACAGGATAGTGGGGAGACAGTGAGCAGGACAGTGGTGAGACAGTGCACGGGACAGTGGGAGACACTGCACGGGACAGTGGGAGGGGGCGAAGGGTGAGTTGAGACAATGTAAATCCATACCTGTTTGGAAAATTCCAGAGAAACCATTCTTTGTTAAAAATTTATTCTTGATTCATCTTCTTAAAACAAAACTTTCTATCCCCCTGTCTGGCTAGCTGGAACTTTGATGTGATCAAACAGTTTCTGGGTTTTGACTTTGCTTGGAAAGTACTTTCATACTCCAATAATGTCTCTAAAACTACTAAAAGGGTTTACTTTTTTCTGGGTTTGTCAATTTTTGCATCTGCAGCTGACTCATCAGGTTGCTGTCCAGTTGCCCCAATGTAATGTATTAAAAAGTTTATCTTTTCTGAAATCTGTCCCCTTTTTGCTTAAAGGTGAATGGTGTTCCAGAGAGTGACACCTTCAGGTCCTTTGGCCTACACACATGCATGCACACATGTATGCACACACACATGCACACACACACACAACATTTTTGTATTTTAGTATTTTAATGCACTTACGTTAAATTTATAAATTTATCTAGGAATAGTTGACGGCATTTTAGCATTGGGTCTTCTTTCCAAATCATTAATCCACATCTCTTTTTTTTTTTTTTTTTTTTTTTGGTTTTTCGAGACAGGGTTTCTCTGTGTAGCTTTGCGCCTTTCCTGGAACTCACTTGGTAGCCCAGGCTGGCCTCGAACTCACAGAGATCCGCCTGGCTCTGCCTCCCGAGTGCTGGGATTAAAGGCGTGCGCCACCACCGCCCGGCTAATCCACATCTCTTAAAAATGTACTTCAGTCAAATTTTGAAGTTTTTTCTCATACAGAGGCTTTATTTATTTTTTGAAAAAGATTTATTTTATTTTTTAACGTGTGTGTGTGTGTGTGTGTGTGTGTGTGTGTGTGTGTGTGTGTGTGCACATGTACACACGAGTGCTATGCCCGTGGTGGGAAGAGGGGTTGGATCTCCTGAAGCTGGAATTGAGCCTTGGGTCACGGCTATTGTGAACATCCTTGCTGGACAGCAGGGGCCCTAACTGCTGATCCCCTCTCCCACCACGAGGCTAGGTTTCTTTCTTTTGTTTTGTCTTTCAAGACAAGGTTTCTCTGTGTAGCCCTGGCTGTTCTGGAACTCATTCTGTAGACCAGGATGGCTATAAACTCAGAGATCTGCCTGCCTCTGCCTCCTGAGTGCTGAGATTAAAGGCATGTGCCACCACCACCCAACTAAGGCTTGATTTTTTTTTTGTTGTTGTTGTTGCATTTATTGTTAGGTATTTCATCCCTTTGTTTGCAATATTAGTGAGATGGTTTCTTACAGTCTACTTATTATATTTCAAATTGATAGCTGTTTACAGTAAGAAATTGTAATTTCATTTTAATTTTGTTGTCAACCTCTTCACATTTTCTTAATATTTTTATTATATTTCAGTTCTTTTATTTAGTTCTAGCTTCTTAGATATACAATTATATATGTTGATAATAGTAATTTTGTTGGAAATGATCACTTCAGATATTACACCATTAAACTGCCCTCTTTCCTGCCTTCAAATCCAGATCCTCAACATCCACACTCCCTTCTCTTTGTGGGAGCTGCCTCCAATTGCACTCCCACAGCACTCCCAGCCTGCAAAGCAATGCTCTGGGAAGCGTTCATTCCTTCACAGCGATAAGGTCTGAGACCCATACCTGAAGTAACTGAGATCCCTGGTCCTCTTCTGGATTTTAACTACACACTCAGAAACAGTCATGTGGCCCAATTTGGGGTACAGCGCAGGTCAACCCCCCTGTGCAGGATTAAGGAAGTGTCAGTATTTCTGGATGTAACTGGCAGCAGAGAGGCTGTGTTGTTGGCACCACTGAGCTGTGAACTGGACCACTGGCACTGACCATGTGGCAGCCGAGCCTCAGGGTCACTATTGTTTTAATTCAACCATCTGAAGATGGGCGCTCTTGGGACATAGGACCAGGAATAAACATTATTAGACCGCAGTGTCTTTTTAATGACAGGCCTCAGTTGTGCACACCCTTGTTAATGTTTGATTTTCCTTTAAATATGCTAAGATGTGGGGGGTCAGGACAATGTGACTCCCTAACTGGTAGATTTTAAGTTCTTCCCTGCCCCACCCCCACCCTGCCCGGCTGCTGTGAGCAGAGGACTATCAGCCAAGCATGTAGACAAACCTCCCTCATGCCAGTCTGGCTGCTTTGAATATTTCACAGATACACAGTTCTCTAAGGAACAGAATCAATAGAACAGAGAGTTAGTAAAAGAGGATTTATGACACTAGCCTGCATCAGCAGGTACATGGGCTGGGTCATCCAACAATGGCCGACTCACACTGGGAGAGGCTCAGAGCTGGTAGCTGCTTGGTTTATGAGGCTGGAGGTCTCGGCAATCCCAATCTGGCAATGAAGGCCTGGAAGATTCCTGCAGAGCTTCCGGTGTTCAGTCTTTACTGTTTCTAATATGAAGGAATTAGTGGTGGCAGCAGCAGAGTCGATGAACTTGCCAGCAAGAGTGAAAGACAGCCAAGCCAAAGAGCAAAGCCTTTCTTCCACGCCTCTTTATCTGAGATGCTACCAGAAGGTGCTGCTCACATTTAGAGTGAGCTTCCCACTTCATTATGGCAATCAAGACACCAACCCCTCCCCAGTCATGCCTGTTGTTGGAGGGCTTCTCTCCAGGTTCCCCAAGCCCAGCAGTCCCACAATCCACTTATAAAATAATCACTCAGACGCTTATATCACTTATAAACTGTAAGGCCGTGGCAGGCTTCTTGCTAACTGTTCTTTTATCTTAAATTAACCCATTTTTATAAATCTATACCTTGCCACATGGCTGGTGGCTTACCAGAGTCTTTACATGCTGCTTGTCCTGGTGGTGGCTGCAGTGTCTCTCCTCTTTCTTCCTGTTTCCCCAATTCTCCTCTCTCTTTGTCCCGCCTATACTTCCTGCCTGGTCACTGGCCATCAGTGTTTTATTTATATAGAATGGTATCCACAGCACTTCCCCCTTTTTTTTTTTTTTTTTTGGTTTTTCGAGACAGGGTTTCTCTGTGTAGCTTTGCGCCTTTCCTGGAACTCACTTGGTAGCCCAGGATGGCCTCGAACTCACAGAGATCCACCTGGCTCTGCCTCCCGAGTGCTGGGATTAAAGGCGTGCGCCACCACCGCCCGGCTCTTTTTTTTTTTAAAAGGAAGGTTTTAACTTTAACATGGTAATATTACATATAATAAAACAATTATTGAGCAAGAATTACAGTTACAATATTAAAGAAGATGTCCTATCTATCTTATATTTGTGAGTTTAAAGTTTTATATCTAACTTATCTTTTATCATAACTGAGGAAATTACAACTATCTAGTCTTTAACCACATCAAAGACCTGAGAAGGAACATAATGGTACCTAAGAAATGGTAGACGGATGCAAGCAACTTTCGGGAATCTTGCAAGAGTAGACCAAGACAGCTGGCAGCCTGGACAGTCACCTAATGTTTCTCAGCATTGTTGGTGCATTTAAATTGGCTACAGGCCTAGAGTATCTGACAGACCACTTTCAGAAGCAGGATTTCTGAAAGACCATCTTACCCTGTCTTGGAAGAGTACAGTGGTCGCTTTCCTTGTGTCCCGCTTGTCCAGAAAGGACAGCATTGCATTTGTACTGTCAGCCCTCAAGGCAAGGGCAGTTCTTTGCCCAGTAGGCCATTTTGTGCCAAAAAGACAAACTTCCAAATGGAAATGTCTTAAAGCCCAACATTCTCTTGGGATCAATTGGTGCAGCCAGGAGCAATTGTGTCTCACATCAACAGAATTTTAAGTTATTTAAATGCCATATTCTCTAGGTCTATGAAGTGTTTGAAGATTACCTATCTATCTGAAATATATCTATGTATACCTAGAAGACAACTAACATGGCTACAAATATGATTATCATAGATGACTAATTATTTATCTATTTTTAATTATCCATTACAATTTTAAATGAGTTACATAAACATAATACCTCAAACAAGAATAGAAATATATATATACAGTATAACAAAATTAACTTCAAGTTTGTATCAATAAACTAAAATTTATACCAATGTAAAACATTTTAAACATAAACTAAAATCTATACCAATGTAAAACATTTTAAATAAGTTTTTCTTTAAAAGTAGGTTCATTAATCTACCCTTTTATCTTATCATCTCCATATCCTCCTATATATCTAATCATATCCCCCTTTTCTTTTTTAGAAAGAGATCACATTTATAATCAACCTGTTTTAAATAAAAATATTGGTTTTTCTCTGTCCCACACCAGAGGGCTCTTCTGATTTGGGACACAAGAATCTTTTAACCATTTTTTTTAAAGCAATATGTCTGGGTTTAGAGGGGGAGTGAGCCAATACCACCTCTAAAGCCAGCTTGGTATATTTGGGAATTTGGGCGTAGCATCTCTTACTACTTCCTGCTGGAGGGGGGCGCTGTATCTTATGGGGACGCAAAGAAAATTTTAGGCCTATGGGGTAGTCCGTGAGGCTGTATTGTGTGAACCAGTTGCCTTGAAACCGCTCTGGATGTTGGATCATCTGGGCCATGGTGTCATCGGAGACCTTTCAGGGGGTCTTGGCTGATGAAACCTGATGTATCTTAATATGGAACAAATCCATAGCCTCTGGCTTTCTGTGGAAACAAAAGCAGAACCTTTTTTCCAAAGTAACATATCCTTATATCCAAATTTTGAAGTCAAGGTACCTTTAAAATATACATTTTGGCATAACTCAACAGCTTTTGTAATCAAATGTTTTTCTTTAGTTACGAATATCAAAGAGAACATAATCCAGATTCTCTGTGTGGTAGCCATCTTTACGTGGCTTATGTTTTATATTACCTTGAGCCTATTGCTTTAAACTGCACCATTGTAAGACTGAACCGGCGCTGTGGCTGCTGGCTCCGCCCACTTTAGCTTCCCAACATGGCAGTGGTACGTTTTCCGTCAGCTCTGGGAGTCATCAAGTCTCAGAAATAGTGGGTCTAAGCTTTTATCAAAGCAGCGTGTAGCCCAGAAACCTTTTTTTTTTTTTTTTAATACTAGTAAAGACTAAATCTACTACACAGCATAATGTGCCACTGGCAGACGCCTCATTCCCGCCATACTGCCGGTCAAACACACACGCCAGGAACCCGCCAGTGTTCAAAGCCTCGTTTTGCGGCGTCTAGCTGCCCATATGAGACAAGAAGCAGGAACCTGGTTTTGGCTCTGTTTAGAATTGGTTATTAAATATTCTCAGGTTTAAGGTGGAAACTCAAGCCGTTGGGCGCCATTTGTTGTTGGAGGGCTTCTCTCCAGGTTCCCCAAGCCCAGCAGTCCCACAATCCACTTATAAAATAATCACTCAGACGCTTATATCACTTATAAACTGTAAGGCCGTGGCAGGCTTCTTGCTAACTGTTCTTTTATCTTAAATTAACCCATTTTTATAAATCTATACCTTGCCACGTGGCTGGTGGCTTACCAGAGTCTTTACATGCTGCTTGTCCTGGTGGTGGCTGCAGTGTCTCTCCTCCTTCTTCCTGTTTCCCCAATTCTCCTCTCTCTTTGTCCCGCCTATATTTCCTGCCTGGTCACTGGCCATCAGTGTTTTATTTATATAGAATGGTATCCACAGCACATGCCCACAGACCAACCTAAGGAGGACGATTTCTCATTGAGACTGTCCCCCAGGGTGATTCTAGTGAAAGCTCACCATCACAAAATCCTTGAATCTGCAGCAGCCTCAGCTGTTTCCTGCTGAAGCGTGACTCTGGTTCTACAGGGGCCTGTCCCAGACAAGACTTTGCTTATACCTGACTGTACTGCCTCAGTGAATCAACAGGCCCTCTAAGACTAGACATGATTGCCTCAAGCCTGATGCTGAGGGAAAACATCCCATCCTTATCATCTTGTGTGATATTTAATACAGATTCTGAGAGATGCCTTTTAACATGTCAAAGAATTTTCCTTTTATAATAAATTTGTTGAGCATCAATTAGATTATGGACTTTTTTCTATCTGAAACAACCATATGATCTGTCTTTAGTGCTTTACATATATATATGTGTATATATATATATATATATATATATATATATATATATATATATATATATATATATATATATATCACAATTCTTTATTGATTCTTTGGAAATTTCACATCATGCACCCCAATCCTGCTCACTTCCCAGTCCCTCCATATCTGCCCCTCACCTCTGCAGTGTTTAAAAAAAAAAGCTTAATTAAAAACAAAACAAAGAAAACCCCACTTCTATCCTGTGTCCTTCCTGCCTCTCCAGCACCTCTCTATTTGTCCCAATGGCATCGGGAGCAGTGGTGTGTCTGCAGTCCTACCCTTCCATCCAATCAGCCTCACCCACGAATGTTCATTGCAACAAGTCATTGGTCAGGTTCAAGGCCTCTGGCCTCCGGCCCATCATCATCACTGGACCCTCAGTGAAACTCCTCTTGGATATCCTGCTGTTGCCCAGAGTCATGGAGATCCTGTGGTTATCATTCTGCCGGACCAGTCCCATCATGTGCTCCAGATGTTAGGGTGGGCCAACCCAAGGTCCAGGAGGTGGGATTGGGTGGTCAGCCCAGGCTCCTTGGACCACCCCCTCAGGTGAGGAATAGAGCCAGCTCTCCTATGCCCATGCCACTGGGGCCCACTCTCCATGCCCGGGGTGAGGGGCGGGGCAATCTCTCCAGAGTTCGAGGGACAGCTCTCCAGTTGGGGGTAGGGCCAGATCTCCTGCTGCAGCGTCCAGCAAGGGGCAAGACCAGCTATCCCAGGGCCAGTGAAGGGCAGGGCCAGCTCAGCATGGTCCTTGGATTTCAACTTGCATGATTCCTATGGCCGCCTGTGGTAACACAGGCCATGGACTTCAACGTAGACCCCAGCTGCATCAGGATCAGAGACCCAGACATGGTCCTTGGTGGCAGCTCAGGCCTGGATGTCACCATGGCCCTGGTGGCCGTAGAGGCCATTCACATCATCATGGCCCCAGCTGCAGCATAACTCTCAGACGCCAGCATGGATTCAGGTGGCCGACCAGACCCCAGGCATCTGCAGGGCCTTCAGTGGTTACTGAAGCCATGGACACCACCAACACAGACCCCAGCTGCTGTAAGGCCATGGACCCAGACATGGCCTTTGGCAGAAGCTCAGGCTGGAATGTTATCAAGGTGCTGAGCGGCAGTACAGGCCACTCAGATCATCATGGTCTGGGTGGTGACTTGACCCACGCCCATCAACATGGCTGCACGTAGCTGCCCAGACCCCCGGCATCCTTGTGACCTTTGGTGGCAACATGAGTTACAGATGTCAACATAAAACCTGGCTGTGGCAGGAGCATGGACTTTACCTTTTTTAAAACTTAGAAGAGAATAAAAAAACAAGGCAAGTCTGAGAGAAAAATCTTTGTAGACCATGTGTATAATAAAGGCCCTTCAAAACTCAACAATAAGAAAACTCACCACCTAATTTAGATACCATACTTAAAAAAAGTGTCTGGGGCCAGAGAGGGCTCAGCGGGTAAAGACACTTGTCAAGCCTGATGACCCAAGTTCAATCCCTGAAACCCTCATGGTGGACGGAGAGAACCACCTCACTCAAGTTATCCTCTGGCTGCCATGCATGTCCCATGATGTGCACGTACCTCCCGCACATATAATCCACGTTTTTTAAAACTACTTTTAAAAGGATGGTATCTAGATGGTGTATAAAGATACATGAGTAAGAGCCAGAGAGTGGAGGGGGGTGCTGTGAAATGCTGTCTTCTGGGTGTGGCGTGGCTGCTGTATTCACAAACGCACAGCTCTCTGCTGAAGACCAGCGCGTGGGTGCGAGGCCGTGTGCATGCACACGGAGAGCAGGGGTTTACTGGGAAGACAGGAGTCGGCGAGAGTGGAGAGGGTCAGGAGAGGGTAAGAGGGGTGGATACAATCATGATACAGTCTAGACACGTATGCCATTGTCAAACAATCAAGAAGGGTGGGCGAGACGGCGCCGCAGATAAAGGTCACGTCTGATGACCTGAATTTGATCTCTGGAACCCACATAAAGGGTAGAACCAACACCACGAGGTTCTCCTTGGACCACTACAAACACACCACGGCACATACACTCCTCACACACATCATGCACACAGACACACAAAAAAATATCAAATAATAATAAATTCATTCAAAATTTTAAAATACTTTAGGAGGGAATTCTCTAAGCAAAACAAAAATCTTGAATTTTTTTTTAAAGCATGTCTGATTAGTTAAATGCTAGTATTTGTTATTTAAAAACATTTGACAGAACATCCTGTCAAACTCAGGGGTGGATTCGTAGAAATGAAAGTGATGGGGGGGAAACAAGTCAAGTATTACAGGAAAACTTGTGTGAGAGAGTAGAGACCATCCCAGCAAACACTCGCCCTGGGCTGAGCTGTGTACACAGGTGTGTGGCCAGCGTAACCTCGGCACTGACTGCAGATTTATAAATGAGTCACCTGTTTATAAAGCAGGAAAAGGAGAAGTGAGTGGTCCACAGCTTCATCTTCCATCACAAGACGTTGACAGATTCCATTCTAGAATTCCTGAACCAGGACTAGCAGCCTGTGCACATTTGAGAGTGTGTGCGAGTGTGCCCTTGCGTGTGGCGGACAGAGGTCAACCTCAGGTGTTTGTTCCTCAGGAACCATCCACTTGGACTCACTGGGCCATCTCACCGGTTCCATGACTTAAAAATCCGACACTCAAGCTGGGCGGCGGTGGTGGTGCATGTCTTTAATCCCAGCACTCACAGCTGAGGAGAGGCAGATGGATCTCTATGAGTTTGAGGTCAGCCTGGTCTGAAGAGCGAGTTCCAGGTCAGCCAAAGAAACACAGAGAAACCCTGTCTTGAAAAACAAACGAACAAAAAACCAGCAAAAAAAAAAAAATCCACATTTAATTTTTTATGGCATTTTCACTTATTTATGTTGAATTTATGCTGAATGTGGGGGAGGGATGCGCATTTGCCACAGTGCATGTAGGGAGGTCAAAGGAAATTTGATCTTGTAGAAATTGGTTCTCTCTCTTTTTACCACAAAGGGACCAGGAATGGAACTTTACCTGCCACCTTGTTTTTTTGAGACAATCTCTCACTAGCCTGGCACTCACATGGTAGGCTCGGCTGGCAGATGAGTGAGCTCAGGAATCTGCCCGTCTGCACATCCCCAGCACTGGGATTACATGTGTGCATCACCTCTTCAGGCTTTTTTACGTGGGTGCTGGGGACGGAACTCAGTTCTCCATGCTCGATCACATGAGCAATCACCTCAGCTGCTATGGACGTTTTGTCCTCTGCAAACCAGTGACATCCCAGGGGTAGGTTTGCAGTGAAGAATCTAGGTCCGGCCTGGCCCCCGCCAGTGCTGACTTGTAGCTGCCCCCTTCCTT
The DNA here is from genome assembly GCF_049852395.1 of Peromyscus maniculatus bairdii. Lineage (NCBI taxonomy): Eukaryota > Metazoa > Chordata > Mammalia > Rodentia > Cricetidae > Peromyscus > Peromyscus maniculatus. The sequence goes on along the minus strand of NC_134862.1, from coordinate 30,428,912 downwards.
GTCCTGGGGGACTGACTCTCAAACCGTGTTTCAGAATGAGCACACGGAAACGCACTGACTTCAGCTCCCTCCACCCAGCTCTTCAAAAGTCTGCATCAGGACTTTCTGCTTCCCTCCTTATCTGCAACCCATTTGCACAACTGCCGTGAAGTCACTCCATTCTGCCATCGGAGATGGCACAAGAGAGATAATAATAGCCTGGGAACTTTGTAGATTAGCAACAACAGAACTCTTTGCTTCTGGGTTTTCCATGGTTTCGCCATCCTCAGTGCAGTTCCCAGAATGGTGAGTCTCTAGACTTCAGTCTCATACAAGAGAAAGCAGGGTCAGGCCAGATGATGGAAGGGATCAAGCCGGGGTGTGTGTGTGTGTGTGTGTGTGTGTGTGTGTGTGTGTATACACACAGGTGCATGCATGCATTCATGTGGAAGCAGACAACAGCCTTGGGAGTCTCTTCAGACGCCATTCATCTTGTGTCTTTGACGCAGTGGCTCTCGCTGGCCTGAGTTTGCCCAAGACTAAGGCTGGCTGGTTACTAACCCCCAGTGACCTGCCTCCTCTGCTTCCCCAGTGCTTGGATTGCAGGAACACATGCTACACCCTGCATTTTTATGTGTGCTCTAGGGATTGAACTCAGGGCCTTGTGCTTGCAAGAGAAGCGCTTTACCGACTGAGCCATTTCCCTAGCTCCCTTGGTTGTTTATTGTACATTTCCCACTCAGAAATGTTTAAAATGGGGAGTTAAGGGTGCGGGCTGGCTTTGAATGGCTGTAAGAGCCTGTCTGTATGTATTTGATTTCCCTACAGGGCAGAGGAGTGAGGAGGTATACCCTCTGTCATGGCTGTCAGACCCTCATCCTTCTCCTGCATTAATTTAATGAGTTGATAGTCCAGGTTCCCTATGAAAGTGTGTGATTCTTGTGTGTATGTCTGTGTATGTCAGTGTGTGTGTGTGTGTGGGGGGGTGCCCGCACATGTGTGCATGTGTGTGGAGGTCAGAGGACAATTCAGTGGTTGTTCCTCAGGTGCCAGCCACCTTGCGTTTCCAGACAGCATCTCTCCTGAACCTTGAGCTTACATTTTCCAGCTAGAATGTCTGGTCAGCAAGCCCAGGAGATGTTCCTATCTCCAGCTCCCCAGTCCTGGGGTTACAAATGCTCACCTACACCCAGGAGTTTTTTTGTTTTTTTTTTTTTGGTTTTGGTTTTGGTTTTTGTTTTTATAAACACTGGTTCTGGGACTCGAACTTGGGTCCTCCTGTTCATGCAGCAAGTACTTTACTGACTTAGCCATCCCTCACAGCCAGGGAAAGTATGTGGTTTTGAGGCACCGCATGTTTCCTTACAGTCTTCAAGGGATCACATTTTCTTCAACTTAGAACAAAGATTTTTTTTTTATTTATTTATTTGAGTGTCTATGTGTCTGTGTGAGGATATGTACTTATGTGTGTTGGGGGGTGCTACTCTCCCCAAAAGAGGATGACAAACCTCCTCCTCTACTACACTCTGCCTAGTCCTTTGAGGCAGAAAACCTTGGGCTTGGGTTTTCTTAACTAGTCTGGAAGCTTGTAACCCCTAATGGTCCTCCAGCTCTGCTCCCCATCAGAGCTGAGGTTACAGGCATTTTCAGGACCACCTGGATTGTTGTGTAAGTGCAGAGAGTTGAACCCCAGTCCTCAGGGTGGTGGAGCAAGCACTCTTAACTGCTGAGTGTCTCCCCAGCCTTGGGGATCATCTTTGTGTTGGACTAAAACAGAGCTCAGGTCTCCGGAATGCCCATCTGTTTCTCTTTGCGAGACTGGCTTTTTTTTTTTTTTTGACAAAGTCTCACTATTTAGACAAGATTGGCCTCAAATCGTCCTCCCCAGTGCTGGCATTAAAGGTGAATGTTATCACACCCAGCCCAGAACCCCCTTCTGGTTGTCTCAGCAGTCGGTAAGAGACTAAGTGGGGCTCCCCTTTCCTCCTCCTGCCCTTTACACCGGGCATACACAATCTGGGGCCCCTAGAAAGGTTCACGGTGGCTGCTTCTTGGAACTTGGATATTTCTCAATTATTTCTTAGCTCTGTAGTTCTGCCTGAACTAGAGTAAAGTCCTGAAGTTTGTGCTTCAGCTTGTCTGTGGGGAGCTCACAGTTTAGTGGGGAGCCCTGAAAATGCCAGCACAGGGTTGCTTGTCCTGAGGAATCTGGGCACAGCACACACATCTGAGCAGGTCAGGGCACAGAGCTGCTCCTACTATGAGGTGGGTGGCATACAAGAGGCCTTGGGATGAGGCTTAAAGATTATATGATAGGTCTAATCTTCTGACATTGAGAAAGACATTGTCTTCCACAACACTGACTTGAGACCTGCAATTGAGCTTTAAAAAAAAAAATCACACAAAGTCTCACTGTCTTAAGTAAATTTATGGTTTTGCACTGAGGAGAAATTCTTAGCTCTCCCAAGGTACAAGTGCCTTGGGGCAGTGGCTGGACATGCATGTAAGACTGAGGAATGGAGATTTGAGCTGGTTAGTTTCTGTCAACTTGACACAAACCTAGACATACCTGGGAAGAGGGAGTCTCAGCTCAGGAACCGCTGCATCGGATTGGCCTGTCACCATGTCTGTGGGGAGTTTTCTTGATCAATGATTGATGTGTGTGTGGGGGATTCTCCCCTCCCCTCTCCTCTATTTCCCTCTGTTGCAAGATATTTTGTTATACTATGGAAAGATATGTCACTGTGATTGGTTTAATAAAAAGCTAACTGGCCAATAGCAGGCAGGGGGAGGTTAGGCAGGACTTCCAGGCAGAGAGAAGAAGAGATGAATCTAGGCATGGGAGAGACACCAGAGGACAGGAAACAGGAAACAGGAAGTGTAAGATGGAAGAGAGGTGTAAAAAAAAACCACAAGGCAAAACATAGATTAATATAAATGGGTTAATTTAAATTATAAGAACTAAGGAGACAAGCTTAAGCTTTCGTGATTAATAGTAAGTCTTCATGTCATTTTTTTTTTTTTTTTTTTTTTTTTTTGTGAACTGGCAGCTGAAAGAAAAAACCATCTACACATGGCATCCAACATAGGGGTTCAAATATCCAAACATAAGACCCGAGGAAGCTAAGAAAGGTTCTGGACAAGGAGCAAATGTAGCTTCCTAGTCCTGCAGTCTCTCAGGTGGGTTGGTGCTCAGAGGCATACAGAGGCATGGCTACTGGCGGCTACCTGCAGGCTGGAGTTAGCTGCCAGTGCCATTCACTAAGCTGAGCCTCACGGTGGCTGACATGGCAGTTTAAGATTTGTTTCACATAGTCAGAGAACGCTGCAGGTACTTAGTAAAGAGGTTCAGACCAAGAAAACCTTTAAACAGATACAGGGAAAAAAAAGAGTACAGATAATCAAAGAAAAGTAAATAGTTTAAAAATAATAGTAAATTCTTTAAAGAGAAAGTAAAGTAATAAAAACAATAAGCCACACAAAGATGGGAAATACACAGGGTATCTGGACCCTGGATGGTGCTTTGTTGACTTTGAATTTTTGGACCGCTAATGAGCAAATAGCAGCTCTGAGAGACATTGTATTAGGATGGGCCTGCTGAATTAAATCAGCCTATATTCTTTAGAGATGTCTAGGCTTCAAATTGGAAGAAAAAAAATCTTGTGTTGGGAGAGAGGTTGTGCTTTTGCTTTCATAAGAAATGAAAAGCTGTGGACTCCTTCAAAGTTAACCAAAATTAGATTTGACTGGAGTAGACCTCCTGAAAATCTAGGCTACATACATTAAAAGAAAAGAAAAGAAAGGAAAAACTACAAGACAAGTGATGTATATTTTACCTGCTCAAACATAAAACAAACAAAAAAAAATCATCTTTGACCAGCTTGTGTACAATGCACAGTCTGTACTTGTGTTAATACAGATTATGTATGTTACCTTTGAAAGCTTGTGTGTTTTCAGAGCAAGGAGACCAGACACCAATGAAAATGGGTGGCCCAGGTGATCCAGCCTCTCAGATGTCTCTGTTGCAGTTTCCTCAGAGTTCTGCATCCAGAACAGCTTCACAGCTGCTGACTGAGATGGTCCAGCCTTACAGACTATTCTAGACAGGACTACAGAAAAGCCTTGTGCTTTCCCATTGAACAGAGACTGGACAACAAATATTATGGCTAGCTCTCCCAGGATGTGACCATTATCCTAATTTTCTCAGGGTTCCCCTGTGGGAGCCCATTCTCAGGTTCCTCATGGCTTTACCCAGCAGGTCCACATAGAGGATGATTAGGACCATGGGCCTGAGTGCAGGTGTCTGAGATGGTCTGCACTCGGCTGTGCTGGGGGAGGAGGTCTTTTGCTCCACCCCTTGGCATCTCTATAAAAACCCTGGGGCAGAGACAGTCGGGGCCATTGGAATAGGTTCCAGGCCCTCTCGAGGCTATCCTTTATTTTCTATCTGTTTCTCTCCGCAATATTCTCCACAGTAAATCCTTCTATCTAATATTTCTTGCTGCTCACACTCAAGAAAACTCTGGGAAGCTGTGGGGTTGGTGGGTAAACGTCCCACAGAATGGCGCCATGAACAGGGACTAAAGAAAAAAAAGTACAGAAATGATGGGATAAAAGAGTGGGTTGTTAACTCTACTTTTGAACAACAACTATTCTCACATTTTACATTGGTATGGATTTTTTATATTGATACAAATTTAAGGTTATTTTTGTTATACTGTATATATGTTTCTATTCCTGTTTAAGATATTATTACTTAAAAATGTAATGTATAATTAAGAAATACAGGTTAGTAGTCAGTCATCTATAATAATCAAACCTGTAGTCATGGTAGGTATGTTTTCAGGGTCAAACAGGTGTATTTTAAATAGATGGTCTTCAAACACTTCAAATACCTACAGGATATGGCATTTAAAATGTTTTAATAATACAAGACTTTTCTTGACAGTGAGACATGTCTGCTCCTGGTAGCACCAATTTACCTCAAAAAAGGACGGTGGGCATTGAAGAATCTCCACATGGAGTTTGCTTTTATTGTGGCAAAGTTAGTCACTGGGCAAAGAAATTGCCCTTGCCTTGACTGCTGACAGGATGCTGTCCAAACTAAACAAGCAAGACACAAAAAAGTGACTGCCAAGACAAGGTGGGACAGTCCTTCAAAGTTCCTGCTTTACAGAAAAGTCTGTCAGATATTCTAGGCCCATAGGCCAAAAATGGATGTCCCAATGTCACAGAGGAACCTTGGGTAGACTGTCTAGGCAGCCAGCTGTTTCAGTCATTTCTATAGTTTTGGAAGTTGTTTGCTCTGCACTTCCTGTTTACTCAGGTACATCCTTCTCAGGTCTCTGATGGAGATGAAGATGAGATACTTATAGTTACAGTTTTCTTCATTACCAAATTCAAAAAAGAAACTCACATAATAGGTATAAAGTGTATAAGGTTAAGAGACATAAAAGCTTAAGTTATTTATCTAGAAAATGTTTTGAGGTCTTAAAAGATAGTTTTGGGTTGGTAATACAAGTTATGATAAAAAAAAATGGTTTACATGTAAAACTTTGAAAGATAAGATAGATAATAGAGCAATTTCTTCAAATTTGCCAAATACAAATGGACTGGATATTATAAATGTAATTCTCACCTGATAACTGTTCTTATTGTATATAGTTTTACTATGTTAGAGCTAAAACCATTTCCTTTTTATTTAGACAAAAAGAGAAATGTTGCGAGATATTTTATTATACTGTGTAAAGATATGTCACTGTGATTGGTTTAATAAAAAGCTAAACAGCCAATAGCTAGGCAGGAGGTATCGACGAGACTTCCAGGCAGAGGGAGAGGAAGAGGAAATGAACCTAGGCACAGAGGCACCAGAGGACACAGAGAGAAAACAGGAGATACAAAATGGAAGAAAGGGGGGAAAAAAAAAAACACGAGACAAAACAGATTAATATAAATGGGCTGATTTAAGTTATAAGAGCTAGTGGGACAAGCCTAAGCTTTAGGCTGAGCTTTCATAATTAATAAGTCTCTGTGTCATTTTTTTGTGAGCTGGCAGTCAAAAGAAAAATTCATCTACACCCTCTCCTCTCCTCTCCCCTCCTTTCCCCTTCTCTCCTCTCCTCTCCTCTCCCCTCCCCTCCTCTTCCCTCCCCTCCTCTCCCTTTCTCTCCTCTCCATTTCTCTCCTCTCCTCTTCTCCCCTCTCCTCCTCTCCCCTCCCCTCCTCTTCCCTCCCCTCCCCTCCTCTTCTCTTCCCTCCCCTCCTCTCCCCTCCCCTCCCCTCCCCTCCTCTTCCCTCCCCTCCTCTCCCTTTCTCTCCTCTCCATTTCTCTCCTCTCCTCTCCTCTCCTCTCCTTCTCCCCTCCCCTCCATTCCCCTCCATTCTCCTTTCCTCTTGCCCTTTTCTTTCTGCAGTGCTAAAGACAGAAGCCAGGTTCTCACCTGCTACGGGCAAGCACTCTACCACCACATTACACCTTCCAGCCTTACTCGCTGTGGCTCTCATGTGCTGGTCTGCAAGACATTGTGAATAACATCTGCAGGAATTCAGTTAACTTAATATGAGAAGGAAATGACCAGAAGATCATTGGGAACTCTCAGATATTCCAGTCAAATTGGGAAACAGGCATGGGAAAAGGTGCCAAAAGCATGCAGGACCCACAGTCTGTGGCTGCCATTCCCACTGCCTGTGCCTGAGGAGTGGATGGGACCCCCTGAGGAGTGGATGGACCCCCTGAGGGGTGGATGGGACCAACCGCTGCCCCCTTTCTTGGTGTGTGGCAATTCCTGCTTCTCCTTTAAAGGAGCAGGATGTTTCTAGTGGCAATAGGCCCCACTTATTAACAAGGGATGCTGGGAACAACATTCCTTTTGCTTCTATTGGCTCTCCAGAGGTGAGGAAGATCCAAGATATAGGAATGTGGCTTAAAGGTTATTTATTTATCTATCTATCTATCTATTTATTTATATATGAGAACACTCTCTGTATGTCTTCATGCATGCCAGAAGAAGGAATCAGATTCCATTTACTTATGTATTTATTTGTTTATTGGTTGATTTATTTATTTATGAGAACACTGTCTAAATGTCTTCATGCAGGCCAAAAGAAGGAATCAGTTCCCATTATAGATGGTTGTGAGCCACCATGTAGTTGCTGGGAATTGAACTTAGGACCTTTGGAAGGGCAGCCAGTGCTCTTAACCACTGAGCCATCTCTCCAACCGTAGGAATGGGACTTAAATCCAGGTCAGTCACCCCTAATGTTCACCCATTGTGGAAACAAGCAGGAAAAAAAAACCCATTGGGGACCTTTGGAGTATTCTTGGCTTGACACATCTCTGAAGAAAGAAAGGGGGCTGTCTCTGAAGCTCGCCTCAGAGTTCTTGGGAGGTGACCCTTCATCCATCCCCCTTTGATATTTGTTCCTGATATTGTCATCTTCTTAAAAGGTTTGTGTTGTTGTTGTTAACTGTTCTACTATTAGAACAAAACAAAAAACCTTACTAGGCTGAGAGATGGCTCGGCTGATAAAGTGCTTGCCTGGCAAGCGTGAGGACCTGAGTTCAGTTCCCCAGAGCCCACATTTGAAAATCGGCGCATGCTTGTAATCCTGCTGCTGAGGAAGAAGAGAAAAGCAGATCCCTGGCCTTGCTGGCCAGCCAGCCTAGCCCACGTGGTAAGCTCCAAGCCAGTGAGAGATGCTTCAAAAACAACATGGATGGTACCTAAGGAACGACACCTGAGGCCGTCCTCTGACTTCCGCTCACAAACATACATGTACCTAAAGACACATGAACATGCAAACACAAACACACATTCATTTCAGAAACTGGAAATGGTTAGCAAAGGATCAATAATGTTGGGCTTTGAACTGGGTAGTTAATAAGATTCCTGGGGAGTGAGTCAACATACTTGTTCAGTACTCTGAGCCCCACCTCCTGGTAGAGGGGTTTCCTTAGACAAAGCCAAGGGAAGTCCAGAGTCACCAGGCATGTGGGCCTAAGAGGTGAACAGGAAGAGACAGGGCTCAAGACCCTGGAAGCCCCTCAAGCCGAGGGAGAGGGCTTCGTGTTCTCTAGCTCCGTGCAGTAGAAACGAAGTTTAGCCAACTTGACAGAAGGAAATGACTGCAATCGTTTCTGGGGACTTCCATGTGACAGAAAGAACCGAGCTTAGGAAGGAAAGAAGCAGGTCACAGCTGAGGGCAGGAAGCCAGGCAGCCCAAGGTCCGGTGCAGGCTGCTCGGAAAGAGAGCTTTGAGAACGCTCTCTGTGGAGGGGGTTAACACTGGCATGGAGTCACATTAGCAAAGCTCTGCTTGCTGGGCCTGATTCCTCCCAGGGCTGTCACAGACTGACTGGCAGTAAGGAAGATGGCCTGATTCTCCCTTTCTCTCTCTGTCTCTCTGTCTCTGTCTGTCTCTGTCTCTCTGTCTCTCTCTCTGTCTCTGTCTCTCTTTCTTCCTCCTCCCTCCCTCCTTCCCTTTCTTGAAATAGAGCTCCATGTAACCAAAACTAGCCTTGCTATGTGGGAGTACAGACATGCCCCAACACATCCAGTTAACGCGGTGCCGTGAGCTGACCTGAGGACCTTGTGCATGCTAGGCAAGCCCCCTACCCACTGAGCTATATCCCCAGTCAAGAAGAGGCAATCCTCATCAAGGAAGTTAGGAGAGTCTTCGAAGGGGAGAAGGACGCTGGGAAGCTCCCAGATCCTGTGGTGTCAGCTGTTTTGCAGCAGCCCTGGGAAAGGATACAATCCCATCTTCATCTGTTTTGGAAGCCTGAGCACTTCTTCATCCACCTCTGAGCTTTCTCAGGTCAACTGCCCAGTGAGCATTGGTCTCTCGACTTCAGCTGGCCTCATTCTGGAGCTCCCAGAGCCACCCAGGCCCCTGCTTCAGCCAATGCGAAGACAGTGTGATCTCCGGTTTCTCTTTACCATAGTGCCGATCACAAAGCTGCACTAACCGTTGGTCATGTGATGTGCAGCTGGCGGTCCTTCCCTTCGGTCCCCCGGTGCTCACTAGGCACCCTCGCCTCGTTTCTCTTGCCGTGAGAAGAGATCATGCCCAAAAGCAGCTTAGGAGAGAAGAGGGTTGACTTGGTCTTTGATTCTAAGATACAGTGCGTCATTGTGGGGAAGTCAAGGCAGGAACTCTAGCAGCTAGCCACATCACATCCACAGCCAAGTGCAGAAAGAAATGGACGTACCCATGCCACCCACCTGCTTGGTCCCAGGCAACTTTCTCTACTCTTACACAGGGGCTGGAGAGATGGCTCAGTGGTCGAGAGGGCTTTTCGCTCTTTAAGAGGATCTGAGTTCAGTTTCCAGCACCAACATTGGTGAGTTCACAAATATAACTCCAACCCCAAGGGATCCAACACCCTCTTCTGGACTTCGTGGGCACCTGCACACCTACTCACATAAAATGAATTTTCCACGGTACAGGGCTTAGCCCGTGAAATGCTGCTATTCACATTCAGGATGAGTTTTCTCACCTTGATTAACCCAACTAAGAAAGTCCCTCTCAGGCACGCCACAGGCCAACCTCATCTAGATAATTCTGAAATTGGGAGCCTCGTCTCAGGTGCTTCTGGCTTATGGCAAGCTGACACACAAAACCAACCAGCACACCACGTCTCCGTGAGCGTGCAGTGAACTCTTCTATACACAGCGCTTCTGCTCACACTACCTCAGCCCTCACGCTGCCGGGCTCCCTGCTAGCAGTGTCCCGAACTGAAAGGAGAAGCCACCCTGGGCAAGACTTGCAGCCCCAGGTCCGCTTTCACAAGCATCCACTTCCACGTTTGAGGTTAAGACCACTCTCTTCATCCCTAGAGTCATATGACACCAAACAGCTAGTGAATGAACTCTGCTCTTCCCCCAAGGGAGTGTCCCTCTCAACCCAGACTTCATGGAGATGTGGGCAGAGAAAAGAGGAAGACAGATTCTTCTCGCCCTCCATATTATCTGAGGTTAAAGACCTGCTACTCAGTAAGGAATGGTAAGAGAGAGGCCATATTGGTCAATGTCACTTGTGGTGTGTGTGTGTGTGTGTGTGTGTGTGTGTGTGTGTGTGTGTGTGTGTGTGTGTGTGTGATGTCAGCTATCTTCTTCAACCACTTTCCACCTTGTTTATTGAGACAGGGTCTCTCAGTGAACCTGGGGCTCACTCATTCAGCCAGACTGACTGGCCAGAAAGCCCCAAGGATCCCCTCATCTCCATCTCCCCAGTGCTGGGATTACAGATGGGTGCTGCCTCCTTCAGCCTTTTACATAGACTGTGGGCATCAGAACTCAGGTCTCCATGCTTGGGCAGCAAGTACTTTACCAACTGAGCCATCTACCCAGCACTACACACACACACACACACACACACACACACACACACACACACACAATTATAGTCCCCCTCCTTTGATACAAACACACATACATATATGTATGATATATATATATATATATATATATATATATATTATTGTAGCAAAATAGACATGATGTCATAGTTGAACTCTAACCACTTGTAAGTGTGTGTAAGCTTTGGCGTGTTGTAATTTTGACTTTACTCATCTCTCAGTGTTTTCTAGTATCTCATGTAACTTTTTTCTTCAACGTAATTCTTTAGGAGTACATCCACACACTTAAGATTTTTCCAGTTTTCACCTTGTGATAGAAGAACCTTGGCTTATCTACCTTGTAAAACTAATTGAGACCAAGTCTGCAGCCTATTGTGACATCTCTCAGGAACGTCCCTTACTCTGTTGAATAGATGTGTGTTCCGTCGCTGTGTGTAGAGCTTCTGCGTGGTTCTGCCAGGCCTGGTTGGCTTACTGTGCTGTTCAGATCCTGAATTTCTTTACTTTCTGTGCTGGTTAGCTCTAACTGTCAATGTGACACAACCTTGAATCACCCAGGAGGAGGCTCAGTGAGGGACTCTATGCAGGGCTGCCCTGTGGGCGTGTCTGTGGAAAGATCCAGCCCAGTGTGGGAGGTGCCATTCCCTAGGTCAGGGGTCTTGAGAAGGGAGAAATGGAGCTGAGCACAAGCACAAAAGTGACCATGCATATATCCCTCCCTCCCTCCCTCCCTCCCTCCCTCCCTCCCTCCTCTCAACCTCGGATGTGATGCGGCTCCTGTCATTACAACTTCCCCACAATGATGGGCTGTAACTTGGAGCTGTGAGCTGGAATAAACGCTTTCCCCTGAATTTCTTTGCCAGGGTATTTTATCACAGCAGCAGCGGAAGCTAGGACACTCGCCGTCTCTCTGACTGACCTGCTGCTGAAAGCGGTGAGCGGAAAGACCCATTTTCCCTTCAGTTCTGTCAGGTTTTGCTTCACACACACACACACATTTCTTTCCTGTTTAAAAATTATTTAATTAATTTATTTTGCAGTCTCCCCTCTGTAGCACGAATCTTAAAAGTTCTTATTAATAAGATCAAACCTGGGGCCAGGTATTGGGGTGAACGCTGGAAGATCAGAAAAGCAGAACAAGCCACAGCCACCTCACCTCGCCAGTTCCTCAGCTGATCCTGTTTCCTCAGACTGGAAGCCTCTGTGTCCTCATCCAAATGGATCTCAGCTGAACTGCTGCTAAAAGCCTAAAAGCTTAACCAGCTTAGTTCCTGGTCCTCACTCCTTATATACCTTTCTGCTTTCTGCCGTCGCTTCCTGGGATTAAAGGCATGAGTCACCATGCCTGGCTGTTTCCCGTGTGGCTTTGAACTCACAGAGATCAGGATGGATCTCTGCCTCCCAAGTGATAGAATTAAAGGTGTGAGTGCCACCATTTTCTAGCCTCTATATCTAGTGGCTGTTCTGTTCTCTGACCCCCGATAAGTTTATTAGGGTACGCAATATTTTGGGGAACACAATGTCACCACACCCCTCCCTCCTCTCCTCCCACTCCCCCCCTCTCCTCCCCTCTGCCCCCCCTACCAATCCAACCCTCCTCTGTAATGATTCAGAAAGGGGCCAGCCTCCCATGGGCAAAGCATGGCACATCAAGTTGCCATAAGACCAAGCACCTCTCCCTGTATTCAGGCTGGGCAAGGCACTCCAGCATGAGGAATAGGTTCCCAAGAGCCAGCCAAAGCACCAGGGACAGCCCCTGCTCCCATTGCAGTGAGTCCCACATATAAACAAACCTACACAACTGTCACATGTTCAGAGGGCCTAGGTTGGTCCCACGCAGGCTCCCTGGTTGTTGGTTCAGACTGTGAGTTCCCATGAGGCAGGCTATTGGTTTCTGTGGGTTTTCCTGCCACGTTCCTGATACCCCAGGCTCCCAAAATCCCTCTTCCCTCTCCTCATCAGGACTCCCAAAAGGCAGCCCAGTGTTTGGCCCTGGGTCTCTGAACCTGCCTCCATCAGTCACTGGATGAAAGCTCTCCAGTGACAGCCGGGTAGTCCCCAATCTGATCACAGAAGACGGCCAGTTCGGGCTGCACATCCACTGCTGCCAGGAGTCTTAGCTGGGGCCACCCTGTAGACTTGTGGCAGTTTCCCTTGCGTCAGGCCCCCACCCAACTCCATGAAGCCCCCCTTTCCAGTCATCTCCCTCGGCACTGCCCCCTCCCCCACCCAATCATCCTCAGTGAGACAACGCAGACCCAGAAAGACCAGCTTTCTATGTCCTCACTCATAAGTGGATATTAACTGTAAAGTAAAGGCTAACCATGCTACAATCCACAGACCCAGAGGGGCTAGGTAACAAGGGGGGCCCAAGTGGAGACACATCGATGTCCCTGGAGAGAGGAAATAGAAGAGGTCACATATATATTTTTAAAATTTATTTTTATATGTGTGTGTGTGTGTGTGTTAATATGTATGGTATGGGTGTGCATACAATCATGGCTGAGCATGTGCCACTACCCCCACCCAGCCTGTTAGTTTTTATTTGTTTGTTTTTAATGCATTTTCAGGGGTCAAATGCAGGTCACACTTTCCTGACTGAGCCCTCTCCTCAGCCCCCAGCCTGACTCTCCTTGTACGTAAGACGTAAGACGTATGTGCAAATGTAGGGGGGTGCGCCCGCCCTTTCCTGTGCATGCAGGGACAGAGGGTGGCATCAGGTGTCCTGCATGTCCTTGCACCTTACACACCGACATACAGCCAGCCACAGCAGCTGGCTGTAAAGAAATGTGGAGCCACCCACGGAGAGTCTGCCTGTGACTCCCCGACTCCAGGCTCTGGATCTAGGAGGACATCAGGCTCCATTTTCACTTCCCCGAGAAAGTTCACAGATCTCAGGTTGCCAGACTCCTGGGTTCCATCCCCAGCACCACATAATCCAGGCATGGTGACATGCACTTACACTCTCAGGACTCGGGAGATGAAGCAGAAGGATCAGAATCTCCCTAGTCATCCTCACTTCCATAGCAAGTTCAAGTCTAGCCCAGGATGCATGAGTCCCTGTCCCCTAACCCCCACAAAAAAGTAATAATATAAAATAACAATATAAAAATACAATAAAATGAATGGAGAAAGATCAGTAGGGTTGGAAGACTGTCAAAAAATACTGTCCTTGGAAGTAACTAAAAAGGTTGTCTCAAGGAGGAGAGTAACCACCTGCACATCGTGCCTCTGCTGAGGAGTGAGTCATGAACGCTGCCCGAAGAGTCCTTTGCTGTATCGGCAAAGGCGGTCTCAGCCGAATGATGGTGAGACACCCCTTTGCAGTTGACAGACAGTCGTACAGGAGCAGAGGACTTGACTCTAGTGGGACAGGTGACTTTTGAAGATGTTTACTAGAAAGGAGAGCAAAAATTGGGTGTTAGGTTAGAGGGAAGTAGGCCAGGGGCTGATGCGTTAGGATGGAAGAAATATCAGGGTCTGTGCTCTGCGATCGGGAGTGCTCCAGCTGAGATCGGGAGTGCTCCAGCTGAGGTCGGGAGTGCTCCAGCTGAGATCGGGAGTGCTCCAGCTGAGATCGGGAGTGCTCCAGCTGAGGCCGGGAGTGCTCCAGCTGAGGTCGGGAGTGCTCCAGCTGAGGTCGGGAGTGCTCCAGCTGAGGTCTGGAGTGCTCCAGCTGAGGTCGGGAGTGCTCCAGCTGAGGTCGGGAGTGCTCCAGCTGAGGTCGGGAGTGCTCCAGCTGAGGTCGGGAGTGCTCCAGCTGAGATCCGGAGTGCTCCAGCTGAGATCGTAAACCCAAGTAGAGGAAAGAAAAACCCACACCACTGAGGAGGTGATGGGGACCAGTGAGGAGAGCACCCTGAGGGCTAGGTCTTGAGGGAAGCCTGGAAATTTTCACGAAATTTTAGAACAGTAGGCAGGATCCTTGGATCAGAGGCCAATGGAGAGAGTGTGGAGAAGTTCTTTCCCTGGTGCCTGGGACTGTCCCAGCAAAGGAGGGCATGGTGTGCAGCAGGGAGAAAAGACCAGTACAGAAGAGGGCACGGAGCCTGGGAAGACAGTTCAGTCAGCAGAGCACTGGCCTTGCAAGCATGTCTTGATTCCAGCCCAGAATGCGAGTATTATAAAGCCATGTGTGGTGATGTGTGCTGGGGAAGAGGTGACATGAGGGTCCCTGGGGCTCACTGGCCAGCCAGTCTAGCCTCGTCACTGACTTCCAGGCCAGTGAAAGGACCTGTCTCAAAAGAGGTAGGCGTTGTCAGAGGAATAACACCTAGCTTGTCCTCTGGGTCCACACAATACACATACATATGTGTGTAACTGCCCCCTACACACACACAGAGAGAGAGAGAGAGAGAGAGAGAGAGAGAGAGAGAGAGAGAGAGAGAGAGAGAGAGAGAGAGAGAAAGAGAGAGAGAGAGAGAATTATAAGGGATCATGAGACTCTATGAGCATGTAACTGGTGGCTACTGTTTCCCACACCGTGTTTCCCACAATTTCCTAAACCTGCTCCAGGGAAAGGTCAATGTTTTTCATGGAATTACTTGTCAGTGCCTCATTTTGCTCTCTTACAGATGAAAATCCATTTTGACACCAATTGACACCATTTGGTCAGCCATGAAGACATCAAGGGTTCCAGTAATGAAGGGTGTGGTGTGTGGGCTCAGGAGAACTTGTGTCTCCGAAATCAGCGTGGGAGGAGCTGCCTTCCTGAGTATTCTAGTTTCATTTCTGTTGCTGTGATAAAATGTTCTGACCAAATGCAACCTAAGGGAAAAAGAGTTTAATTGACCTACAGTTTCAGGTTACAGCCCATCATGGTAGAGAAGTCAAAGCAGGAATATGAAGCACCCAGTCACGTCACATCCACAGCCAGGAAGAAAGATAATGAAGGCGTGCAGGTTTGCTTGTGATCGGCCCCCTCTCTGCATTTACCCAGTCCCTGGATGCCTGCCTAGAGAATGGTAACACCCACAGTGGACTGAGTCATCCCACATCAATTAACTATCAAAATCATCACCCACAGACTTGCCATCAGACTAATCAGATCTAGATGATCCGTCATTGAAATTCTCTTCCCTGGTGGCTCCAAGTTTTATCAAGTTAACAGAAACATCACACTGGCCTTGCCCTGGGGCAGCCCTAGTTGGAAACCTGCACAGGGAGAGTCTCCACAGAGAGCAGTTTAATTCTTTCTTTATTATTTAAATTTTATTTTAAAATTCTTATAAAGTATATGCTACTGTGTTGAGCATGTTCCCCTGGTCCCTCTCCTCTTCCCTTCTCATACCTCCACCCTCCCTTTAGCATCCTTCACTCCCTAGGCAGTCTTACTTCTCTGTTCATGTCCTACATACACACGTACATAATTTTATACATCTCTATAAAATACTGGAGCCACAAATCAGGAAAGAACATCTTATATTTGTCTTTCTGAGGCTGGCTTAATTCACTGATATAACTGTTTCTAGGCCCATCTATTTCTTGCAAGGGGCACGGCTTCACTGTTTTTGGCTGAATAAATCCCACTACACACACACACACACACACACACACACACACACACACACACACACACACACACACATTTTCCTCACCCATCCCTCTGTTCCTGGATGCTCAGGTTGGTTCTGTAACTTAGCTGTTGTGAATAGTGCTGCAGTGAATATTGACGTGCAAGGATCCCTGTGACTGTGGACTTAAAGTGCTCCTGGCAGAGACCCAGGAGTGGTAGAATTGGGCAGTGGCCTCTCTGTCCTTTCTTTTGGTGTCTGAGCACAGCTGTGGTCCAGACCCTGTCCCCGCCACCATGTATGGAGGACTTTGACTCCCTACAGTGTTGGGCTCTAACCCAAAACCACAGACAGAATGCTCCAGGATGCCAAGGTCCACCCATCACCTTGCCATCCCAGTGGCCCAAAAGACAAACTCCTGTTATACTAGTCTAGTGACAAGGATTCCAGCCTCTCCTTTTTAATTTCTGTTTTAATTAACTTCCAAGGTAAACTGCAAATTGCATACTGTTTCAGGCATAAAGTTCAATGTATTTAAAACTAGCACCTTAATCATACAGCATATCTTTATCACATCAGACACTCTCTGCGCTGTCAGCATCCCATCAAAAGCAGGGCTCTGTTTTCAGATACCGAAAATGAGTTTGGCTTGTTCTGGAACCTTCTAGGAATGGAATGATACCCTAGGTCGCCTTTGAGTTCTAGCTCCTGTCACAGAACATGACACATTTGGAGATTTATCCCTGTTGGGTCTTATCCCATAGTGTTTGGATGTGGATATAACTCGGTGTATTCACTGTCCATGGCTGATTGTGTGGCTGGTTTTTTTCTTTTTCAACATTTCTTTTTGAAAGACAGGATCTCATGGAGCCCTGGTGGCCTGGAACTCAGGAGTAGCACAGAATGACTTTGAATTTCTGGTCCCGCCTCCACCTCCTGAGCTCTAGGATTGCAGGCATGCCCCACCATACTCCATTTTATGCTCTGCTGGGGACAGAACCCAGGTTTTCACTGTTAGGCCGGCACTCGGGCAGCAGAGCCACATCCTTAGCCCCTGGGGAGAAGTTTCAGACGTGTATTTCCCGTGTATGTTTTTCAGCCAAGCAGGTCCTGTCGCCTGCTCTATGGGTGGCCTGAGACAAATGACAGGACAAGCGGGGTGACGGTGGAAAAGAGATGAAGGGACATGGGGTCGATACAGAGGCGTTGTGTACCCACCGGCTGAGGGCTTGGACTCTTTGGACCATTACTTGGGTGGGGTGATTCTTACACTGAAATAACCCAGTCAAGAAAGATGCAGACTACCACGATAACTAAGCCAATCAAGAGACCAAGAGGCCTTTGATTTTGGCCAGTGATCAAGAGCAGGATAATGCCTCAGAGTCGCTTTGCTTCAAAGCTCAGGGGACAGCGCTTTTCAAGCAAAAATCACAATGATATCAACATCAGATGAAGGTCAGAGTAGCCTTGCAACATTTGTTTAGACAGAATACAGTTATTTCAGACACAGCATGACAACTAATTTAGATTTATACCCTTTTCAGTTATGCTTAGTTCATACAAACATTACTTATTTTGATTAGCACATCTGGACCATGGTCAGGGTCATGGGAATCCCAAACATGTTGCCAAGGCAGGTGTGGCTGTTGGGAGATAGAAGGCTGAGGAGTGTCTAAGCAGACACGAAATGGAATCAAGACAAAATGGCGTTACCCTAGTCATTTCCACACTGCATCATCACTTCATTTTCAGGCTAGAATAAGGAAGCCCCAGGACTCTTTTTGTTGGACACACAGCCAGTTCACCAAGGAACAAATCTGGGACCCACTCAGCAGTGGGATGTTGAGCTCTGCAGAGTGGGGTCACACCTGCCTGGGGTCCTCCTTCCTCATTTCTCCCATCTTACCAGAGGAGTTCACTGTCACTTCTGAGAACATCAGAAAACTGGCCATAACTCCATGGAGGCCTCTTGGAATGCATTGCAACACTCCAGTCCAATTAGATGCACTCTGCCTGGAAAGTAAAGCCCCACCCTGGACATCTTGAACAAGTCAGTCCCCAGATATGAACAGGCCACTTCATCTGCAGAAGAATCAGCCAGACCTGTGTTCCTGGACAAAAAAAGTGTTTGAGTGGAGCGTGGGAAGAGACTGTGCCTACCCCTGGAACCATGTGCTCTGTGCCTAATGGGAGATATCAAGGATTGTGAAGGGTACTTCTGACAAGGTATGAAGTACCCCTTGCAGCCTGGCTCGACAGGTGATGCCAGCCTCTGCAGAGTGCTCCCTTTACAGATGTGCCGCCCAGTCATCAGCCCCTCTGATCCTCACCTCAGCCTACAGGCACACAGGACACCTTTGGGAGCTCCCTGTAATGAAGATGTTAAAACCCAGGGCTTCTATGGGGCCAGGGCCAGAGCCCACAGGGACTGAGCTGCTCAGTACTGGGCCAGGCTGCTGTTATTTAAATGGCGGCAATTTGCGGGTGGCATACATGCAGTTGGATTTTTTAAATATTGCATTCAAATATTATTTGGGCTCAGCGGTTAAGAGCATTTGCTGAGCCGGGCAGTGGTGGCAAATGCCTTTAATCCCAGCACTTGGGAGGCAGAGGCAGGTGGATCTCTGTGAGTTCAAGGCCAGCCTGGGCTACCAAGTAAGTTCCAGGAAAGTCGCAAAGCTACACAGAGAAACCCTGTCTCGAAAAACAAAAACAAAAACAAAAACAAAAAAAAAAAAAAAAAAAAGCATTTGCTGTACAATGATGAGGACATGAACTTGGAGCTCAGCGTTCACATAACAAGAAACGCATCCTGCGCATGCCTACAAGAGGGGGTGGGTGGGGCCAGAAGGACCACTAGGAGTTACTGGATTCTAGACTAGCAGGGAAAACTGGAGCCCCAGGTTCAGGGAGAAACCTCACTTAAAGCAATAGGCAGAAAGTGATAGAGAAGGATACCCAGTGCACTCTTCTGGCCTCCGATCACATGCACACATGTGTGCATCTACACTCACAGCAGACAGGCATGCACACACACACAAATAAGCAAACAAATCTTTATAAGAATGCTATTCATCTTAGGGCTGGGGAGACAGTTGGGTTAATAAAGGTTAATAATAGGTGTGAGAACATGAGTTCAGAACCCACCTTACCCCCCCCTTCCCCCAAATCAGGCACAGTGGCATGTACTTGTAATCCCAGGGCTGAGAAGGAGGAGTCAGCTGTCTCTCTGGCGCTCACTGGCCAGCCAGCCTAGCCTACTTGGGGACCTGTAGGCCAGAGAAGGTCCTGTCTTTCAGGACAGTACCTGAGAAATGACAGCCAAGGTTGTCCTCTGGCACATCACACACATACACACACACACACACACACACACACACAACCATACAGAATCCAGTCACTGTGAGTGTAAAGCCACATATGCGAGTTTCTTAGTGGATTCCATCAACTAAGGAATCCACACAGGATGGAGGTGCTGGGATACCCCCCCCCCCCCCCGTATGGGAACCCTCTAGGATTCTGCTCAGTGAACCTCAACTTTTTGCTCTTAGGTTCAACCTGGGAACTCATGGGGGACCAGGGCTTAAGGCTCACACTGGAGAACCGGTGTGTCTGGCTTAAACAGGCTATAGGAGCAGAGTTCTGAGTGGAAATCAGACACCTTCTTGGTACCTGCGTGACAGGCAGCTTGCATGCTGTGGGTGATGAGTCCTGTCTCGATAACAAATCTTGCTGAAGTGCTCAAGGAGCTACAGCTTTGTGCTGGGCTCAGAGAGGGTAAGCAGGTCAATTGAAATTGCACAGTGAGTTCGTGAGAGAGGTGTTCTTCACATTTAGTTTCGTTTTGTGTGTGTTATACGTATATTTGTGTGTGCACATGTATGCATACAAGCATATGGGGGGAGGGTGGGGGCAACTTTCAGGAGTCAGTTCCCTCTTTCTACCATGTGTGTCCTGGGAACCAAATCCAGGCCATCCAGCTTAGCAGCAAGTGCCTTTTACCTGCAAAGCCTTTCTGCCCTTCCCACTTCATTTTTGAGTCAGGATCTCTCATGGAACCCGAGCTCACCAAGGAGGTTAGGCTAGCTGGCCTGCAAACCCCAGGGGTTCACCAGTCTCCACCTGTTAGATATGGAGTTACAGCTACACCACCACGCCCAGCTTTCTACGTGGGCACCGAGGACCCAAACCCACGTCTTCGTGCATGTACAGCTACACTCCACCCTTTGCCACTGCCCTGGCTGGCAGACGTGGCTCTGCCCGGCTCTGTAGCTACAGCGGACACGGGAACACTTGACATTCTTTATGTGGTCCCTCTAAGCACAGGGCTTGGTGCTTTACACAGCATTCCGCCTGAGCCCCACCCCGCTGCTGAAAGGACAGCACCAAGCCAGGGAAAGGCAGGGGCAGGGGCAGTCCAGGAACAGGCCTCTCTGCTTTGGGAATTCCTCTCCTGTGGGAGGGCACCACCCCCGCCACACAGTCTGACAGCCCCTGGCTTCCGGTTGGAGCTGCTAGGAGATTCCTCCACATGACCCAGTCCTCTTCTTTAACTCCTTCTGTCCCAACTATCTTAGTGTGCATGGGGGTACATGTGTGTTCAGAGGCCAGAGGACAAGCTCAGCCGTTACCCCTCGGGCACCATCCATCCATCTTGTTCTTTACACAGGCTCTCTGCCTGGTCTGGTGCTCCCCAAGAGGGCCAGGCTGGCTGGCTAATGAGCGTCAGAGACCCACCGGTCTCTCTGTCTCTCAGCACTGGGATTTAAGGCACACCATGACACCCAGCCTATTTATGTGGGTGCTGGGGATTGAACTTAGGTCCTGACACTTGCAGGATAGTGTAGAACAAGATACTCTGAGCATAGGACCAACATCTCCATCGGATCAACTGTTCCTGCTTGCAGGAGACCCTCCTTCTTGCCCAGCCCTGAGCTCACGTGATTTGATTCAGAAATACAGCAGTTATCAGTGTCTCCCTTATTATGCGAATGTGGAGGGGAAGGCAGGCACAGCTTGAGTGACGTTTCTACCATCCCACAGCTGCCATGAGGACCAAGTGGGGTTTGCAGCAAACACCGTACCCCTCCATCTGCATCTTAATAACCGTGACCTGCCACAGGTTCAACCGAGACAAGAGGAGAGGGCTTAGGCCTCACTGGGGTGCAGTGAGCATGCATGTACACACACACACACACACACACACACACACACACACACACACACACACACACTGAGGAGTGTGGTATGGAAAGCTTGGACAGAAACCTTACTGGTATGCTATAGAAAGGTACCTCCAAGGTGATTGTAAAAGTGTTTTAACTTTGTGTGTGTTGTGTATGTGGGTTCACTTATGTGTGATGGTACGCATACATGTGTGGAGGCCAGACGATAGTTTGTAGGGGTCGGTTCTCCCCTCACCATGCAGATCCTGGGAATCAAATTCAAGTTGCCAGGTTTTGCTACAAGGGCCTTTACCTGCTGAGCCGTCTCTCTGGCCCTCCACCTTACTGTTTAAAGCAGGCTCTCTCTCTCTCTCTCTCTCTCTCTCTCTCTCTCTCTCTCTCTCTCTCTCTCTCTCTCTCTCTCTCTCTCTCATTGATTGGCTAGACTGTGGGCCAGGGACACCTGTCTCTATCTTACCATCTCTGGAGTCACAGACATGGTAAGCACACCTGGTTTTTATTGTTGTTGCTTTTGTTTTTGTTTGTTTATTGTTGTTGTTGTTTGGTTTTTCGAGACAGGGTTTCTCTGTGTAGCTTTGCGCCTTTCCTAGAACTCACTTGGTAGCCAGGCTGGCATCAAACTCACAGAGATCCGCCTGGCTCTGCCTCCCGAGTGATGGGATTAAAGGTGTGCGCCACCACCGCCCGGCTGCTTTTGTTTTTTAATGGGTTCTGGTGATCTGAATTCATGTCCCCATGCTTGCCCAGCAGGCACTTTAATCTTTTCAGCCCGTTTTCTAAACGTTAATGTGCTATAAACCACACGGGGACCTTATTAAACTATAGGTTTGCATTCAGTCTGTGTCCCAAACCGTGGTCCTGTGGCGGATCCAGGGCCCCATTATGTCTAAGGATGAACTCAGCCTGAAGTGGGTCAGAAGAGGGTTCCAGTGTGGGCCGGAGAAGTCCTGGGATAGGTAGCTGGTTCTGTGTGAATGCAGAGGTTAGGAATGCAGAAGGAAGGAAGAGAACGGCTCCTTAGGTGTCACCTAGGGTCCTGAGAACAAGGAGGGTCTTCCCCAAGTCTCTTCAGTTCCCCTGCACGGTCGGTCAGCTTCCCCACATAACAGCTCCACATGTCAACAGCCTGGTTTTTTAAGCAAAAATCAACTATACGCTAAGGAACAGCCTCATCCCCATAGTCAGGAAACATTGTGCAAATCAAGGAATCATTGCCAAAGGGAAGTCGAGCGGTCCTCCAGCTAGCTGCCGCAGTTAAATGGGAGCCCTGCTTCCTCTTGGGGAAGCATTTCTGCTGCCTCCAGGGCTTTGGCCACCTATAAAACGTAGCAATGGGAAATAAAGAAACCCTCAAGGAGGAAGCCTTCTTGGGGAGCACGGAAGAAGGAGCGGATTTTGTTCAAGCCATGTGCCCTATGATGGAGACCTTCGAAATCAACGGTAAAGTACAACTCTCTGGTAATGCGATCGCACAGAACCTTAATCTCTGGTGGTGGGAAGCGAGAAGAGACCCAACTGCAAGAGCTGCGGGCTTGTGACCCGGTGCGTTTTGCATCTGACTCTCACTAGTGAGACCGCATCGGGCTGGAATTCCTGGGAAGCCGAGCACAGATGCTGTGCCCTTGGTGTAGAGTCGATTTTTGCTTGAAGTCTGGTCCTTTTAAAAAGCCACATTTAGATATTTTCTCTGGTGTAAATGCCGATGCTTATTAAGGAAATGCCCCTTCTTTAATGAGTGTCTCAGGTGGACACACTCTGTGTGTGTGGAGATGGTGCTGCAGGTCGAAGGATGTGAAGGAGTCCCACGGGGCCTGAGATGCAGCTGGGACAGTGGTGGGCTGACCTAGCAGGCAGGAAGCCCCGGGTTTGATCCCCAGCACATAAACGGGTGATGCCTGCCTGTGACCTCAGCTCCAGAGAGGCAGAGGCAGAAGGATGAGGAGTTCAAGGCCACCTCTGGCTATGCAGTTTGGGGCTAACCTGGACTATGTGAAGTTCTGTTTCAAAAAGAAAATCCACAGCGCTGAAACCAAAGCTGTGTATGTATTTGAGTGGAAGTCCTTTAATATCCCTCAAGGGGCTTCTGTGATGGCGGATGTGCTGACCTGGGAACACGTTCTTCCTTTCCTGTCAGTTTCTCCAGCTTCGTCACTAGTTTGACTTAGATGGAGCACAACTTTCAAATATTTTTACAAAAATTTTATTATGTATTTGTGCGTGTGTGTGTGTGTGTGTGTGTGTGTGTGTGTGTGTGTGTGATGCATGTGCCAAGGTGAATGAATGGAAGTCAGAGAACAATTTTAAGAGTGAGTCCTCTCCTTCTATGCCGTGGAATTCTGGGATAGAACTCAATTGTTCAGTCTTGATGGTAAAGTGCCTTTACCCACTGAATTACGCCACTGCCCTCTAAAGATGTTTTAAATGGTCTCTCGGTGCTATATAGGTGAGCTATCTTTTACATCTTTAGGAATTTGTAGCATTTCAAGTCAGGGGTGGACTTGTTTGCCACTGGAGAGCTCTGATTTTCCATTCTAGAACATCCCATGAGAATCATCTTTCACAGTCATCAGCTGGAGTGAAAGGGGGTTGTGAGCCACCTGATGTGGGTGCTGGAACCTGAACTCAGGTCCTCTGAGAGTTCAGTAAGTGCTGTTGACCACGGAGCCTCCTCTGCAGCCTCTGTGCCTGGCTTCCCAACGGGCTCTGGGGATAAAACCCAGGTCCTCATCTTGCTAGGCAAGGACTTCACTGACGAATCGAATCTCATAGCCTCACCCTCTGGACTGCTTTTTAAGATACACTGTTCTAGAAAATTCAGTTGATCAGATACGTTCAGTGCCTACTACCTTCTGGACACCACACCGGGCACAGAGAAAGGTACTTGATGAACAGGGCAGCCGGCCTTTGGGAAAACACACTGAGGTGGGGAGAGCAAGCCCTGCCTCAGCTGGCCTTTCTAAACAACACTGGCTGAGGCTGAAAACTTCACAGGACATCACGGATGCAACCTGGGAGGGGGCCTGAGGTCAGAGCTGATGTCGCTCCGAAAGCTGAAAGGATGGAAGAAACTGGGCACAGAAATGATACAGTGGGGGGCTGGGGAGGGATGACACGTGTCTAGGTCTCTCTCTCTCTCTCTCTCTCTCTCTCTCTCTCTCTCACACACACACACACACACACACACACACACACACACACACACACACACTCTCAAGGAGTGCCCTTAGAAATCTAAAAAGCCCCATGCAGTGGGATTGAGGGTGGGATGGAGGACTTTGAAGCCTCCCCTGAGGTTAGTGAGAGGCTGGAGGGCTGCATAGAGGTTGAGTGCATCGGTCTGCAGCTGGGGTTGCTCAGTGTGGTGGGTGGGAGACAGGTGAGAGAGCAGGTGCGAGCCAGGGTACTTGGCAGCAAGAATGTCGGGGCAGTGGAGGTGGCTGAGCAGGTTAAGTGCCCGCCGCACAAGCCTGAGGACCTGAGTTCAGATCTCCAGCGCCCAGGTAAAAAGCTGGGCAGCGTTGCAGTCTGTACCCAGCACTGGGGGTGGGTGGAGACAGGAGGATCCCTGGAGCTCCCAGGTCAGCTAGCCTAGCCAACCGGTGAGCTTTGGGTTAGATGAGAGCTCTCATCTCAGAAAATAAGGTGAAGATCAACTGAGGAAGATACCTGATGTCAACTCCTGCTTCCACTTACATCTGCCCACGTGCGCGTACACACATCCTACAAATGGGAACATACACAAAACAAGGACATCTTATATGTGGGGGGAGGGGGAGAATGGGAGAGATGGGAGAGAGGGGGGAGAGAGAGGGGGAGAAGAGGGAGGGAGAGGGAAACAAAGAGAGGTGGAGAGAGAGTGAGATCACACAGGAGTCTGCTATGAAGCTCATGCTGTGTAAGCAAGAGGACCTGAGTTCAAATCCCTAGAACTCACATGTATACCTGTGCCTACACACACACACACACACACACACACACACACACACACACACACACACACACACACACACGCAAATGCTGTGTGTGTGTTGGATGTGGCACTCACCCTCAGGTGTTGGTCCCTGCCTTCCATTCTGTTGGATACAGGACCTATTGTTCTCACGGTTCCACGGTTCCACGCCAGCTGGTCACAGCGGTCAGAGATTTCCTAGCATCCCCTCCATCTCTCTGTCGGGGTACTGGGCTCACAGGTGTATGCTCTGTCCTGTTTGAAGTGGGTTCTGAGGATCTGAACACAGGTCCTTGCCCAGCAAGCACTCTACCAACTGAGCCTTCTCCCGGTCTCCACATTTTTCTTGACAGAGAGAGCCGACCCCACATGCTAATAGAGAAGTAAAGGCTTTGTAATCGTTTGTCATAATAATCACCTTTGACCCCCAGCAGCAACCCCCAGATGCCCCTTCTTCCTGATCTAAAGATAACCTAAGATACCTTGAGGCCTTCTCCTGACACATCTTCACCCCAGAGTCCCTTTAAGTTCAGCTCTGGTGATGGGGCTGCTGTGGTTTTACAGTCATTCTATGCTCTCCCCCACTTCTTTCTCTCTGTCTCTGTCTCTCTCTCTGTCTCTCTCTCTGTCTCTCTGTCTCTCTCTCTGTCTCTCTCTGTCTCTCTGTCTCTATCTGTCTGTCTGTCTGTCTGTCTGTCTGTCTCTCTCTCTCTCTCTCTCTCCCTCCCTCCCTCCCTCCCTCCCTCCCTTCCCTCCTCCCGCTCTGTTTTTTTGAGACAGGGTTTCTCTGTGTAGCCCTGACTGTCCTGGAACAAACTCTGTGGAGCAGGCTGGCCTTGAACTCACAGAGCTCCTCCTCCCTCTCCTCCCTGGGACTAAGGTGTGTGCCGCCACATCTGGTCGTTCTGTCTTCAAGTCTTGAAACTTCTGTCTTTACCATAGAGGCTTAGAAAAACAAAACTTTTTGTTGTGAAATAATTATTTAGAGTCACAGAAAGTAAGGAAATACGTCCCAGAAGGCCTTTTGTGACCTTTCACCCAGTTCCTTTCAGGCACGGCTTCTTGCACAGTTTTGGTACAAACCCGCAATCGGACACTGACACATCACCCCAGCTGCGGGCAGACTTGCACATGTGTATTTACCACTCTGTACTAGGCTTTAAGCCACAGGTAGTCCTCAGCCCCTCACAAGCAATCATTCACTCTGCCAAGGCCAATCAACTCCATCTCTACACTTGTGTTCATTTGGGGACATCAGACAAATGGCATCATATTGCAACCGCATTTCACTTAAAAAAAAATGTTCATTGGTGTTTTGCCATGGGCATTGGATCCCCTGGAACTGGAGTTACAGACAGTTGTGAGCTACCATGTGGGTGTTGGGATTCGAACCTGGGTCCTCTGGAAGAGCAGCCATCTCTCCTGCCCCCTTGTATAACTCTCTAAAGACTGGTTTTGAGGTCAGCAGGACAGCTCAGTAGGTAAAGGTAGTTGCTGCCAAGCCTGATGACCTGGGTTCAAACTCCAGGGTCCACATGGCAGAAGGAGAGAACTGACTCCAACAAGTTGTTCTCCACATGTGTGCCATGGCAGGTTCGTGTGTGTGTGTGTGTGTGTGTGTGTGTGTGTGTGTGTGTGTGTGTGTGTGTGAAACACATACACAAAAATGTAATAAGATTTGCTTTTATTTTTTTCTGTTTTTGCATGTATAATGTGTGGGATGCATGTGTGTGCATTCGTGTATGTTATATATGCATGTGTGTGCATTCGTGTGTGTTATACACGCATGTGCACATGCCATGCCATGCAAGTGGAGGTCAAAGGACAGCCTCAGGTGTCAGGTTTCAGCCTCTGTCTTGTTTGAGATGGGGTCGCTCATTCTGCGGCTGGCCTTGAACTTCTCGGGGTTCCCCTGTATTCTCCTCCCCTCTCACCGTAGAAGCCCCGGGTCACACCTGTGTGCTACTGCAGCCACCGTGAGGTGGACTCCGGAGGGTCTGAGTCAAATCCTCGCAGTTTCACGGCAAGTGTCCGCTCCACTAATCCATTTCCCTACCAGAACTTGCAATTTTATCACCCAGTGTAATGCCCCCGAGAGCCTTCAGGCAGCCGGATCCGGATAGATGGTTCTTCTGAATAAATAGTGACCCACAGTACGAAGGCACCACAGTTCAAATGTTTCCTCTTTGGGTTCCTACAAGTAAAGTTGCTACAGCTATTCATGAAAATTTTTCATGTGAATATGCATCTCATTTCCACAGCATCTGAGGATAGACTGTTTTAGTGCTGACATGCCGTCTTTGCTTTCCATCAGCAATCCGTTATGTAAGAACAGACCGACATGTCACATGCACACCAAAACCAGGTAACCAACATACCAGTTCTCAGATCTCACACAGGGGCTTTAGGTGGTGCTTGCTGGCATTGTGTGACATGGTGGCATGCTCAGGGAAGTCATGTGGCCAAGTCACACCACGCAACAATGACAACCCTACCAGACATACTGTGGGTTCATAGCACGATTTTGAATTAAGTCTTGGACACTGAGCACTGAGAAACCTCTTGCTGATGCTGATATGTGTGTTCCCCCACAGTCAATAGGGTCATATAGATCACAAATTAAAAACCCATGTGTTTCATGATCTTTGACGCAAAAGTTTTGGAAAAATATTCACAAAACATATCAAGCAATAGACAAAGAGAGTCACGTGCTACCACAAAGTGGGCTTTATTCTCGGCATGCAAGGAAGGTTCAACAATGGTTCTCGTGTTCTATGACTAGCCCTCTCCCAAGTCCACCCTGTCTTGATTACTACATCATATAGAGCTGTTCTTATATTCCAATCTTCACAAGACTGTTGTAGTTATTCTATAGCCTGACCTTTCCACATACACTTCAGCATTAGCTTGTCTATTACTACATAAAAATCTTGCTGCAGTATTGGTAGAAATTGTGTTACACCTATAAATGAATGTATGAATAATTACAGGTTTAACCCATGAACATAGTATATCTCTTCACTTCTTGATTTTATTTTTCCAAAGTAGAATTTTGTAATTTCCAGCATACAAATCTTCATCTGTTTTGTTAGATTTACATCTGAATATTTTATTTTCTTTGGCCTAAACAAAAGTATTACCATGGGGGGGTTGTTAATTTTTAAATTAAAAAATTAAATTTTATTATTTTAAATTACATTCTAAGTTAAATTTAATTTAAAAAATTTAAATTAAAATAATAAGATTTTAAACTAAAATGATAAAAATTATTTTGTTTTATTTATGCATGTGTGTGTGCATGTTTACATGCTTGCAGGTGCCTGTGGAGGCTGAAAGAGGGCACCTGATCCGCTGGAGAGGAGTTCCAGGTGCTTGTGAGCCTTCTGATGGGGATGCTGGGTTCTGAGCTCTGACCCTCAGGAAGAGCAGCCAGTCCTCTTAACTGCTGAGCCATGATCTCTCCAGCCCAATACTATGCTTAATTTTGGTTACCAACTGCTTTTTATTAGGATATAGGAATATCATTGAATTTTATATGTTGATTGTGTATCTTACAGTTTTGATGAATTACTTATTAGTTCTATGGATTTCTTTTCAAGATTATTAGGGGGTTGTTGTATTGACACTTGCTTCTGCAAATAGGAACATATTTGTTCCTTTCCAAGCTGTGTCTCTCAGTTCCTTGTTGTTCTTTATTGCATTGGAAGGCTCCATGACTGTACTGAATAAGAGGTCAGGAATGGACTTCCACTTCTTCCGAGTCTCAAGGGAGAAACACTGTGTCGCTCACAATTAGCTTTAGACATGTGGAGATGCCTTAATATTATTAATTAATTAATTAATTAATTATTAAAAATATTTATTTCATTTTTATGTGTGTGTGTGTGTGTGTGTGTGTGTGTGTGTGTGTTCCTGTGTATGTATGCACACATCTGTGCACACAGCATCCAGAAAAGAACATCAGATTATCTGGAGTCAGAGGTGGCTGTGAGTCACCCGCTGTGGGTGCTGGGAACTGAACGCAGGTCCTCTGGAAGAGCAGCTAGTGCTCTTGATGGTTGAGAACAACTCTCCAGCCCCCGTTGTTTGGAAGTCTCTCAC
This sequence comes from Peromyscus maniculatus bairdii, assembly GCF_049852395.1. Classification (NCBI taxonomy): domain Eukaryota; kingdom Metazoa; phylum Chordata; class Mammalia; order Rodentia; family Cricetidae; genus Peromyscus; species Peromyscus maniculatus. The sequence continues at coordinate 30,399,824 of NC_134862.1, read as the reverse complement.
TGAACTTGGAGTTTATAGATTCACCTAGATTGACTGGTAAGAGGAGTCCTCCGTCTGTCTCCCCGGCGCTGGGATTACGGAAAATTGTCACTGCACCTGGCTTTTTACCTGGGTTCTCGTGATCTGAATTCAGAGGTTCATGTTTGTGCATCAAGCATTTTACTAACCAAGCCTTCTCCCAGCCCCCAGCCTCCTTTTCTTCACATCTTATTGAGGTCTGTTTTTGACCCGAGATGTGATCAGTCTTGGTGAATAAACGTTCTCTGTGTGATGAAGAAGCATGTGCCTTTGGCTGTTATTGGATGGAGTGTTTTGTAAATGTTCATTAGGTGTTCATTGATGGTGTCCCATCCTTCTGTGTCATTGCTGGGTTTTATCAGTTGTTGAGAGCAAAGTACTAAAATTAAAATCTCCAGTTGTATTTATCAGTTGTGTCTTCCTCCTTTTAGCTATATCAGGTTTTTTTCCTGTAGTTTTAAGTTCTGCTATGTGGTTTCTTCTGGATAATATGTGGTTGTGTCATGTTGTGTGACTCAGCTTGCCAATGCGTGTGCTCAGATTGGCAGACTTGGACCGTTTACAGATACACCAGTTATCCGTATGTTAGGGCTTCAACAGACCATCCTATTATACAGTTTCTGTTTTGTCCTTTACCTGTTTTCCTTTCTTACTTTCTGGGTTTTCTTTCTTTCCTATGAATTATTTGAATATTTTTTAAAATTCCATTTGAATGTATCACTTGGAGTGCTTTTTGTCTTGACTACTTCTTCCTTGCTGTGATAAAATTCCCTGACAAAAGCCACTTAGGGGAGAAAGTTTATTTTGGCTTAGAATTCCAGAGGGATAGAGTCACCACAACTGGAAAAACATGGCTGCAGGAGCGGAAGTGGCTGGCTGTTCACATTACATCCATGCTCAGGAAGCGCAGAGTCAATAGGAAGTAGGGAAAGGCTGTTAAGTCTCAAGGCCCGCCCCCGGTGACTCACTTCCTCCAGCCAGGCTCCACCTCCTAAAGGATCTACAGTATTCCAGAACAGCATCACCAGCCTGAGAGCAGGTGTTCACACACGTGAGCCAATGGGGCACATGGCACGTTTAAACCACAGTAGTTTATTTAGGGGTTCTCTGGGCATTGTAATATACTTACAGAACATGCCACTGTCTGTTGGGATTAGTATTTTTCCCACTTAAGGGCATGTATAGAAATTTTATTTCCATTTATGCCTTTCTACACTTTAAAAATACAATTATCTTAAGAATTTCCTTGCCATGCATTGCACACAATGTAAGAAGACAGTGTATTTGTTTCAACCATGAAGTGAGATTTTTAGAAACTCGAAGATTGTGTATATGTGTGTGTATGTCTCTCTGTGTGTGTCCTTGTTTCTAACCACTCCATTATTATTCTCTTTCTGTTTTAAAGCCATAGGCCTTCTGTTCTCATTTCCTGTTTGGAGAAGTTCCTTTAAATTCTCCTGGTCTCCCTTCATCTGAGATTGTCTGTATTTCCCATTCATTCCTGAAGATATTTTCATTCACAAGAGAATTCTAGGTTCGCAAGTCTTTCCTTTCAGCGCAGAGAACACAGTGTGCCACTTAGGTCTGATCTCCATGGTTTCACGTAGAGAGTCAGCTGTCACTCAGATCAGTGTGTCTTTGCAGACAATGTGTCCTTCCTAACTGCTCTCAGTCCCTTCTCTTTGGCTTTTAGATGTCCTCTGCCTCGAACTTCTCATATCTGCATGTGTGTTTGCATGTGCAGTGTGTTCCTGTGTGCATGAATGTGTGCGCGCGCATGTGTATGTGTGCGTGTGTTTGTGTGTGTATGTGTGTGTGTGTGTGTGTGTGTGTGTGTGTTCATGGATACAGAGCTATCAGACATCAACCTCTGGAATTGTCGTTCTTCAGGCACTGACCACCTTTTAAAGACAGGGTCCCTCACTTTACTGAACCCATAAAGTATACTGTCACAGTCTGAAATGTCTCCCTGAAATTTCTGCCCCGTCTCCATCCTTTACCTCAGAGAAGGCCCTGAGGGTCCACCAGAGGCTCTTTTTAGTCTCTCAACTAGGGAAGTTCTTTCTCAGGAGCCAAAGTCACACAGAAGAGACATTTACTTTGTATTTCTTCCACCTTCCAAGAGTTGAACAAGTAAATGTGAGCGTGAGCACTCCATCAGCCCCTCTACTGTGTATAGAGTGAGTTGGACACACCTACAAACCAAGTCCCTAGGCCTGTCTCTAGCCCAGATGGAAACTCTGAATTCTTTTTGGCATGGTTTTTTTTTGGGGGGGGGGGAGTGCATGTGTGTATGCATATTCACATGTATGTGGTTGCACATGGGAAGTGTATGTGGACACCAAAGGTTAATACTGACACCTTCCTCAATTGCTCTATATTTTATTAACCGAGACAGGGTCTTTCACAGAACTGAGAACTCTGATTCAGCTGGTCACTGTCTCCCCAGTACTGACATTACAGATGGGGGTAACCACACCCAACCAACATTTATGTGGGTTCTGGGGATCCAAACTCTAGTCCTCACACTTGCAGGACAAGGTCATGGACTCCTGTCATGCTTCTTGTTCTGTTTAATTGCTTGTTCCAAGCATGTTTTACATGCACAATAGTTTCATGTACATAAACACACACATATATGCACATATGCTTACATGCACACTCACATACACACAGAGACAGAAAGAGATAGACAGACAGACAGACAGACAGACAGACACACACACACACACACACACACACACACACACACACACACACACACACACACAAAACCAAAGATCAGGGAAGTAAAGCCATGAACTGCACACCTGCATCTTATGTCCTAGTAAATCGCTCAGTTCCCTGAGCCTCACAAGTGTTTAGGAAACAGGAATAAACTTCTTCGTCATCCCAGACTGTGTAAATGAAACCTGTAGCTTCAGCGGCTCACTGTGTAAGCACTAGTGACTCCAGCACAGAGCAGCCATCACACTGATGTTCAAGACTGAGCAAGATCTATCCATATGGTTATCCGCACGTGAGCATGAGGCCAGCAGGCAACCCCAGGTGTTCTTCCACAGACGCTCGGCACCAAGGCTGGCTGGCCAGCAAGCCCTGGAGACCTGCTCATCTCTACCTCACGGCTGAGGAACTTCTTGCCTTGTGGCAAAACTTCTTGCCTTGTGGCAAAAAAAAAGAAAGAAAGAGAGAGAGAGAGAGAGAGAGAGAGAGAGAGAGAGAGAGAGAGAGAAGAAAGAAAGAAAGAAAGAAAGAAAGAAAGAAAGAAAGAAAGAAAGAAAGAAAGAAAGAAAGAAAGAAAGAAAGAAATGAGAAAGATTTCGATGCCTTTCCTACTTTCCAAGGAAAGTCCCCGCTGCCCTGCATGTGACCTGGCACAGGCTGGCTCCTTCTCTGCAGCCCTGAAACCACCACTTCATTCTTGTATTCCAGATCCAGCACCCAAGAAGAGAAATGGGGGGACCATTTGCATGGCAGTCATGGCCATCTACCTGACCCTGCTCACAGCAGGTACCACTCTGCTGTTCCTTCAAGGTGAGGTGCTCCTGGTCCTGGTCCTGATCCTGTGTGGTTCTTTACAGAGTGGCCACCTAAGCTCCTTGGGTGCAGAGTTCAGGCTGAGTGGAGGCATCTTGAGAGTACATTTGCCCTCCTGCTAGGGTACAGTGGTTAGATCCACCAAGGTAATGGAAGAGTGAAGGTGTGTTTGTGAATGTGTGCATGTCTGTGTGCCTCTGTGTGTGTGTGTGTGCGCATATGGAAGCCAGATGACAGTTTTGGGCTGTTCCTCACTTCCTCTCCATGTGCATATGTGTAGGAGGTATACATACACATGTATGCACATGTGTGTGGAGGACAGAGGACAAGCTTGAAGATCATGCATCAGGCATTGTCCATTTTGAGTCAGGGTCTCTTTCTGGCTTGGAGTTCACCAGATGGCTAGGCTGACTGACCAAAAGGTCCCAGGGATCCACTACTGTGGGGAGTCCATCCTGTCTCCTTTTCCCCACAGTACACAGAGTTTGTATTTGAAATCCCATGCCCTACAGAAGTCATGTATGTGTGACACGGAATACCAGGAACCTGCCCCAATGTCTCAGGCTTCAATGAGGCCCCTAAATGACGTATTGGGTTGGGGTCCCAGCTCTCAATCTGCAGAGGCGGCTCCAGATCCTGGAGATGTACTTAGACAATGGAACCCTGGCTCCTGAGGACAGGTCATTCTTCTCGATGCAGCTGGCACATCCCAAAACACACCCGGTACCAGGAGCACTGGGGCTGCAAGTGCTGCAGGCCCAGCTCATTGAGGTCCGCACCAGCCAAGAGCAACTGCTTCTCAACCTCACTCGGAATCCAGGTACCACCACACCCGTTTCTGTGTGCTGGGGGTGGAACCCAGGGCTTCCATGCGTGCTGGGTGGGCACTCGACCAACCAAGCTCCATGCCCAGCCTGCAAAAGAGCCCTTTTGACCAACACAGACAGGCTCTCCCCTAACCACGGGAACCTCTGCAAACTGAATTGGGGCAATCTGAATATTTCTCTACTCCCTCGACTTCCAGGGATCCAGTTACTGGTCTCTGGAAGCTTACTTTCCTAAACAAATTCAGGTGTTGTTCAAACCTCCAAGGTGGGAAGACCCATGGGGGCCCAGCCGTCCAAGGCAGAGTCTGTGAGCTCTCTGTGGGGCGCAGGAGCAAACCCAAGCTCCACGCCACACCCTGGCTCAGCCGCCAACCCTCTCTCTTTCACTCACAGAGCTGTTCCGGATTAAAGGTGAACAAGGCTCCCCAGGTATGTTCGTTTCCTGTCTGACCTACATTGCCACCCTCTGGATGGCGCCTTAGCTGGGAGCCCTCTATGTATTTTCTATGTTCAACTCATCCTCCAGTGATCTGCTCAGCCCCTGTGCCGCCTCCTTCATGGGACCACCTCTCTACCACATGAAGTGAGGACCCCCAGCTCTGGACCTCTTCCTTCCCCCTTGTCCCCGATGATTGCCTCCTCTCTCCAACATCCAAACCTTGCCATCTTCCTGGGACAGTCCACCAGCTCCTCCTCCCATCTTCCCCAAATGTCCCAGGCTTCCAGAACCTTCTTTGTCTCCCAGAAGCGCTCCCATCAAGTGCCTTTGACTTACTTGTGTTGGCCTCTGCTCTCCCAGAGGGTTGTGATGACGACAGCGTTGTGTGTGGTTGACTCGACCCGCACACCAAAGGGAAAAAGAGATGGTTTATTCTGAAACCAAATATAAATGGCTGTGGCCTGTGAGTGGGGACTCGGACAGCCTCACATACCATGCTCCAGTGTGATAAGTTTCCTGAAATTTTGATAGTAACAGAGCAAAAGAAAATCATAAATCAAGGTGCTTTAAAAAATATGTAACTGCGAACATCAGGTAGGTGGGTAGGTTACTGCAAAGCTTCAAAACTCCTGCTTCAGGCCTCAGACACTATCTGATGACATGCTTAGCCTTTGGGCTGATAGAAACTTTGAGTCTGCCAGTCCATTCCAGAAGCCGTTTACCTAATAGTCACAGGTTGTTAAACTAAACACAGAGATGGGTAATAAATGGCTCTTACGGGGTTAAAGATAATTGAGGGTAATTTGGCTCTGGACTTGCAGCATTCCACCTCTCCCCGACCATGTGTGTTCTAATTGGTCAACAGCCTTGTGGAATATTCACCATAGGTGTGGCTTATTTCTGAACTTCAGCTCACACTTATACGAGCTAAGCAGTGCTGCTGGGAGCCAGAGCTGTGGGAGTCTGGGCTTGTCAGGTCCCATCCATCAGGCTACCATCTCTCCCTTACTTCACGGTTTGCCTTGCATGGTCAAGACCCCCACCTCCCCACCGAGAAGGCTCATTTGACAGCTACTGAGGGCAGGGGAGAGGCATGGGGCTCAGAATTCCTGGCTTTACCTCAGGTATAGGCAGTTGTTACCAGCAGCAAGCATCTCTTCCCAAAGCCACAGACTTCCCGACAGAGATTCGGGACACAGCCTCCCAGCCAGGCCTGAGTGGTACTTGAAGCCTTGTCTTTGAGGCTGAGCCTCCCTCAGACATCATCTACACTATTGTTTTTCATTTATTCCTTGTCTCCCAGACCACATACTTCTTGAGGAAAGCAGTATCACCCAGGTTTTGTTGTTGTTGTTGTTGTTGTTTCCTTCATGGGCTAGTCTGCCCTTGAGGCTCAGTGGCCATTTGCTGGGAGGCTGAGTGAATACATCGCCATCTACTATTGCTCGACTAGTTGTTATCCCTGCTCTTCATCCTCCAGGTCCAAAAGGGGCCCCAGGTGTGCCTGAGATCCCTGGCCTGCCTGGGCCACCTGCCCAGAAGGGAGCAACGGGGGTTGTGGGTCCACGATGGAACCCCAGGTTCAGCCTCTGCTTTTCGGCCTTGTGTTCTTCCCCTTCTCCTCCAAGCTATACTCTGAATCCTTCTTCCCTCTGTCACAAATGGAGAGATGTCTCCCTCTGAGTCCCCTCTCATCCCAGTCATGGCAGGAAGAATAAATCACACCAGGACACTGGTAGAGTGAGTGGCCAACGTTTATTTTTACCAAGCCAGGGAGGAGAAAGGGGGTCTGAGGGCAGGCGCAGCAGTCAGAGAGCTGGTGCTCTTGCAGAGGACCCAGGTTTGGTTCCCAGCACCCAGGTCGAGCGGCTCACAACTGCCTGTGGCCGCAGCTCCAGAGGACCCAGCACCCTCTCCTGGCCCCCACATGTACCCTACATGTGGCGTACACTCACGCAGACAAACACACAGACACATAAGGAATTTTTAAGGGAGAAAACGAAATACACCCTCAAGAGGAGAGAGCTGTCCCAGCCATGGGCACTAGCCACTGGCCGCTCCTATGTCTGGACTTAGTGTCTCAGTCTATCATTTCCCCCTGGGTGCCCCGGGGCATTCCTTTTCCTGAGATGGGTAAAGAATTGCTTTTAAAAACAGAGGTGTAGCTAGAGGTTTTCTGGTCCTGCCTGGCCCACGGTCAGGACAAATCTCTCTCACCCACCAGTCCCACAGCAGCTCAGACCCAACCAAATAAACACAGAGACTTATATTGCTTACAAACTGTATGGCCGTGGCAGGCTTCTTGCTAACTGTTCTTATATCTTATATTAATTCATTTCTATAAATCTATACCTTGCCATGTGGCTCGTGGCTTACCAGCATCTTCACATGCTGCTTGTCATGGTGGCGGCTGGCAGTGTCTCCTCCACCTTCCTGTTCTTTCTTTTCTCCCCTCTGTTAGTCCCGCTATACTTCCTGCCTGGCCACTGGCCAATCAGTATTTTATTTATTGACCAATCAGAGCAATTTGACATACAGACCATCCCACAGCACAGAGGTTTTTATTATTATTATTATTATTATTATTATTATTATTGTTATTATTATTGGCTTGATAAGTTTTGTTTTTCTGGTGGTATGTATGAGTGTGTAGGGGGGTATGCGCATGTGAATGCTGTACTAGAAGGAGCCAGATAGATGCCCTGGAGCTGGGGATACAGACTTCTGTGCCCAACATGGGTGCCAGGAACTGGCCTCAGATCCTCTGCAAGAGCATCTTAACTGCCAAGCCACCTCCCAGCCCTGGAGGTGGAGTTTGCTGCAGTTAGCTGTGTTAGCTGTAGAAAATGTGTTTCGAGGTGTACTCACTCGTGAAGTTGAGAAGTTCATTAGGGCAAAGGGCATTGGCACCTTGTGTGTGAACTTCGAGGAAGGATTCTCGAATCACCTTCAGGGGAGGCGATCCAGGTCCTGCTGAGACCAGCTCTGTGGCTTTGGTTTTCCCAGAATCCCATTCTCCCTGTTAACTGCTCAACTTGTTTGTCTTGTACCCAGCCAAACCCTCATATTTATCTTCCCCAGAGTTCCTAACTTCATGTTTTAACCCTAACATCTCCAGGTGTCCAAGGACCCCGGGGCCCACCAGGCGTCAAGGGAGAGGCAGGTGAGTAGACGTCACCGTGGGCTTTCTCAATGACAGGGACCCACAACAAACTCTAAACCCCATGGGATGGGTCTGCACAAGGGGAGACGGCTTGTATGAGACATGGGGTGGGTTCAGAGGTGGGAGGGGTCACAAACAGGAGTACTGTCCAATGGTGCCTCAGCCTGGACAGGCTGTAGTGTGTGTGCAGCTCTGTTGAACCTTCTTTGCTGAGGACTGCAAGGCTGTAGCCTGCTGGGGAAAGTGCAGCTCCGTGGTCCAGCAGGGGCCGAGACATCCACACAGATCCTGCCTTTGCGACCTTGCCTCCCTCACCTCCATGCACCTCGGTTTCTTTATACATAAGATGGAGTTGAGGCTTCTGCAAGGTGCTGTTATAGCACATTCTTCTCTCCCTGTCTTTGCCTCTCTCTCTTGTCTCTCTGTTTCTCTGTCTCTCTGCACATGTGCACACATGTGTTGTGTTCTGGTACACATGTGTTCATGTAGATGCCAGAGTCGACCTTGGCGGCTCGCCTCAGGTGCAATCCACCTTGTTTTTTGTTATTTTTGACTTGTTTTGAGACAAGGTCCCTCAGTGGCCTGTAACTTACTAAGTAGATTAGGTTAGCTAGTCCGTGAACCCCAGGGATCCACCTGCCTCTATATTGAGACTACAAGTACACGTCACCACTCCAGCTGGTTTTACGTGGGTTTGAGGAGTCAGACTCAAGGCCTTGGGCTTGGGCTTGCTTACTGAGTGAGCAGTCATCCCAACCCATTGTTGTTTGGGCCCAGTAATGACCCAGCCTGTCACTGAACTCCCAATCCTCCTGCCTCAGCCTCCTGAGTGCTGAGCTTACAGGCAATCATCACCACACCAGTTTCCAGATAACGGCTGAAAGTCCGCGATTGCTGCTAGGCCATGGATTAGCTTCTGTTTTTCAGGGTGAGGCTGAGACCATGTCTCCGTCAGAGTAGTAGACTCAGAGCTCTCTCTCCACAAGGCAAAAGCCCAGGGAGGTGACTGTCAGCCTTTGCAGAACTCTCCCAGTACCCCATGGCTGGGCCTGCTGCAGCGAATAATCCAGAATCCTAAGACCTTTTAACAGCGGTGAGCAGAGCCAGCTGGTTTAGCTCAAAGGAGAAGTAAACAGCACGCTTCCCCCTCCAGAGCCCCAGCAGCCACAGAAGGGTCTGGTGAGCAGAGAGAGCTACTTCTAGGAACTGCTCCATTGGGAAGGCGTTAACAGGGTCCCGGGAACCCACTGCTCTCTGTCTGGGTAGGGCTTCTTCCAAGAGGCTTTCAACACTGGAAAAGAAGATTATGGTGTGGTGAGGACCATGGGCAGACACTCACACCCCACACACACTGCTCCACCACATGCTCTCACACACTCACACACATTCATTTGTAAGCACATGTCTACACACATCATTGTGTCTTCACACTCATATGCTACACACACACAGAGCCATACATTCTCTCATGCACACATGTGAACACTGGGGCCTGCACATGCATGCATCTTCACACTCACACCACACACTCTCAGAGCCACATATTCATGCACATATGTGAACACATGTGTATGTACACATGAATACTCACACCATACATTCACACACTCATGCATGTATAGACACACATTTCAGCATACATGCATCCTCACACTACACAATCATGGAATTACATGCTCACATATTCATGCACATGCATGAGCACACATGTATACACACACATACCTCTTCACAGTCAGGTGCTCACACACTCATGCACACATGTAGGATTCTGCACATACTCTAGTGCTCACACATATTCACAGTATACTGGTACTCATGAGTATGCACCTGCAGATACTCACGGGTTCTATGCACAAACAGCCTCACACTCACACAGCAGGCAGGCCACTCAGAGGGGATCCAGTCTCCCTCTTCTCACCCAGAGAGAAAGGGGCATGGAGTAGGTTCCCCAGATCCCAGAGACTGCAGCCAACCAAGCCACTTGGAAAGACAGGCCCAGGCCATCCATCGAGGCAGTCTGGAGGTCCACTCTTCCTCTGCAGAGTGCAGGAGGAAGCTGGGCAGTCTCACTGGCTCTCTGCACTCCTCTCAGGCTCCCTGGAACCCACAAACCCAACAGGAGGGGATGCTGGCACACGTGATGGTGGCATGGAGATCATGAGCCGAGAGCAGCTGGCACCCCGGGGAAAGCTAGAGCTCAGGCACCCCAGGGAGCTGTCTCCACACCTTACCCTGCAGCCCCACTTCCCCCTTCCCTTCCTCACCCACCCTCCAGGGTCTCTCCATTTCTCTTTGTGCTCACGATCCTGCCCCAGTCCACTCCGCCTAGGAATGGCCTGCGCTTGGGGCTGTGTCCTGCATGCTCACCTATAACATACCTCAGTGTCCCCGGCAGGCACGTTATTTCCCATTTTTGTCCTGGGCACAGGAGCATTAGCGAGGCACCTGCAGAGAGCCCAGTCATCACCAGCCCCATTTTCCAAATGAGAGTGTTGAGGCAAGGGATACTGAGGTGTCTGTTCTAAGGTCATTTACCTTGCTTGGAGAGACAGCTGTGATTCAAACCCACTTGCCATCTTCTAGAACCTTCCTTCTGGGGCCAAGCACTGACCCCAAGCCTTTGGAAAAATAGTCACCTCCATCTGAACCTGCCTGGTACTCTACCACATATGATTGCTTGTGCATTTGTGTATAGAGTATACAGAGCTTATGCTGGGGTGCCTGTACCACTGCAGGGCCCCTAGGATGTCAGCTAACTGAAGAAACCACAGTGACTGAGTCCTTCTTTCCATCTCACAGGCCTCCAGGGACTTCCGGGTGCACCAGGGAAGCAAGGAGCAACTGGTAACTTGGGCTTCCTCTCCTGGGGCCAGCCATGCATTGCCAATTCCCATAGGGCAACTGCACCCATGTGGCTTCCTCTCCTGGGGACAGCCATGCATTGCCATTTCCCATAGGGCCACTGCACCCATGTGACTTCCTCTCCTGGGGCCAGCCATGCATTGCCATTTCCCATAGGGCCACTGCACCCATGTGACTTTGTCTCCTGGGGCCAGCCATGCATTGACATTTCCCATAGGGCAGCTGTCCCCACATGCTCTCTCTACAGCCCTGCCCTGCCCTCCTTTCTGTCTCAAGTCTTCAAAGAGCTTGCCACAAACATCAAAGAGATGAGCTAATGAATGTGTCCCCCGGTTTTCCCCAGAGATCCCTTCCCTTCCCTTCCCACTCTGTTCCGTCTCCAGGAGCCCACGCCCAGTGGGACAGTCGGATCCTACCTCATTCCTGTTCTTGTCACAGGTGCCCCAGGACCTCAAGGAGAGAAGGGCAGCAAAGGTGACAAGGGTCTCACTGGCCCCAAGGGGGAACACGGCACCAAGGGAGATAAAGGGGACCTAGGCCTTCCAGGTAAGAGTCGTGTTGAGGTGTTGGCACTCATGGGAAAGCTGGAGGGGGCGAGGAGCCTGTTCTAGCTGAGAACAGGGCTCAAGAACTTCCTGTCCGGCTGTTTAAGAGAAGCCTCGACTGTACTCCAGTTCTTTCCAAAAGGAATTAATTGATTTCAATTGATTCATAATTATTCATGTTTGTGGGTGACAGTGTGATACATATATTATACGCTGATTGACCCAAGATAGTTGGCTTATCTGTGACCCATACATTTTTATTTCTGTGTGGTGATAGCCTTCAAGATGCTTTTTTTTCATGAAACGGTTTGGACTCATAAGGCAAGGACACCCAAGTGTCTCCTGCTCCCTGCTGGTGTCTTTGTGCACATGGAACTCAGTACTTAATTAGCACTTGATGTCCCATCAGGAAACAGCCTTCTTTTTTTTAATGTATGTGTGATGTATTGTGTTTATGGGTATGCACATGTTTGTACATGTGTTGCTACTGAGTGACTTCCACCATCACTTTGCACCTTTTTTCTTTTTTTCTTTTTGTCTTTTTTGTTTTGTTTTTTATTGAAAATATATGTTTTCATGGAACACACTTTCATTATGGTTTGCTTCCTGAGATAGGGTCTTTCACTGAACCTGGAGCTCACTCACTGGCTGACCAGCCAGTCCCAGGGATCTCTGGCTTTCTCCCCCCAAACTCTAGGATTACAAGCATTTACTGCCATGCCTAGCTTTTTATATGGGTACTATGATTCAAACTCAGAACCTCAGGCTTATACAACAGGTACTTCACCCATGGTACCATCTCCCTGGTCCCAGGAAACATTCATTCTTTACGTCTAATCATCCCAAGCCTTGAACTAGTCTTACTCAGACCCAGGGAGGCTGGTTCTTGCTCTAGCTATCCTCTTCAGAGTCACTCACTAATTAATCAGGACTCCATTCTGGCTTGACTGGGAGGAAGTTGGTGTGCCCCTGAGTCCTCTCCAGGTCCTTGTCAAAATAACAGCATAGAAAGTTGGAGAGATGGCTCCCTTGGTGAAATACTTGTTGTGCAAGTTCAAGGGTGTGAGCTTGATCCCCAGAACCTATGTGGGAATGCCAGGCACAGTTGTGTATGCTCATAACCCCAGTGCCGGTGAAGCAGAGACAGGCAGATCCCTGGGACTAACTGGCCAGCCTATCTGCTGAGTTCCAAGGCCAGTGAGAGACCTACCTCCAAAAAAAAAAAAAAAAATCAAGGTAGATGACAGCTGAGGAACAATACCCAAGGTCCTCTGGCTTCCAAACTCATGTCCACAAGCACCACACATACATGTGCACCCACACACTTGAACATGCATACACAGGTACACACTTCACAAAACCAGTGCATTTCAATATTAGAGAATAGAGCTATTAATTTTTTTTTTTTAGTAAAATTTCTGCCAGCCAGTCTAGTAGAGAGCAGAAAAGGTTGCTTTGGGGTGACAGTCCTCTTTAAGACCTTCACCCCATGTTGGTCCCAGTAGGAACAGAGCTGGGTGTCCACACCCAGTCAACCACGTGACCTCAGTGGCTCTCAGAGCGGCTACCACTGAGCAAGTCCATTGTACAGCCCACCACCTGGCTGACCTGCCTTTCAGGAAGGTGGCTGCCCTCCATTGATATGCACCAGATACTAAGGGAAAGGAGGAGGGAGAGACAGAGGACTCAGGAGAGGACTAGCTGGATGAGTTCCGAATGCTGATGATGAGTGGAAAATTTGAAATCTTGGGTGCCAGAGAAGCCCTTGTCTGCGCCGCAGGCGGGCACAGAAATCACTGCATTGTTTTTCTCTTTCCCAATGACCTTTGCTATTCTCAGCATCTGGAAGATGCTTTCTAGAACATTCCAATTTCAGTCTGAGAGGCTATGAAAGATAACCCCCAAAATGGAGAGAGTAAAATGAGCCCCCAAAGTATTGGGTAACCCCAGACTGTGATCCTTCTCTCTGGGGTGGGGGTTCTGACTGGGATCCCGGCAGCCCAACTGTCTCTGGTGTCAGGTCATCTGGCCAATCTATCATGAGTTCGTGCCCTGTCACTGGGGAAGGGGCTCATTCCTGGAGGGCTGTGACCAGATGTTCCACCTCTGGCACAGGGCATTAGTTTGGAGTTTGGGTAAGATGGCAAATGCCATGTCCAACTTTAATTTCTTTTTTGTTTGTTTGTTGCAGGAAGCAAAGGGGACATGGGCATGAAGGGAGACACAGGGGTCATGGGTCTCCCTGGAATACAGGGAAATAAAGGCGACCCTGGGAAACCAGGCCTACCAGGTAAGAGGTTGTACTGTAAGTGCTGCAGACCTGGAGGTCTTGCCCTTCTCTCTTGTAGCCCTTAGAGTGACAGCATCCTTAGGAGTCCTTGTCCATTGCAGGTTTGGCTGGGTCTCCTGGAGCCAAAGGTGATCAAGGTAGGCACTGTGGGCATCTGGGCAGAGTGGCTGCGGTCCCCAGAGAGAGTCAAATAGGGAAAGTTACCCACTATCTTTCTCCCTCCCTTCCTTCCTCCTTCCCTCCCTGCCTCCCTCCTCTCTCTTTCCTTGCTTCCTTATTTTCTTTCTAACAGGGTCTCATGTAGCCCAGGCTAGCCTAAAACTTACTACTTATCTAAGGATAATTTGAACTTCTGATTCTCCGGCTCCCAAGTGCTGGGATCACAGGCGTGTACCACCATGCCAGGTTCCATCTCATCGTAGCGTTAGCCCAGAGAACTCCAGGGGCTTAGAAACCTGACTGTTCCTAAAAGGAAGAGGTCAGCAGGTAGAGCACAGACTCTAATGATAACCCTCTTCACATGTGTACCTCCTTGGCTGCTGAGGGGCAGAGCTAGGTGCTTCCCCCCACCCCCCACCCCCGAAGTTCCTAATCTGTCTACCATCTTAGATCCCACAGCCGTGACGGAGGAGACCAAGTCTGTGGCATTGCTTCTCTCTCACCCATAGGGCGGCTGGATAGTGTTAGGAGATGTATGGCACAGAGGGTAGGGAGCCCTTGTGCCACTCACCCCTAGCCCCGCCTTCACCATTTACCTTCTAGGACCACCTGGAGCGCCGGGTGCACCAGGTCTTTCTGGTGCAGCAGGATCTTCAGGTGCCAAGGGTGAGCCAGGCCGCACTGGTCCTCCTGGGCCACAAGGTGAGGCCCTTTATCCCTGCACTGGGAGAGGTATTCCAACGTCTGTCCAGCCCAATCCTTATACCCATGTGGTGTCTGTTGTGTAGGACCTCCAGGGATCCCCGGGATTCCAGGGGCTGCAGGTGTGAAGGGAAGCAAGGGAGACACAGGTGAGTGGGTGTGGAGAGGAGGGGAGCGGGGTTGCTGGATATTCTGGATGGACAGGGAGGAGGATTGCCCTCCAGCACCCCACAAGGGGCAGAGATTTTCCTGTTCTCTGGCCCCAGATGCTCCTGATAAAGGAAAGTAATTTCCTCCATTAAGTCTCCTTGAGCCCAAGGTCTCTGGATTGTTCTTTGCTGCCTATGTTTCCCAGAGAGCCTTGAATGCCACAACCAAACCTGAAGCATTACAGAAGGAAGCTGAAACCCTGTCCTAGCTGGGCTCACCTGTGGTGACATCAGCACCTAGGATTAGAACAGGGGGCAAAACTTTTCCCTTGTGTTCTCTGGGAACAGCTGGGAACACAGATCCAATCAGGGAACTCATGGAAGCTAGTTCACAAGCCTTTATACAGCTTAGTTGAAGCTGTCCATACACAGTGGGTCTGGGAGTATGTCCTGAAGTCTGGTCCCAAAGATCCTTTTTTCCAGATTCTGTCATGTAGACTAACACAGTCATTCTATTCTGTCATGTAGACTACAGACATTCTATTCTGTCATGTAGACTAACACAGTCATTCTATTCTGCCATGTAGACTAACACAGTCATTCTATTCTGTCATGTAGATTACAGACATTCTATTCTGCCATGTAGACTAACATGAAGTCATTCTATTCTATTGTATATACTAACAGACTTAGTCTAGTCTGCTGTACAGACTAATATAGAGTCTTTCTTTTTTGTGGCTGGGTTGTAAACAACTTGCCAGTTTTGTCTGTCACATGGCCTCTCATCAGTGCTCAGTCCCTGAGATAATCTGTTTGATCTCTGATGTCAGGCTTCTACATTATGCTCACCTAGTCTAGACCGTTCAGGCCACTGCATTGGGCAGAGTGGCAATGATACGTCTGTGGGTGGACGCAGTAGACAGACTACAGATATGTTCCAAGTGCAGACTCTCTAAATGCCAGTTGGAAAGCCCTGTGCAGTCTTGAGAGTTCTGTGAGGATGGAGGACAGAGGAGTGAGACCAGGCTCCTGTCTCCCAGAGTGTCCAAGGACCCTCTGCCAGAGAATAAGGTTGAACAGGGTCAAACAATTTGGATGTCCTTGCCTCTGGCAGGGCTATGGACATACATAAAAGTTGGCCCATCCCAGTTTCTACTGGTCACATGGTTGGCTGACTCATTCATTCATTCACTAACTCATGCATCAGTACCTCCTAGCAAGCCTTGGACTCTGAGTGAATGATCTTTGTGACTTTCCTGAAGGCAGTTAGGAGCCATGACCTCACCCGCATTTTTCCTGTCCTTTGAGTCCCTCCAGACCCAGACTCCCCCAATACCTCTCATCAGGGTTGGGGAGACAGCTCAGTGGATAAAATGTTTGCCTAGCAAGCTCAAGGACCTAAATTCAGTCCCCAGAACTCATGTCAAAATACAACAAACTTGGTGGTACTTGCTTTTAATCCCATTTCTGTAGAGGTGTAGACAGGTGGCTCCCTGGGTTCACTGGCCAGCCCGCTTCATCTACTCAGCAAGTTTCAGGATAGTGGGAGACACTGTCTCAAAAATCAAGGTAGGAAGCAAATGAGGAACAACAGCTGATGTCTTTTGTCTGCCACATGCATACATGTGTACTCACATACAGGACCCCACACTAACTTTATACACAAGTACCCACATACATACATGCACCTGCACATATACAAGACCCCATGCCAATTTTATTACAGACATTTTAGTCTGTGGCTCATTGGTCTTCAAGAGCCTGGTAAACATCTTCATGTGGTGTCTATATGTGTATGTACATCCCATTTTTCATCCAGGTGGTAAATACCATCAGTCCAATCTGATGGGTCACCCATTAAGTGTGGCTCCCTAGGTAAAAAGGATGAGTTATATATTCAATTTACAATGTCTGATGATCACCACTTGGGTTGGCAGCTCACCCAAGGCTGAAGCTTGCTTTGGTGCTGCATCTGCTGGCTTATGTGAGCCTCCCACAGACCTCCCAGAATTCTGTGGGCTAATGAATGGCTGCATAGATTAGATTTGGTCATTTCTGGGATGGTTTTCCACAGGGGTAGGTGGCAGATGTGATCCAGATGTCATCCTCATGTTTGAGGACAGCATCCTCTTTGCCAGGAGGTTAGTAATTCCCAAGCTAGAGCTTCAGTGGCAATTATCCAGTTTTGATAGAGTGTTCCAGGTTTCCAAAGCCATGACCTTCCCATTTTGTAAATAAAGCTATGAATCTCTCATGCAAATATGTAGCTGATTCGGATGAAGACAGAGGAATGACATTGCCTTGGCTTGGCCTGAGTTTCACTATTATGGGTTAATGATAAGCAAGGAGAGGTCTGTTTGCTGAGCTTGGAACTTTACCCCCACACTCTTGATCTATCAACCCCCAATTCTGAGTTTTATCTTCTATGCCTAGCAGTCAAGAAGTGATGGGGCTGGGGAGATGGCTCAGTCTGTAAGGTGCTGCACCAACATGAGGACCTGAGTTCGGATCCCCAGAATCTATGTAAAAGCCAGACTGGCATAGAGGCCACCTGTAATTCCAGCCCTCCGGAGACAGAGGCAGAATCTCCAGGGCAGCCAGGCTAGCTCTACTAGCCGGAGCTGGTGAGCGTGGTTCAGCCAGAGGCTCCCTTGATTAAGAGGAGAGTGATCAAGAGGAACCCTGGACATGAACAGTGGGCCTTCACATGGGCACTCCATGTACATATGTGCCCACATGTTGGTGCATATTATGCAGAGGCTCAGAGAGACTAAACCCCTCACTAAACATAGGCTGCTAGTGCCCAGTGGATCCCAATGTCTGATCCCAAAGATATGCCGACTTCGTTATATGGGGTAACATAGATTGTAACCCAAGAGAAATCAAGTTGCCCTTGTTTAGGGGTACCACATTAAGAGGGGCCCTGGACCATTGGGCCGCCACCCCAGTCCCACTTAATCAGCATCTCTGAATGGACCTAGTAAGATGCTTTTGTGTGAGTACTGTGTGTGTGTGTGTGTGTGTGTGTGTGTGTGTGTGTGTGTGTGTGTATGGGTGCCCTTGTGAGCATGGGTGTAAATGTTGCTTATATGGATGTTGGTCCTAATGTGTGTATATGTGTATGTGTGTGTATGTGTAGTGTGTGTGTGGGGGGGTGTTCATGTATATGGGTGCCCTTGTGAGCATGGGTGTTAATAGTGCTTATATAGATGTTGGTCCTCGTGTGTGTGTGTGTGTGTGTGTGTGTGTGTGTGTGTGTGTGTGTGTAGAAGCCACCAGAGGAGCTTGTCAGGTAACTTCCCATATCAATCCCAGACTTTTTTTTCTTTTGAGACAGAGTCTGTGATTGAGCCAGAAGCTTGCTGTTTCAGCCAAACTGTCTGCTGGCAGATCATCTACCTTGATCTGCCTATTTCCATTTCCCAACACAGGGTTACAGCCATGCACAGCCATGCACAGCCATGCACAGCCATGCACAGCCATGCACAGTCCATGCCTGGCTCTTACATGAGAGCTGGGGATTTGTACTCAGGTTTTCATGCTTCCACAGGAATTGTTCTCATCCAGTGAACCATCTCCTAGCCCCACACAATCCACAAGCAGGGGACTCTGAGACACATTGAAGTTAGACAGTGATATCATTCAGGGGAGCCTGGAGAGGTCATTGAGACCAAGCTAAGTGACACTCCAGGAAAGGGCAAGCTTTGCTCACTGGTGGACGAAGACAGCTCAGGGCACAGTGGGAGCTGGAGTCTGGGGAACTGCCAGATGACACTGTTCACTCCTCTGTAACCTTGAATAGATCACCTCATGTCCCTGAGAGTCATCGGTAGACTCCATCCTCTGGGAGGCTGGGCAACAGCAGGGACCCTCAGAGGATCGAACGAGGAAGGAAGGCAGAGCTGGGCTGTGAGCTCTGTTGGCAAAGTTCTTGAGGACTTGAGTTGGATTCCCAAAACCCAGGTGAAAACACTCTGGGCTTGGTGACACCCGTTTGTAATCTCAACACGGGGAAGGCAGAGACAGGAGATCCCTGGAGCCCAAAGACCAGCCGGAATCAGGGGCCCAAAGCCCAGCCAGAATTAGGGACCCAAAGGCCAGCCTGAATCAGTGAGTTCTGGGCCAGTCAGGGACTTGCTACTGACCAACACTTCCCTCAGGAATCCCTTCAAGAGGCCACCCAAGCCCCTCCCCTGCTCCCCTTGCTGGCACAGCATGAGGTCTGAAAATTCAAGTAGGGCGGTGGTGGGGTGGTCAGGAAGGAACTTCCCTCAGGCCACTGCAAGGAGGCGATGGCCCCACATGGTTTCTGGTGATGCAGTAGGGTGGTCTGTGGAAAGGCTGCCTTATGTCACAGGTGGGGGCCTGTCAGGCACAGGTGACTATTAATAGCAGTTGTATCATCTGCTCCTTCTCAATGGCCCACAGTAAGCTTGCACGCCCCCAGGCATGCTTACAGAACTGCCTGGGAGAGCCCCGCTGATTTGAAAGAAACCAGTATGGGCTCGTAGAGTGCTAAAGGAAGAGAATATGACCCACCATGGGGATGCTTGAAGGGTGCTGGAGACAGTGGGGTCTTCTTCGAAAGGCTAGTTCATAGAGGAATGAGGGAGAGGAGGGGAGGGGAGTAAAGAAGGGAGGGGGGGCAGTGAGATGGTTTATGGGTAGTTTTGTTGGCTGCCAAGCCAAACAATCTGAGTTTTATCCCAGGCCTCATGTGGTGGAGAGAACTGACTCCTGAAAGTTGTCCTTCGGTCTACACACACACACACACACACACACACACACACACACACACACACACACACACACAAAGGTGGATAGAATAGATGGAAGAGCCAGAGAGAGGACCTCTCACTTCAACCTCAAAGGGAATAATCACCAATGGTTGCTATATTATTTTTTCGTTTTCTGAACATTGAGACTCCTTTTCTGTTGTGGATCTTTACATCTCTTGAAGACACAGTGAGTAATCCAAGACTAGTTAATAGGTGCTGGCCTTGCACATCATGAGGACCTGATTTTGACCCCCCCAGAATCCACACTAAAAATTAGGCAGGCATGGTGTTGTGCTCCTGTAAATAGAGCTGGTGGGGTGGGTGTAGAAATAGAAGGCTCCCCAGGGCTCACTGGCCGACAAGCCTAAAATACTTTGAGTGTTCTAGGTCCTGGTGAGAGATCCTGTCTCGAAATACAAGATGGGACACTAAAGGTTGTCCCCCTGGCCTCCATACGCACAAACACAAACACAAACACACAAATTATGTCGACCCATCTACAATAGGTGATGACCTCCAAAAACCTAGGTGGCCACTCCACAGTCTTTGGAACCAAAATGTTCATTTACAAAATATTTCCGGTCTTTCGTCTGCAAATCTCATGAAAGATAAAACAGTAAGGACAAGGGTTGGCTTCACAGTCAAATCAGGGCACTGGTGGGGAGAGAAGGCAGACCAGGGCATCTGGAGTCTGTGTGCCTCAGACTTCCACACAGCACATCGCCACCTCAGCCAAGCACGCTGGTCTTCATCGGTCTGCAGCCTGTCTCCCCTTCCGCCCCACTGTGAAGTTCAAAGCAATCAGGGAGAGCGGTGTACCCTTCCGTCTGCATTAATCAGACAAAGGTAGAGGCTGTCTAAGATTAAAAGTGTCTAATATCTAAGTTTTATTATCCTCTCCCCCTTCCCTGTGTTTCCATCTTAGGAATTCAAGGACAGAAAGGCACAAAAGGAGAATCAGGAGTCCCAGGTAAAGGGCTGGCTTTATTTTAATTTCTCAGGCTGATGGCTGCGGAGGCCTGCTTGTGTGGAAGTAAAAACCTTATTGACTTGGAACACCACGACATTACCCCTCAAAGTTGAGGCAGAGACTCTGAGGTTTGGCACCCAAGCCGCCATTCCTGCCCTGGAAGATCCGGTGGAAATGGCCAGAACTCGGTATTCTAAAACAGTTAGGAAGTGAGGCAGAGCCCGGGGAGGGTGGGCAACGCACGTAGCCATGCCAGGCCATGCTGCCACCAAAGAACTGGGTGATCTCCTCTCCTCTTGGTGGTTAAGGCTCCCCCATCCCTGCCTTGGTCTGTTTGCCCTTCTTGGCCCCCCAAGTCCCTCCTCCCCTCCTGCTGCTACTTATCATTTGGGTATCATGATCATCTTCTTCTTCATCACCATCACCATAATGCCCAAAGCAGACACAAACAAGTAAATGGAGGATCACGGTATAGCCGCCAACACCCAGGTTCATGTTGCCTGTCACCGAACACACCAATGAGCAAAGATAAGAACTGAATCTCATTTTGTTTATTTGCTTATTTGTTTTGATTTGGTTTTCTTGTTTGTTTGGTTTTGTTTTTTTTTTTTGTTTTGTTTTGTTTTGTTTTGTTTTTTCTTGAGATAGGGTCTCACTATGTAGCCCTGGCTGGACTAGAACTTACTATGTAGAACAGGTTAGCCTCAGATCCACAAGAGATCTGCCTCCCAACTGCTGTAACTGAATCTTTAAGCTGATTGAGGTTTACTCAGCCAGCCAGCAAGCTGGGAACATAGGGAACATCATCCTAAAGGCCTTGTTCTCCCCGCTCTGTCATCTCCAGCTAGCAAACTTTATAGAGCATGGGAGGAATTGCGGTCAGTCCAAAGTTCAGCGCTGCCCCTCTAGCCAGGAGGCCAGCCTCATCTCTGAGAACCGTGGTACCCATGCCTCTGTCCCATTCATCACTGTCTGTGCAGCTAGGTGGCCTGCCTGCCGCCAAGCTGTTCACAGTGTGTTTGTGGGGATTCCTTTCTACAAGGATGCAAGCGTGCTCTTCTCATGTGATGCCTAAAAGGCCACTAGCCATCTGAACCATTGTCTATCAGTGGGAGCTCAAGCAGGACGGGAAGCTGGAGAAGCAGGGCCCCGGGCTTTCTTCTGCAGATGGCGCCCTCACATGGCCTGGAGGACTTGCCGCCATGCCCATGGCCTCTTAACACCCCTTGCCTGAGGCTTCATCTCCCAACACAAGAACCTTACTTAGTTGGGTGTGTGCAAACCATGCCCACACCACAGCAAGCGCCACGTCAGAACTCAGACGGACTCCTAGAGTGAGGTTTCTTCCATGTGAGCTACATAGTCTATTGCAGTCTTAATTTACTAATCAGACACGGGGACCTAGAAACATTCTAGCAAATTCTCACAGAAAGACTGAAACTTCCACATAATTACGTCATCCTCTGAGGGCTCTACCAGCCATATCTTCCTGTGCATTCTCAATGGCATTAAGGTGGAAGACCAGATAACCAGAATAGCCCTCCGCTGGACCAAAGCCTTGACTGCATTTTGCACAGCCCATTACTCGGGGATCTGATG
Source organism: Peromyscus maniculatus bairdii (assembly GCF_049852395.1). NCBI lineage: Eukaryota > Metazoa > Chordata > Mammalia > Rodentia > Cricetidae > Peromyscus > Peromyscus maniculatus. The sequence goes on along the minus strand of NC_134862.1, from coordinate 30,377,783 downwards.
GTCAAGGGTCACTCATCTATTAATCAGCAAGGCCCTTATATTTACCTGGGGAGCAGAGTAGGCCATCTATGGGGCTAATTATCTCCTCTCAGGCCTTGCAGGCAGAAAGGGAGACACTGGAAACCCTGGGCTGGTAGGCCCCAAAGGAGAACCTGGACGGCCCGGCCTGAAGGGAGATGCTGGGATGAAAGGTAGGTACTGCCTTTGACAAGGACTTAAAGGTTAGGGGTCTTCAGAACCGAGCCTGGTGGAGGCATCTTTATTGAGCTGTCAATTTGCATACTAGCACGCACAACCAAGTTTCCCCAACAAGCACACGGCCTTCCCGGGAGCCTGCGCTGGGCCACCTCAAGCAGCCCCACAGCCATTCTGCCCCAAGCCTCGCTGCTCACTAAATGTCTGTCCCTAACCTAACGCCCAGCCTTTAGCCACATCTGAGGCCTGTGTCCTCTTACCCAACCATTGGTGCTCATGACGCAGACAGCTAGCTGTTCCCAGAGTTGCCAAGTCACAGGCAGAGCTGGGGGAGGGTAACTGACCCCTCATCCCTCTCTGTATGTTCTGATGTGGGGAAAAAAGGGTGAGGGAGATCTTGAATCAAATTGTATGGGTTTTTTTTTTTTCTTTTCTTCATGACAGGATCTCCCGGCCAGCCAGGACAAACAGGAGAAAAGGGTCAGAAAGGTAATTGGTGTTTTTATTGGCTTTTCCTTGTCTTTTAGAGTCGATTCAGTGTTGCAAAATCTTGGAGAGGGGGTGCTTATCTTCCAAGGACTTCTATATCTCTGACCTGAACCTGTGTGTGGCCGGAGTTCCAGACAGCACCCCTCCCTCCCTTCTTCCCCATCCTTTCTCCCTCCCCCTCCTCGTTCTGATCCCCTTTCCTTCTCCTCCTTCTTCTTCTTCCTTCTTCTTCCTTCTTCTTCTTCTTCCTTCTTCTTCTTCCTTCTTCCTTCTTCTTCTTCTCCTCCTCCTCCTCCTCCTTCTTCTTCCTTCTTCCTTCTTCTTCTCTTCCTCCTCTTCCTCCTTCTCCTCCTTCTCCTTCTTCCACTCTCCCATATCTCCCTCTCCCACTGTGTTTCTCTCCACCCTCCCTCACTTCTTTCCTTCTCTTTTCTCTCTCTTTCTATTCACCGCATCTCTGCTCTACGGTCTCCTTCTGTCCCATTTGTCAACCTTTTTTTTCCCTTTCCACAACACATGGCAAGACATAGTCCCACAGAAGCATCTGCCCCTGTGACTTGTTACCTCTAGGCCAGAATGAAGGAGAGCTGTACCCCAGAAAGTGTTGGTGCTAAAGGTGGGATTCTTGCCAGCTCCAATGGCAAGATCGTGCAAACAGGGTTCACCCTCCTCCGAAGCTGTAGAACCTCTAAGAGCAGCAGAAAAATGCACCCCAATGCTGGCTAGCATTCACCTCACCTTACACACATGTGTTCTTGTGCAGGCGAATCCTTCCTAATGGTCCGGATTGTGGGTGGCACCAATCGAGGCCGAGCTGAGGTTTTCTATAACAGTGTCTGGGGGACAATCTGCGATGACGGTTGGGATAATAACGACGCCACTGTCTTCTGCCGCATGCTCGGTTACTCCAGCGGTAAAGGTCTCACCAGTTTCGGAGGTGGTAAGTGACTCTGCAGCCAGGGACTTTTTTTCCTAGACGTGTCCAAGTGGCCCTGTGGTGAAGTGATGTAGTATGGCTGGGGCTGAAGAAAACCATTGGTTCAAGGAACTGGCAAGTCCTGCAGCTTAGCTGTGCATCGAGTAGCTGCAGCTCTGGGCTCTGGGTTTACCTCTTTCCGATTGGCCACCTGTCTAAAGGACACTGTTGCATTCCCAGCAGGGACAGCAAAGGCTTTAAAGGGCTCTGGATACTGCATGGGTCACTGTCTATCCAGACTTGGAGTCCAAATGCCATGTGGCCAGAATTGTTTATGGAATGGGGACAAGTGTGACTTTTGAAAGCTGAGGGAGAAGGTGGAACCATAGCAAAGGCAGATGTTCATTTCCACATCTGGAAACCCAAACCAGTAGCTGCCAGAGGTCTTAGCCTTGAAGATACCCCCACCTCTGTGTGTGTACACATGTGTGCACATACACGTGCATGTGTCTTCATGTGGGTGAGCATGCATGTGTGTGCACATGCATGTGGAAGATAGAGGATGGCCTCAGATGTTTCTCGGTCCTTGTTTTCTTGAGACAGGGTCTCTCACAAGCCCACACCACCATGTCCTGTTTCTGTTTTTGTTTGTTTGTTTGTTTTGTTTTTGACATGGATCTGGCTTGAGTGGCAGCACTGTACCCACTGAGCCCACCCCAGGCCCTGTGAAGATCTTTTTAAAGAATACATGAGAAGTTAGGTATGGTGGCAAGCACCTGTTCCTCCAGCTCTTACCAGGCAGAGACAGGGTGATGGAGAGTTCGAGGCCATTATGGGGCTCTGGGCTACATAGCTGAGCTCTGTCTTAAACAAAACCAAAAGCAGAGAATGAGAAGAAAGAAAAATCATGGAGAGACTTACTATTCTCAATTCGGGGAAGCTGCCCTGGGGCACTCGGAATGAGTTTACACACCCCCTACTCCCGCCTCAGAAAAGACCCCGTCTGGACAGCAGGGCACAAGGCCGGCTCCCCTTGTTCCTCTCCTCGGGTGTTCTCTGCTTTACCCCATCCCAAAGCACAGACCTTCCGCTCATGCAGAGGCCACTCCCTGACTTCTTCCTTTGAGACAAGGTCTCACTGCACCCGGGGCCGGGCTGTCAGCCCTTTTATGTGGGTGCTGGAGATCCGCGTGTAGGTTCTCCCACGTTTACAACAAGCGCTCTGTACACACAGAGCCATCTCCCTGGTTTCATACTTGCCTTTCAAGAAAGATCTAGCTGGCCTCAGAAACTATCTGGTTTCGATCCTATCGGAGGGAGGGGAGCTGGCAGAGGCAGGGCTGCCTTAGGCCCTGCAGAAATACAGAATAACACGGGGGAGCTGAGCTGCTTGGGAGACAATGGAAGGCTGTGTGCACACACAGTGTGTGGATTAAGCAGTAAATATTTGCATGAGGCTTTCGAGATGTGGTTGAGGTGGGAGAAGAATCGGAGGTACTGTAAGAGATACTATAAGATCCTTAGTGCCGGGCGTTGGTGGCGCACGCCTTTAATCCCAGCACTCGGGAGGCGGAGGCAGGTGGATCTCTGTGAGTTCGAGGCCAGCCTGGGCTACCAAGTGAGCTCCAGGAAAGGCGCAAAGCTACACAGAGAAACCCTGTCTCGAAAAAACCAAAAAAAAAAAAAAAAAAAAAAAAAAAAAAAAAAAAAAAAAAAAAAAAAAAGATCCTTAGAGCCCCCGGGCTCGACTGGCCTCTCACCCTGGCTGGGAGCTCCTGAGAACTGGCGAGCCATCCTGACCTCTCACCTAACACCCTTCCTTTCTCTCTCCTGCTTCCACTGTCTCAGGCTCTGGGAACATCTGGCTGGATGATGTAGCTTGCGTGGGGACAGAGAGAGATTTGTGGAGCTGCCGGAAGAGCGCCTGGGGTTCTCACAACTGCAACCATAATGAAGATGCAGGCGTGGAGTGCCGCTGACTTGGGCAGAGGGCACCGCTGTGGCGCCGGGTGTCTTCAGACTCCGCCCACATGGAGATCCGTGGGCTCCCTAACTCTGTTGGGGGGATTAATAAAGCTCAACGGGGATCTGCTGTGTCTGAGTGTCACTGAGTACCCCTGTTCTTTATAGCTATGCCCTCTCAAACTGCACACGCTAGGCTCCCGGACATGCCCTTGACTCAGAAGCTGAGGGGAGATGAGGCTGAAGCGTGTGAAAGTTACTGCGGCCATCCATATCTTGTCTTCCCCACCCCTTCAGCCCCTCATCGCCGGTCAGAGCTCTCTCCCTCCGTCACCAGCACATGGCCTTGTCTTTGGCTATCTGCTGCCTAGGGGTTAGCTTGAAGATGGTGCCAGGTCACGGGATACGTGTGAACTATCCTTTTTCATCTGAGGGCTGCTCTGAGCTCCAGAACCATGAGGACCTTGTCAGCACCCCCACCCCCGCCCCCAGAGTAGAAACTCTGAAAACACTTATTGAAGGCTAGGGAGATGGCCCAGTGGCTAAAAGCACTTACTGTGCTAGTGTTCGGGCCTGAGTGTGAAACCCCAGAACTGGAGAGATGGCTCGCACAGTGATCAAAAGCACTTACTGCTCTTACAGGAGACCCAAGCTCTATGCCTAGCACCCAAGATTAGGTGGTTCACAACTATCTGAAACTGCAGTTCCAGGGGCTCTGATACCCGTTATGGCTTCCACGAGCATCATCGGAGGCTGGAGAGATGGCTCAGCAGGTGAAAGCATAGGCTGATCCTGCAAAGGAGCTCCCAAACATTCCCAGCTCCAGTTCTAAGGAATCTGACTGACATCCTCTTCTGACCCCTCCGCCCCCACACACATTTTAATTCATCAACAGCTGCACAATAAGTCACTAACAGTTCCTCCTTGTGAGAATAACCCGAAATGGTAAATGAAAAGAAAACACTATTTTAAATAATTTCTGTTCAGTTAGTAGAGTGCCTGCCTAGCATGCACGAAGCCCTGGTTCCATCCCCAGCACCATGTAAACTCAATGTGGTGGTACAGGGTCAGGAGTTCAAGGTCATCCTCCACTATACAGTGAAGGCTAGCCTGGGCTACATCAGACTGTATCTCAATTTTTAGGAAATTCTTAAGACCCAAGAGGAATTGCGCCTCCTTTAGGAAATGATCCACATACCCTCACCCCAAAGAGTAGTTTCCACACTAAATTTCCAAAACCCATTTGCAAGAAGGGAAATGCAATGCTGGGTCTAAGGCTGGACCTGTGCTCGTGAGGTTAGCCGGTGCTAGCATTTGTGGAGTGCAGCATCCACGCATGTGGGCCTTCATTCCATGAGTACCTCTAGCTCACAGACTGGCCCAGCACCTGTATCTCAGTCCACTGGACCCAGCTCCCATGCTTGGAATTCTGAGTGAGTACCTTTTCATTTGCAGGATGTTGGACTCCAGAAGCATTCAGGAGATTTGCATTGCTGCTAATGAGGGAAACAGGGCCCCGGGCTCTTTGTTAATACCATACACAAACAGAACTCACCTGATGAGGTTATGCTAGGTCTGTGGCAACAGGCAGATGATCACACACATGGGTTTATTCAAACACTTTTCAGTTCCCCTTTGTAATGGGGTAATCAGAAGGAAAAGAGGCCATGCCCCAAGAATACAAATCACCAATTCACACACAAAAAAGAACCTATGGGGCCTCAATGGTTAAGAGCACTTGCTGCTCTTCCAGAGGTCCCAGCTCCCACATGGTGGCTCACAACTGCCTTTAACTCCGGTTCCAGGGGATCCAACGCCTTCTTCTGGACTCTGTGTGTACTGCATGCATGTGGTACACAGACATATGTAGGTAAAACACCCATATACATAAAATGAAAATAAATCTTTTTTTTAAAAAGAGCCCATAGGGTAGTAATTATATACACATGTATGTATACATGTTCATCCTTATTTACTGTAAAAGAAATACTAACGAAATAACATACACATACATGTAAAGTTGGCATTAAAACACATCTTGGGTGCTGATTTTGGAGGAGGTGGCAGGTATTATCCATGGTCTAGGGATCTAGATGGAAAGCTGGGGATGTGGCTCAGTTGGTAGAGAGCTTGACTAGCATGCACAAAGTCCTGGGTTCAACCCCCAGTACTGAATAGATTGTGCTCGGCGGACTTGACCGTAATCTCAGCACTCCGGAGGTGAAGACAGGGCAGTCAGAAGTTTAAAGTCCTCCTTGACTATATAGCAAGTTCAAAGCCAACCTATGACCAAAGAGACCCTGTCTCGGCGGGGGGGGGGGAGCTTCCTTCAAAGACCAACAACTATCATTAGAAGAAAGACACAGTGTGCTATGTATTTACAGGACCTGTTGATCTTTTTAGGCTTAAATTGCTACTTTCCTTGAATTAGAACTTGCTTTCCAGCCTGAGGAATTTCCTTCCATCCCTTGTTGGATGTAGCCACCAGACCAGATCCCCAGAGCTCCTCTGTCCTCTGAGCTTGAAACAAGTGGCTACCCACAATGAGACAACCTTGGGATAGAGAGTAGCTGTTACCTCATTGCGCTGAGGGCAGAAACTGTAACTGTGGTGCAACTTCTTAAGTGTGCAGCATGCCGTGTGTGTGTGTGTGTGTGTGTGTGTGTGTGTGTGTGTGTGTATACAAGCAAGAGTTCATGTATGTGGGTGTGTACGTGTGTGTGTGTGTGTGTATACAAGCAAGGGTTCATGTATGTGGGTGTGTTCATGTGTGTGTGTGTGTGTGTGTGTGTGTGTGTGTGCATGCATGCATTCATGTGTGTGTAGGGGTGTGTGTGTTCATGCATGTTTGTGAATGGATTATTTACAGTATCTACATGTATAGGGAGAAATCTGTGTCAAAAGAAAAGACAGTATGGTGATGTGACCAGGGCTGGGCTGGGTGAGATAGACAAGGGATCTCTGAAGCTCCATGCTTAGCAGTCTAGCCAGAACAAGGAGCTTCTGATTTGCTGACAGACTCTGTCTCAATATAAATAAGATGGAGAGTGACTGAGCAGTGACATTTCCATATCAACCTCTCACCTCCACGTATACCAGCACAAAAAAGTGCACCTGCACACACGTATACATATGCCTACAACACACACATACATGCACACGCGCGCGCGCACACACACACACACACACACACACACACACACACACACACATTCGTCTTTGGTGTTTGGATTAGGATTGCTTTCCTCCATTGGTGAGTATTTAATGTTTTGCGTTTCTGTTGTTGTTTGTTAGTGTTATTGCTTTAGACAAGGTATGTAGCCCTGGCTGACCTGGAACTCACTCTGTAGACCAAGCTGGCTTCCAACTCAGAAACCTACCTACCTCTGCCTCTTTAGTGCTAGGATTAAAAGTGTGGTCACCAAACCTAGCCCTCTTCCATTTTAAAATATTTTTCATGGTTCTATAGTTGGTTGCTATAATATTTATAAGCAGAATATGTATGCTTATAAATAGAAATGTATGTATTTATATGTAGAAAAATATTGTTAGTTCAAGTAGACTCTTAACGATATAGTTAGGATCATCAAAAAGGCTAGAATCCTGCCCCTCCTAAGCACAGATTCTCAGTCCTGGTTTCCCTGGGTCTCCTGTGGGTGGCTGACGATCGGCCCCTCAGAGGATGGGAAGAGGACAAGGTCTTGAAAACCCTTGGGTGAAGAGCAGATGGGTTAGAGCTGACCGAGAGGTGGGTGTGGGGAGGGCGTGGCATTTTATAACACAATACAGCAAGTTTTGTTTGTGCGTCGATGAGTAAGAGGGAGGCTCAGTTACTAAGGAGAAAGACATCAGTTCTTAGGATTAGAATCCTTCTGAGAAAGAGATAGAAGGCAATTGGAGAGAGCAAGGGCAAAACCGTGAATAAAGATGCAGTATCCGGTAGATCTGGGGCGGGGCCCAGGGAGTTCTCTGGTTCTGTTGTGTCTTCTCAAAGGACAAGAGCCAAGGACAGCAGCCCTGCAGATGGGGAGGGACAGGTGCCAAACGAGGGTGCACTCTCCGCTGTCTTGATTGGAAATGTCAGTAGTCAGGCTCACACTGTCTCCTTCAGTGTGCAGAGGAACCCGCAAGGAAGACGCTGAGGGCACCACCGTACAGCTGGGGAGAGGAAAAGGCAGGATGTGGGCTCACAGGGTCGCCATGGGGACGTGGGTCCTGGAGAAGATTCCTAGCTGCAACTTCATGCCCTGCCCGCTCTCTCAGCCTCTCTGGGCACCTCGTCTGGCCACTGCCTACCTATCGGGATCAAAACCTCAGGTCCTTGAGCCCTGATGCCTCAGTGACTGGGGACCGTTTAGTGTCTACCCCAAGGGTCCCTCACTAAATTTAATCAGTACCTTATTTCCATTTTCTTTTCCATCTCCCTCGCTGGTTCCCCAACCTGGCTACAAGCTATGGTTTCCCTAAATGTCACCCGGAGCCTGCTGTTCCCTTACTGGCTGAAGACCTCCCTAGGTTTCTTTTTGCAGCGAGCTAGCAAAGGTCATCTGCCTTCCCTCTCCCAGCACGCGGGGGCGCTGCAGGCCGCGTTCAGCCTCCACGCACTGGCCTGGGTCTCCCTGGTGCGCACCCTCCGCACATCTAACCTGGGGAGGAAAGGAGAGGCTAGGTTCCCGCACTGGTTCTTCTGGAGGCACTGTCGGGCTGTGGATCTTCCACCCGTGAAGAAAAACACCCGTGCGTCTGTATCCAAGCAGGCTTTCCACAAACTCCCTCCTTAGGCTCCCCTCCCCAGGTTCCACAGTTACCTGGACAGGATAGAAAAGGACAGCGAAGGGATTCCCGTTTATGATTAAGCACCAACTGTGACCAGTTTTTCACACACACGAATTCCCCCAATCATCCCATGAGATTCTACAGTCCCAAGAACAAAATGGAAGCTTAGAGGCGAGGCTATTGTCCACAACTCAGTGAGCTGCTCATCAGGCTGATGCCAGTCTGAACCCAAGGCTGACTTTGAACTACGAGTTCCCCTCCCGAGTTGGCATCCCCTTGGCACATCTCTGCTTAAGGTAAGAACATCGGGCTGGAAGCTAGGACTTCTCCAGGTGGTTGATGGGAGACTGCGAGATCCGTCACCAAGCCCAGACAGTCAGGGCCCAGCTCTAACCCCTACCGCTCCAACAGGGGCTCCTGGTGGCATCCTGGTCTCTTTCCTGCCCAGCCAGCCAGCTTCCTCCCATGGTCTTTTTGTTAGGGTTAAAAACAAATCTTGGAGTCGGGCGGTGGTGGCGCACGCCTTTAATCCCAGCACTCGGGAGGCAGAGCCAGGCGGATCTCTGTGAGTTCGAGGCCAGCCTGGTCTCCAAAGCGAGTTCCAGGAAAGGCGCAAAGCTACACAGAGAAACCCTGTCTCGAAAAAAACCAAAAAAAAAAAAAAAAAAAAAACAAATCTTGGAGTTAACATGGGAGAGTTGGGACACCAGGGTGGGGTGGGAGGATAGAGATAGATAGGAGGGATTCCAACTAGCTGAGTAAGATAGACAAAGTGCTGATAGGAGGAAGAGAGCTCTTAGCAAAGCAGCAAAGCCGTCTCCGTGTTCCAGCCGGCTCCCACAAGGCCTCTTGAGAAACAGGTGCAAGACGCCATTGCCCTTTCCTCTTGTAAACTTCTCAACTTTATGCATAGTTACATCTTTACACATAGTATTTTTTTTTTTTTTGAGACAGGATCTCTAGCCTAACCAGCAAGCCTGCTCTTCTGATTCCATGTACTGAGATTACAGGCATGCACCACCATGGCCAGTTTATATAGTTCTGGGGATGGAACTCAGGGTTTTGTGCATCCTAGGCAAGTACTCTACCAACTTAACTACAGCCCCAGCCCATTTCTGCATATTCTTGCATATAATATATCTAATTATAACAGACTGAATTCTGGGTAAGGATGGCTTCTAAGGACACCTTCGCCTTTTTCCAAAAGAAAGCCACCCTAGAGGTGGTCAAGGAGAGAAGAAATGTTGGCCAAGAGCCTCACATTCATAAACTCAAGAGCTTCCTATCTCTCATCACTGTGCACGGAGGACTACCTGGCCAGACCTCCTGTGAGTGCTGGCCAGGAAGGATGGAGGAGAGCCAGGAGGAGCCTTCATCCAAACTTTCTTGAGGCAACTGCATCTGGAAGTGGGACTGTGGTGCCCAGAGAACAGGAAGTGCCCCTGCCTCAGAGCTGCAAGAGGGAGCAATTGGTCTGAGAAGAGAAAGGGAGTTGCCCCTTTCCCTACCTAATACCCTCACACCCCAGTCACAGGAGACACCCCAGCTTTGCAAGCCCACCCGTCCCTCGACTTGTTTCCTCACGCTCTCCTGTGTTTCCAGTCTGTATTTCAACAGATTGTACCTAACACATTCTACCAGACCATGCCATGCAACAGGTGTTTGACGTGGAATAGGGAGATGTGGCTTGAGCCATCCAGACCTTCAAAAGGCTCTTGGTCCAGCTGGCATGAAGGTTTAGTTCAATCCGGAATGGTGGTGTCCACGGACACAGGAAGAGGAAACACAAGAAGCTTCGCCTCTTCTCTTTGGTCCAACCCCAGAAGCTACTGAACAGCAGGGGGTGGGGGGATGGGGGGGCAGGACTTTACAAGAGCTGCATGACCCAGGCTTATGGGCTGATTATAGGGGCAAGACCAGCAAGGAGGCAGTGCAACCACCTACCTAAGGCAGAACAAGGGTGGAGTAAGGGGTGTAGGATGGAGGGTTCTCACTTGTCTGGAGTGCAGGGGAGGGGTCAGGACTGATTGATGACCTACTGGCTAGTGGTCCAGGAGCAGAGCTGTGTGAACCACAAAGCAGAGGATTCCCTGCAGAGGCAGGACAGAGATTAGCTTGGCTTTTACCTGTGGGACCTTGTTATGCAGCAGTTTCCTGAAAAGCAAAGCATTTCCTCCTGGAGGGAAAAGGGAAGCTCATGAGACTCCAGATGAGACTTACACATCTCAGAAGCTCAGACTCACTAGAGTCATGGTTGCTGGGGGAAGAGACTCTCTAGCCAAGCAAGCTGTGAAGGAAGCCCCAAGGATACAGCTTTCAGCGTGTCACTCACGGTGAGGCTGGGGCTTTGTTTTTATGAGCGACTCCTCACCATACTCCTCCAAGGGACCCCAGTAAACTCACTGGCTCACTAAGCTGGACTTTGGTGCCATGAGTGGGTTTTGTCTTATGTTTAGGAGGAGGCTGTCATCAGTGCCCTAGTTAAGGTTAGTATACAGTTATTCATGTCACCCCAGGAAAAGCCACACAGAACAATGGACCTGAGAGGAGCTATCCAAAGGCAGGAATAGGAGGGACCCTTTGAGGCTACCTGAACCCACTGAAGAGGTTCTTCTAGGAAGCCTGAAGTGTGGAGAGCTCTCAGAGCTCTTCAAAGCAAGAATCCCAGGCAGGATTCCACAGCATGGACTGTGTCTGTGCTGTCATTGATTTTTTAAAAAAAGGGGGCTGCAATGAATTAAAAACTAGTTTCCTCTCTGCGCACTTCATTTATAGGTACTTCCTGCTCTGCCTTTGATGGTCTTTATCTCTCGGATGGATGGAGTCTTCCATCTCCAGAACTTCATGGAAGCTCTAGTAGCTCAAGACCCAGTTCCCACTGGGCAAGGGGACAGAGGGGCCACTGTTTTCATCAGTTTCCTAGCCAGCCACCTCACACTCGTCCATACCCTCATGAGTGGCTCTGTTCAGAAGACCATCTAGGGATGAGGCTCTGTTGCTCGAGCACTTGCTGTCTTAGTGTCTTAGCCAGGATTTCTATTGTTGTGAAGAGATACCATGACCACAGCAGCTCTTATAAGGAAAGTATTTCATTGGGATTGGCTTACAGTACCAAAGGTTTAGTCCATTGTCATCATGGTGGGGAGCATTGCAGAGAGCGTGGCAGTGTGCAGGCAGATGTGGTGCTGGAGTAGTAGCTGAGAGTTCTACATCTTGCAGGCAACAGGAAGTCAACTGCGACACTGAGCAAAGTTTAAGCAAAAGACCTCAAAGCCCTCTGCAGTGACACACTTCCTTCAACAAGGCCACACCTACTTCAGCAAAGCCACACCTCCCAATAGTGCCACTCCCTTTGGGGACCATTTTCTTTCAAACCACCACACTTAGTTAAGGTTACCATTGCTGTGATGAAACATCATAACTAAAGCAAGTTGGGGAGGAAAGGGTTTATTAGGCTTACACTTCCACGGAGCTGTTCACCACCGAAGGAAGTCAAGACAAGAACTTAAACGGGGCAGGATCGTGGAGGCAGGAGCTGACGCAGAGTCCATGAAGGGCTGCTGCTAACTAGCTTGCTCAGTTAGCTTTGCTGAGCCTGCTTTCTTATAGGACCCATGACTATCAGCCCAGGGATAGTACCACACAGCATGGGCAGGGCCCTCCCCCATCAATCACTAATTAAGAAAATGTCTCACAGCTAGATCTTATGGAGGTATTTTTTCAATTGAGGTTCCCTCCTTTCAGATGACTCTAGCATGTGTTAAATTGACATAAGGGGTTGGGGATTTAGCTTTGACATAAGGGTTTGGGGATTTAGCTCAGTGGTAGAGCACTTGCCTAGCAAGCACAAGGCCCTGGGTTCAGTCCTCAGCTCCGGGGGGAAAAAATTGACATAAAATTAGCCAGGACACTTGCCTAGCATGCACAAAACATAGTTTAACCCCTAGCTCTATGTAAACCAGGCACAGTGGTGCATGCCTATAATCCTAGCACTCTGGAGCTGGAGGCAAGAGTATCAGAAGTTCAAGGTTATCCTACACACACACACACACACACACACACACACACACACACACACACACACACGGTGACTTTGAGGTCAGCCTACACTGCATGAGACTCTGTCTCTAAATAAAAAACAAACTAACAGCAGCACATTTTAACCAAATACTTGTTTCTTTGTTGCTTATCACACTTGATGGACCAGCCCTACCTGTGTGTCTCCAGCCATAATGGTCACTAGTTTCACACTCGTGCTCCTGTTACCAGAGCTGTCAGGGGCAGAGCCTGGGCCCCGCAGCCCTAACTAGCCAGGCTAGGCCACCATCCTCAACAAGCCAATTAAACATACAAAAGGAGAGTGACTCGCTGTGGCCACATGGAGAAGAGGAGCAAAGATGTCCAGTGACTCCCAAGTCAGTATTCTGGGTCCTGACATGAGATGTAGGTTTAAACAGAAGGCCAGAGTTGGGTTAGAGAGATGGCTCAGTGGTTAAGAGCACTTGCCACTCTTGGGGAAGACCCAGGTTCGATTCCCATCTTTGGTGGCTCACAAAGTCCATACTTCCTGTTCCAGGGATTGTAACAGCCTCTTCTGACCTCCTAGGTCACCAGTGCACAGACATATATGCAAGCATAGCACGTACATTCATACAATAAAATAAATAAAAAATGTTTCAATAGGGGCCAGCTCTATTTATTTATAGCTAAGCAGTCCTGATCAGGGTGTGATCCAGACATCAGTCTGTGCTGCAAGGTGACAAGCTCCCCCTCTGGCTGACACCAAGCTTCGGCCTTTCCTTCTTCCACTATGAGTTTCTTGAGGAGGAAATTCTATTTTCTTAGGGTAGCCTCAATTGCCTCGATTGCCTGGTAGCCAAAAGGAGGGGCACAAATGCCTTTTTAGACTAGTTCCGTTCCTGCAAAGAGCATTACACTTGCCCAAAAGGCTTTGGGATAACCCATGCAGAATATCAGCTTTTCCTTAACATACATGTGTATAACACTAAGCATGTGGTGCTCAGAAGAGTTGTGTCCCTCAGTGGTCACAGGACGCTCTGAAACACAGATGTGGCAGAGTCACCCCAGAACTCCTGGTTGGAGGTCCTGGGTTGGTGTCACTGATGTTTTAGCCGTGCTGTTAGGATTGTCCTTGCACAATCTGAAGTGTGTGTGCAGACACACCTGGGGGCTCCCTGCTGGGGGTGGCGCTGTTGCCGGGTTGAGTGGAATGTGGATTGGAAGGCCTGACTAACCTGTTCCCAAATTACCTTCTGAAGAGCTGGTATTGCACAGGCCTTCAATCCCCGCCCTCAGGAGGCGGCAGCAGGTGGATGGATCTCTGCAGGTTCGAGTCCAGCCTATTCTACATAGTGAGTTCCAGGACAGCCATGGCGAGAGAGAGAGAGAGAGAGAGAGAGAGAGAGAGAGAGAGAGAGAGAGAGAGAGAGAGAGACCCTGTCTACAACAACAAGGATGGTATCACTGCTCCCGCAGCAGAGGGTGTCTTGTCCGCAGGCCTTGATGTCCCAGGTAAGACCCAGCAGGTTCACATGCCCATAAGAGGTGACTAAAAAAGCCTCATCGCTGTTTAGAGTGTGTCTCCGATTGTGTGTTGGGCTCAAGCTGTTTTCCTACTAGCTCTCATCAGTGAGAGCTTCCTGTTCACATCTGCTCATCCAGAGTCTTTTTCTCAATGACTCTTTCAACATAAATTAAAGAAATTGGCCGTTGTTTGTCTTCCGCAGATACCTTTCCTCTTTGTCCCCAAGCTCTCCCCTCAGACTTTACTACAGCTTTTACCTTTTTTTAATGCGATCAAATGTATCATTCTTTTCCCTTGTGACTTCAGGCTTAAGCTGTTACTTAAATATTTTATAGCTCCCTTGCAGTTCTCGCTTGGATAAAACGTAAGTTGCTCCGAGCATTATCTTCAGGTTCAAACACAATGCCTTATGCTTGTCAAGGATGCCTCCAAGTGGAGACAGACAGAGGACAGTGGTAGACAGACAGAGATGATAGACATGATAGACCAATGGATGATGACATACACATCAACAGATCAACAGATAAATAAATCAACAGGTAATGACATACACATCAACAGATCAACAGATAAATAGATCAATAGATGATGACATACACTTCAATAGATCAACAGATAAATAGATCGATAGATGATGACATACACATCAATAGATCAACAGATAAATACATCAATGGATGATGACATCACTTCAATAGATCAAGAGATAAATAGATTAATAGATGAACTACATGTAGGTAGGTACCTAGCTAGATGGATAAATCATAGATTTATCTGTAGATAAAGAGAGAGGAAGGTGAAGAAGAGAGGAGAGGTGATTGACACTTAACTGCTGTCCCTTTTCAAAAATCCAGGGGTGTGTGTGAGCTGATGTGTGCACATCTATGTGCATGGGTGTTCTAGTTAGCTTTCTGTTGCTGTGATAAACACCATAATCAAAAGCAACTTTGGATTCTGTCACAAAGAGAAGTCAAGGCAGGAACTTAAGACGGGAACCTGCAGGCGGAAACTGAAGCAGAGACATGAGGAATGCTGTGTAATGGCTTGCTCTCTGTGGCTACTTCAGTTTGCTTCTTCTTTTTTTTTTTTTTTCTGAGACAGGGTTTCTCTGTGTAGCTTTGTGCCTTTCCTGGAACTCACTGTAACCCAGGCTGGCCTTGAACTCACAGAGATCCGCCTGGCTCTGCCTCTCAACTGATGGGATTAAAGGAGTGCATCACCACTGCCCAGCCTCAGTTTGCTTTCTTACATGGCCAGGACTACCTGCCCCAGGGGCATCGTGACCACAGTGGTGGGACTTTCCCAAGTCTGTCATTAATCAGGAAAACGCACCACAGACTTACCTGTACATCAGTCTGATGGAGGCATTTTCTCAACTGAGGATCCTTTCTCCCAGATGACTCTAGACTGTATCAGGCTGACAGAAAACGAACCAGCGCAGTGGATACAGGTGACATGTGTGTGCATGCCTATGGAAACGCGAGGCTGATGTCGAGCATCTTCAATCATGTTCCACTTTTTCTTTCTTTATTTCTTATTTACAAATAATAGTAATAAATAATAAAACTAAATTATGTTAATGACAAATATTGGTAAAAAATTAATAAATAAAACTACTGAATGATTATTATTAATAAATGTGTGTGTTTATGATGAGGGGTACACATGCCATGGCCTGCATGTTTAGGTCAAAGGTCAACTTTGTGGCATCAATTCTCTCCTTCCAACTTTCTTTGGGTTATGGGCATTAAAGTCTGTTCGTTCTACTTCTGCCTTTGCCTGCTAAAAGCCATCAGGCTGGTCTTAAAAAAAAATAACATTTTTTGAGTCAGAGCCTTTTACTGAAACTGAACCTTGTCATTTGCTAGTTGACCAGCAAGCCCCAATACCCACCCGTCCCCACCTTCCCAGGACAGGGATTACAGGCATGTGCCACCGTGCCTGGCATTTTCACATGGGTCCTGGGGATCAAACTCAGGTCCAAATGCTTGTGCAGCACACACTTTATCAACTGAGCCATCTCCCCAGCCCTGCTCCCAGCAATGGTTTTAAACTCAAAATGCTTTCTGAAACACCCGTTCTCCTTGATTTTCCTGGCTCTGTCTTGGAGGCTTTCGTTCGCTTCCTGGCCCTGGCTTCCTCTTTGGTTCCTTCCTCTCTTCTGCCCCTTAGCAATGACATCAGTCCACCTCCTCTCTCTTCACTGTCCCCCACGTCCCCAGCAGGGATGGTACCCGAGGAGGATGGGTGGTTTCCCTCAGCTTTACTTCCCCTCAAAGACAGGAGAGAGGACGAATGGAAAAATAAACAGAGCGTGTGCTTTCTTGTTCTTGAGCAAAGCTTGCATTAAAAAGTGTCTTTTGAAGGCTGCTCTGGTTTCCTTTGTGTTACTGTGATGGGGACAAATGCAGCTTGGGGAAGAGGAGGGTTTGCTTCCAATTCCTGGCTGCAGCCCATCGTGGCTGGCGAGTCACAGAGGCAGAGGGCTGCTCACACTAGAGCCGCCCCCCTCCAACCCCCGGTCAAGGGCAGAGAGGAACGAACAAACCCATGCTGCCTGCTTGCTTTCTCAGCACTCAGCTAGATTTCTCTACTGAAACAGCCCAGAGCCCAGCCCATGAAATGGTGGCCTCCACATTCAGGGCATCGTCCCACCTCAGTTAACAGTCAGGACAATCCCTCCACGTGCCTACAGGACATTGGCCAAATCTAGACACCTCCTCATTAAGACTGTTCCCGGGTGATTCAGCACAGAGAGACTTTGCTATTTCTGCTGGCGTCGTCTAAGCAGAAAGAGGTCATTGTCCATGTTCATACAGCCTGGAGCTGAGCAACGGGACCTCTCACTGCCATTGCTTCTGGTAACTTTCCTGTAACTGAACACTGTCCACCTTGTGTAGCAATGTGGCCTCACCATCCTCTGAATACCACACACACACACCCAACACACACCTTCAAGCTGAGACCATTCCTTCTCATTCATATATCTCCTCTCTTCCTTGAAGATGATCGGTTCATAAAAACTCAGATAGGAAACCAAGGGACTCCGTCTTCTTCCTCCAGTGCTTCTGGTTCTGTGACCAGATTCTGCTAAGATCATTTCCTGTTCCTAGAAGCCATTGTCTCAATCCAGACCTCTGTCCCCTCTCAGCCCAACCACCCTCCAGCTGGTCCAGGAGAACCCCTGGAATCGCTCTGCTCCTCTGTAGCTGGAGTTTTCCAAAGCCTTACCTGGGTATCATGGCTCCTTCACCCAGCTCAGGGCCGAGCAGAGCGTGGTCACCCATGTTGAAAGGTGTGAACCTGCAGGTGTGTCCAGTCTTTTGACACTGACCATTTAACACTGTCACCTGCAGAGTTCACGCTCAAGGACCATGCCATCGAGTTACAAAACCAAATCGTAAGATGCAATCTCATAATTCTTTAAATACGTTTTCAGCCTTGTGTCGGGCTGTGTTCATATCTATTCTGAGGTGTATGTGGCCTGTGGGCCACGGGTTGAGAGGCCCGGCTGTGAAGCAGAAGCTCTAAAGGGATATGGGCTCCAGGAAACGCTCTTCCCCACTCCAGGGACTCCAAGCTCTGCCTCCCAGGGCTACCTATCACTGCTGCCTGCCTGGGTTTGTTGAACAACAGATGAATAGATACCTGGTCCCTGGGCACCTAGGAGGAGAGGTCCCGGGTGGAAGAGAATCTAAACAGGGTCTTCAGGCATGCTGGTGTGACTATTAATCTTGATTGCCAACTTGATGGGATCTAGAATCTGCAAGCATCTCTGCAAGGCAGAGTTTCTAGATCCGGTTCACTGAGGACAGAAGATGCCCCCTGAATGTGGGCAGCTCCATCCCATGGGTGGGGTCCTGGACTGTGTAAAAGGGGGAAAGCGTACTGAGCCCCAACATTCATTATTCTCCGCCTGCCCACGTGTGATCAGCTGCTTCACACCGCTGTAGTCACACTTCCCCCACCTTGATGACTGGACCCTGGAAGGTGAGCCCAAACAAACCCCGCCTCCCGGGGGCTGCTTTCTGTCAGGCATTTTGTCAGAACTGCGGGGGGGGGGGGTTGGGGGTGGACGACAATGAATACAGTGGGCTGCATGAAGCTCAGAGGCCAAATTCCTTCGTTGCAAAAGTGATTGTCACACAGGGATAGACTGAGAAGGGTCGGCCTTGCCCTGCTCACTTGCTTCATTCACAAGCTCAGACTCTAGGAAAGGTTCCAATGAATCTTTCCAGATGTGTTCGGTTCACATAAAGGCATAGGTGCCTACCTTTCCGTGCTTTCCATCAGCTCAGAATTCAGCTTATCACATTGCCACTTAGTACAGTGCCTGGGTGGAGGCACAGGCTGCATGCCCCTGCACCTGACATTCTAGCAAATGGGTGTGTCATAGCAAGCTTCAAGTCCATCAGTAACGAACAGGCCTTTGGGGCCGGGAGATGGCTTTATTGGTAAAGTGCTTACCTTGAAAGCATGAGGACCTGAGTTCAAGTCTCAGACCCTATGTGAAAACAAGGCTGATGGTAAGTGCTTGTAATCTCAGCACTGTGGAGGCAGAAACAGGACACCTAATAAACCGGGTGTGTGGTGACAAATCTGTAATCCCAGCATTCAGAGGCTGAGACAGGAAGAATCGCAAATTCCAGGCTAGCCTGGGCTACCTAGTGAGACCCTGTCTCAAGACACACACACACACACACACACACACACACACACACACACACACACACACACACACACGAGAGAGAGAGAGAGAGAGAGAGAGAGAGAGAGAGAGACAGAGACAGACAGAGACAGAGACAGAGAGAGACAGAGACAGAGAGACAGACAGATAGACAGACAGACACAGACAGAGAGAGACAGCAACAGAGAGGGAAACAGAAAGAGAAAAGCAGGAAGGCCAGCAGGCTGGTTGTAAATGTAGCTCAGTGAAGGTTGCTTGCCTCGCTTGCAAAAGCCTTGGGTTCAGTTCCCAGAAGTGCAAAAAAACAAAATGGAATTTAAAAACTAAAAATTAAGTGCCATTTGGTAAATATTGCCACAGCACCACCAGAGAGGCTCACTTGACTGACAGCCCATTAACAGCCCCCATGGTGTCGCCTCCCGCTCCCCTGACCCACCGTTCACTGTCATCACTACTTTGCAAATAAACTTATGGAAAGTGCGTGTCTCTATGAAGCTGTGCCTCCAGTGATGAGCTGGAAGGAGCCTCTTTCGTATGTTTATTGACTGTCCCCGTCCCTAATTGAGAGCTGCCCACGTGTGTTCATTTTTTATTGATTCTAAATTGATGCATTGTTCTTCGTTATTAATTTCTAAGTGCCCCCCCCTTCCAATGGCACGGATATGAATATGTAAAGCTGGTTCCTGGCTTTGTCCTTCTGTTTCCTTTCTGCTACCCGAAGAATGGCAGTCTCATTTGACAAAGGCTAGGGAAAAGGGTGCTCATCCTGGCTAGGCAGCGAGGAGGGGGACCCTTCAGTCGCACCTGACGGGAGCCAAGGCTCAGAGATGAGAAGGAACACGGAAGATTAATATGACCGGAGCAGTTAGTGGAGAGAAGGATTGATGAGTGTGAGCGCTGTCAGGGTAGGAGACTGCGGGCTGCCGCAGGGGAGACAGCTAAAGCCTGGATGGAGAATACCCCCGCTGCCACTCCTCTCAGGCAACCGGAGAGCCTTCTTTAAAAAAAGATATGTGGGCCAGCAAGATGGCTGGCAGGTAAAAGTGTTTGTCACCAAGACGGGTGACCTGAGTTCAGACCTCCGGTCCGCATAATAGAAAGAGAGAACCAATTCCCACAGTTGTCTCCCGACCTCCACAGTGGAGTGCTTGCTGAGAGCATGCATGGAGACCTGGGTTCCATCCCCAGCACTGGCTGAAGAGGGAAAGGAAGGAAAAGAGTCTAAGATTTGGGGTGCAGACTGGAGATGCAGCTCAGGGGGTATGGCGCTTGCCTAGCAGGCACAAAGCCTTGGGATCCATGCCTAGCACCACAGAAACCAGGTGTGGCTGAGCACACCTATAATCCCAGGGAGGTGGAGCCTGGAGGATCGGAAGTTAAAGGTGGTTCTCATCTATACATAGAGTTCGAAGCCAGCCTGTGATACATGAGACATTGCCCTTTTTAAAAAAGTTTTAAAGCCTAAACATGAGCTGAACAGGGATGACAATGGACATGCCCAGGCAGATGTGAGGGGGGTACGCGAAACCTCAGTCCCGCACAGAGAACTACGGGCATCTAAGGAATATTAGAGTGGGATAAATAGTCCTCCCCAGGGAAGAGCACACCAATTGGCTATCCAACACTAGATGGTTAAAACACACGTATAAGGAACATTATACAGACCGAGCAGGTTAAATTCAGGAATATATATGTATATACGTATACATGTAGGCAAGTAAAAACAATGAAAAGAAGAGGCCATGAACTTGAAACCAAGTGAGGAGGAGTATATGGCAGAGTTTGAGGGAGGAAAGGGAAGGGAGAAATGATGTAATTCTATTATCTCAAAAATGAGAAAAAAAAAAGGTAGAAAAAAAGATTTTAGCTTCTTGTAGCATCCTAGACACTGTGGTGCATATTTAAAATGTCTGATTCTGTTTCAGCTTCACACCGCGGGGAGAGAGTGTTCTTTGGTTCACTTAGAAGCTGATGAAAAGAAGGTTCAGAGAGGTTAGGTACCTCGCCGAAGGTCACACAGCCCATAAAGAATAGAAGCACACCTGCCTCCAAGTCTCCGGTTTCCATCGCTGCACTTGTCACAGCCCTGTGACACCCGTGTCCCCTGAGCATGGGGGAGGGGACCGAAAGAACTTGCTTGATTTCACACAACTTGCAAGTGAGGGAATTGGGGTTTTTGACTCTGACTGATGACTCCTAAGACCTTGCTGTTCTTTCTTGACATACTCCTGAGCACAGAGTCCCCAGACTGACAAAACATGGGTTTAAGAACATTCCTAGTTCTCACTGATAAACCTCTAAGTTTAGAAACCCTGCCTTTGCACAGAGTGCTAAGGCCTGAGGTCCAGCCCATCCTATTGAGTTACCTCATGCAGCTCACAGACTCCTCTGAGAGAGTCAGTCATTATCACCCGTACCAGGTCCATTTGCCCAACTGAAACCCAGCCTGGAACAAGAGATCCCTAGGATCCCTAGGGCCAGCCAGGGCTGGGGACTCTATTGAAGCAGGGCACTGAGGTCCAGACTGGGTCCCATGTGGGTCCTGGGTTCCTTCTTGAAATTCTCTAAAGTGCCATCTGGCACCTGTGGTGGGTAGCCATTCCAGCTTTGGTCTGGAAGTTCCAAGCCCCATTGAGGCTTCAGTAACTGTCACACCTACAAGGCGGGGCCAAGAGAGGACCCTAAAGACCCGAGATCTGGATGCACCATCTCTCTTGGTTCCCAGACCCTGAACGCTGGAGGTAGACCGAGCAGAGTTCTCCAGAGAACACCACCGGACTGTGTTGCGTCTTTCCCAGACCCTGCAACCTACCTATCCCTTCATTTGTAAGTTACGCCACTAAATAAACCTCCCTTTTAACTATGTGGAGAGGCATTAATATTTTCACCAATAGGCACCCAAGACCCTCTAGGGCATGCAGAGATGTTTACAAAGGGCTCCTGAGCCAGACCTGAGCCATCATGGGCTGCTGCCCATATTTCTCCCCTTCCTGTAGCTCACAGACGCTCTATTCCACTCACGAGATCTAAGAGACCACCATAGGTGCCCCAGGGAGCAGGCTCAGGGCTGCTGTCCCTGCTCCAGGTGGGGGTGCTGAGGGGTGGTGACCCCAAGAGCTGGAGCCTGGGCCTTCAGAATCTTCTGGAGTATTGACTTTGGGAGATTCTGACACAGGCTGGCTGGGGGACTTGTTCCTTGAGTACAAGCCACTTTTGTGGGTTGTGTGGGGATCTCAAGACTGCGACACCCAAAGGTGAAGGGTGGTAGCAGGCATCCATGACTCATGTACTTCCCGTTGCTGGCACCAGGTGGCGTCCCCACCTACCCCTTTGCAGGTAGCCTTGAAGGGTGCCATGCCCACTTCCCTAGCACATGTGGGCCCCGGGGCAACGAACCTTTCATACTGATGTGTGTTCTTATCACTGGTGGATGCTGTGGTACAAGCTCCCCGGAGCTTCCTACAGTGGCCCACAGAGGACAAAGTCTTCTTGCACGGACACACCAATCTTTCCCATGAGGGCTGGGGTGCAGGCCACATTGACAGCTATCTTATTCTAGGGGCATGTCTCTTGCAGCCTGGTAGTTCAAGAGACGTCCCTAAGCTATCCTGTTTATGCTTCAAAATTACAAGTGGTGAATTTAACCTGACAGCAAAGAGATTTCTTGCTCTCATTTGCCTGCATTTTTGGCAATACGTGTACACACGGCGTCAGCCTTATAGGATATAGGATCACCATGGAAACGTACATCTGTGTGTGCCTTTGAGGGTGTTTCCAGAAAGGTTTAACTAAGTGGGGAGACCCACCCTAAATGTGGGTGGTACTGTGCGTTGGGTTGTAATCCCAGACTAAATAAAAAGAAGACAGTGAATTGAACACACACCAACAAGCGAGGTAATACATGTCTGCATGGACATGTAGAGACCTGGGGAATATTGCTTCAAAGGCACTGCGGACCTTAGTTTTTGAGACAGGGTCTCTCACAGGCATAGAACTCACCAAGTAGGCTAGGCTAGTGGGCCAGTGAGCCCTAAAAAACGACTTATCCCCACCTTCCCGGCACTGGAACAAAGTGCACACTGCGATGGCCAGCTTTTGGGGGGGGGTGTTTTAATAGGGGTTCTAGTAATCAACCTCAGGTCACCATGTTTGCAATGCAGACGCTTCACTGACGGAGCCTTCGCTCCAGCCCACAATTTGGTTTCCAAGGCCGCTCTCCAGCCTCGTGATTGGCTACAGGAGGCCAGGGAGCAGGACGAAGCCGACTGGGTGTTTTCCATAACTGGCATTGAGGCACCCCAAAACAAGTCTCACTGATAGCATAGCCCGGAGGCCGAAGGCGACACGTGAGTCCCTGAGCTGCCTTGTTGTCTTAGTCAGCAGCTGGATAGATGCCCTGGTTTCCTTCCTGTCGCTGTGATAAAAACACCCTAACCACAAGTGAGAAAGAGTTTATCTGGCTCCCAAGTCCAGGTTACAGTCCATCAGTGAGGGGAAGTCGAGGCAGGAACTGAAGCGACTAGTCATGTCACATCCACACTCAAGAGCAGAGAGGTAAATGCATACAGGCCGTGGTTTCCTCTCAGACACTTTCCTCCGCTCTTAAACTATTCAGGACCCCCGCCTAGGGAATGGTGCTGCTCACAATGGGCTGGGACTTCCCACATCAATTAACAATCAAGACAACCCTCCACAGTCACGATGACGTCTACATCATTAAGAGTCTCTTTCCAGGTGATTCTAAGTAAGGAAAGTTGACAATTAAATCTGACCAGCATGCCAGCCTTTGCCTAGCAAAGCCAAGCTGGGCTAAGAAGCACCCTCACTGTTCACACAATCAAGACAGTCATCTCAAGCTGATGAGTCACCTAGATGTCTTTCTAGAACGCCCAGCTTCCCCTTAACTTTCTAGGCTCTTCTGTAGATTTAGATTCTTTACAATGCTTTTACCCACTCAGGCATCTCTCTGGCCTGCTTCCTTTCCTTTCCTTTCCTTTCCTTTCCTTTCCTTTCCTTTCCTTTCCTTTCCTTTCCTTTCCTTTCCTTTCCTTTCCTTTCCTTTCCTTCCCTTCCCTTCCCTTCCCTCCCCTCCCCTCCCCTCCCCTCCCCTCCCCTCCCCTCCCCTTCCCTTCCCTTCCCTTCCATTTCCTTTCTTCTTTCTTTCTTTTTCCTGTTGTCTCAGTCTGTCTGCCTATAGAATAAGATTTGCATAGTGCAAGAGAGAACTGAGTGCTTGTGATTTAAGGATGTAAATTGCCTTTTAATTTGGAAGAAAAAAACTGCTTGGTCTTGAACCCGTCTCTCTTTAGACATACAGCCAAGGCTGGTGAATTACTCTTACAGCTACAGGGCATTGGGTAAAGACTCTTGGGTGCACCCTATAACTCTGGGAGTGCTGTAATTGCTGCATGAACTCCTAAATTTCCCTCTGGCCAGATCAAGGCAATCCATTCTCATTTAGCCAATCCGCTTAGGATTTACGATTTCCTTTTAGACTGACTTCAACCTTAAATTTTCCCTTTTCATAAAGTCCTTGATGTTCAAATACATTGGTGCCCTGGGGGCCGCCGCCACCTGCCCTTGACATAAGCGCCTACCCCTGCCTCTTGAAGAGAGAGATGATGGTGACCCCATCATAAACATAAACATAAACAGCCACCACCAAGAGTCACTGTTTCAGTGCCCAGGACACTGACACATCTGCCAGAGTGTTGTTTATGTGCACACATTATGTGTGTATGTCAGCATTTTGTGTATATTATATATGCACACATATCATACCTATAAACATATATCATCAAGAAAGACCAGGTCTTTCTAGGTAGTCCTGGCTGGCCTGAAATCCCCTATGTAGACCAGGCCGGCCTCAAACTCACAGAGATCTGCCTACCTTGGCCTCGCGAGTACTTGGATTAAAGGCATCTGGCACCATGAAAGGCGCCCCCTACCCCCCCACACACACATTCAAATTCTGTGTTTTACAAATATCAAAAGTATATGTTGGGGCTCGGGCTTCAGTGAAACGCTTGCCATGCAAACATGAGGCTCTGAGTTTAAGCCCTGAACCCATGCAAACTTAAAATCCCTGTGCTGGGGAAGCAAAGACAGTGCATCCTGGGGACCACTGGCCAGCCAGCCTAGCCTGCTTGGCAAGTTACAGGCAAAAGTGAGAGACTGTCTCATTTACAAACGAAGACCAACACAGACAGCATCCTGAGGAATGACATCTGAATTCGGCCTCTGGCCTCCACACACACATGCACACTTGTGTGTGCACCTGAACACTCACACCTACACACACACACACACACACACACACACACACACACACACACACACACACACAAAAGTCCATGCCCATATACACACATTCAGACATGCATACTTGCATACTCATACACATACACTTTGTGTGTATGTGCCTGTGAATAATTTTCTAAATAGAAATAAACATGTTGTCCGATTTTACAGATGGAGAAGCTGAAGAGAAACAGCAAGTTAGCTGACTTTGTGTAGCAGTGATGGGGATCAAACCCAGGGCCTTCCCACATGCTACACACACACTCTACTGAGCGACAGCCTTGGCCCTAATTTATTGTTTTGATTCTCCGAGTGTGATTGAGCCAATATCTAAGCATAAAAACCGCATTCAAGTAAGAACGGATGTGATTCATCATTGTGCTCACCTGCCCTTGCTGTGTGACCTGTTCTGGGAAGACGTGAACAAACGTCTATTCACCCCAGAGAGGGCACCAGTGAAGGGACTCTGCTTAAGTCTAGTTTGATGAACAAGTGTTTTCTGAGGTTCTTTACAAGAGTATGAATCAGGGGTCACCGACAAGAGCATGGGTGACTCAAAGGCAGCTTCATCCCTGAAAAACCCACTGCAGCCTGGGTGATGACTCACAAAACTGTATCCCTGAAGCTCCCTGTCTGACTTGGGGGCAGCTCTGCCACACAGGGAATCTCCTCTTCCCATCATTGTTACTGCTCATCTAACCTTGGGTGGGACCTTGTGAATCCTGTACTTTTCAGGAGCTTTGTTGAGCTTGTTTTGTTTACTTCCTGAATGTTATGTCGCCCCACTCCCACCCCCCAGTGCCCTTCCTCAAATAGGAAAGCTTCATTTGGAGGAAGGAGCTTCAGCTCCATAATGAATCACTCAGAGCCTGCCTGGCTCAACCAGCCCTGTACCAACCACTACAGACCCTTCCAGGTTAAGACAAGTTCCCTTTGGATTATCCTTGGGGATGTTTACCATCGGTTCTTTGAGGTAATGTGAATGAGCTCTTTTCACACTTGGAGCTGATGCCAAAGATGACCACACAGGCTGCCATGTTAGCAATGACAGCCACAGGCGTGTCCTATGGGGAGGGCTCATCCACAAGTCCTCCTTCTCCCGGCCTCCCTCATGGCTGGGTGGCCCCTTTATGTTCTATGTTCTGATCACAGCTCATTTGCCACACACCTGCTTGCCCCTTGGGCTTGGGAAACAGTCACCTGTGGGAGGGACCCACAGCCACTCTTAAAAACTATCCACATTTGGATTTTGCCGGCTTCATACAAAATGGGAAAAATTAATTTTCTCTTGTCCTTGACTTTTTCCTTCCCCAACCTCAGCTCATTTGCAGCTACAGCATTTGCAAACACAGCTCTCTCTGCCCCAGAGCCCAGCCCAGCATTCGTCCTTGACTTGGTGTCTGCTTTGGGTCTTCTGAAATCTTGGGACCCAGGCTGAGCTCCCTGGACATCAATAGCCTTTCCCTTCCATCTTCTCCACACATTTCCTGCTAAGCTTGAGG
Source organism: Peromyscus maniculatus bairdii (assembly GCF_049852395.1). NCBI lineage: Eukaryota > Metazoa > Chordata > Mammalia > Rodentia > Cricetidae > Peromyscus > Peromyscus maniculatus. Next base: position 30,351,411 of record NC_134862.1, on the reverse strand, counting down.
AAGCTGTGTATTCAGAAGACCCAGGCAGGTCTCTGTGTGGCAGACATCCATTGCTCCTCCACACCAGGAATACTTAGGAGAACCCGGCTGTCTCCAGGCTTAGGTATAGGGTGGTCGGGTTGGAGAAAATTCCTTTGCTTGAACAAAGAGCCTCTCGAATATGTTTGAATTTCAAAGGACCCAAATCACTGAGAACTGTGAGTACTTCAGACTGAGCAAACATTTCCCCAAACTGCTCATGTGTAAGGCAGAGGCTCTGCATGAACGAGTGACTCACACTAATGGCCGTGAGTGGAAGGATGTCCAAGCTGTGGAAGCTCACTTGCTAACCCCTGTGGCTCCTGCAGGTCCCGGTCCAGGGCTGGAACTCACAGCCAGGGAGCCTATCTAGGGACTGATTAAACGTCCCATTTCCCCAAAGGGAGTGTTTTCTCTTTCTCCAGCCCAGCTCTAACCCAACTGTGCTTCTATCATCAGGGCTACTAGCCCGACATGCTGGTATTCTCTGCTCTGCTATCACAATACACCATAACTGTGGCTGGGTACGGTCTTCTCCTCGGATACTCCTGCTGATGTTTGATATCACTGTAGTAGGAAGGAGAGGTGGGGCCTTTAGGAGGTGACTAAGTTAAACAGGATGAGCGAGGCTAGGGATACATCTCAGTGGAGAGAGTTGACTGCCTAACTTGCACGAAGCCCTATGTTTGGCCCCAGCATGTAGATGGAAGCTTCTCTGTCCCACCTATCCTCGTGGTCCATCCAGATGAATCTCTCCTACCTGAGCTCTCTCAGTCACTCATAAAATAATCACTCAGAGGCTTATATTAATTACAAACTCTATGGCCTATGGCTCAGGCTTCTTGCTAGCTAGCTCTTTCATCTTAAATTAACCCATTTCTATTCATCTATGTGTTGCCACATGGCCGTGGCATTATCGTTCTGCTGACATCTTGTTGCTCCTTGGACAGCGGGCTGGCGTCTCTCCTTCCTGCCTGTCTCTTTCCTGTATCTCTGATTGGATTTCTCACCAGCCTGTCAGCTGCCTTACCATAAGCCAAAGCAGCTTATTTATTAGCCAATGGGAACAACATATATTCCCAGCATACAGAAAGACATCCCCCAGCACCAGCACAGTGTGGAGTTGCACACATGCGATCCCAGCACTGGGAAACTGGAGTAAGAAGACTCAGAAGTTGGAAGCCACCCTTGATTACACAGTGAGTTCAAGGCCAGCCTGGGGAACATGAAAGACCTGGTCTCGAAACAAGAACCAAAAAGACATTGTAAACAATGACAACAACAAACACACTAAGGGTTAACGATGCTTCAAAGGGAGTTCTGAATCAGTTACCCTGGAAACAGGTAGTTGTGACATGAGGACACAACCACCGCCCCTCCCTCCAGCTGCACACCCTTCCACTTCCTGCCCGTTGGTACATTGTACACCTTCATCAAAGGTGGGTCCCCAGTTTGGACTTCCCAGACTCTAGAACTGAGATATTAAAAGAAACCTCCTTGGTTTATACATCTCTCAGTCTCAGGCATTCTGTTATAGCAACAGAAAAAATTAAAATGTTTCTCACAGTCAAGGGAGAAAGATGTAAAGGAAGGCATGTGGAAGAAGGGATGTTCAGGGGAGCAGCTGGCCCACTGCTCTCTCCCTCCACTGGCTGCTCCAGTCGTGACTCCCAGGGTGGTTGTCAGGGAAGCAGACACAGGTGTCAATGCCAAAGCCCAGCTCTCACCTCAAAGGGAGTGAGAGACAGTTTATATTAGAACCAGGAACACGATTCACCTTATCCCAAACTCCGTGTTCCAGTGATAACAATTTCGTGAAGTTTTTATGGTAACAGAACAAATAAATCAAGGCACTTGAAATACATGGCGGGAGTTCCCTGTAAGTGGGTATAATAAAGGGGGAATCTCTGCTATAAGGTTCAGGTTCTGTCAGGGACAATCTAGTAGATTTCACATTAGACAGTCACAAGGAGGTTAGGGCCAATATCAGGGAGGGTTAAAGATAGTCCAAGATCATTGGCTTTGATCTGCTACATTTAACCCTTCACAAGCAAGACGGTTTTTAAAAACAATTTTCCCTTTTATTGAAAATAGATTTTTTCCCCTCGCATAATATATCCTGATTACAGTTTCCCCTCCCTCTACTCCCCACCCATCAGGATCCACCCCCTTCTCCATCTCATGAGAAAACAAATAGGCTTCTAAGAGACAATAATAAACGATAAAACAAAAGCCAACACACCAGAATAGGAAAAAAAAAAAAAGACAAAGAAACCAGCCAACCAGTCTCATAGAATCACTGCCATAGGCTTTTTCCCCCCTGAAAACTTCAATTCACACAGTAATTTCCCCTCCAGGCACCCAATGGCAAGGAGAGTGACACCACAGAATGTGGGAGGAGCTTGCCTGCAAAAATATTCCTCCTTCAGAGATACTCTCTCCTCCTGGCTGCCAGCTCCCAGCTCCCAGGCCTGGAAGAGCAGGAGGAAGTGGGAAGAGCCCTCCTCCGGCTGCTGCTGTAGTGAGGGTCCACCCCACCCCTGTTCCCCATTGTCAGGTCTGCTGATCCTTGGGATCTTCCAACCACAGGCCAGAGATGCTGAAGATACAGCACGGTTAGTCTTTGTTGTCAATTTTATGGGATTTAGAGTCACCACGGAAACACCTCTCTAGGCAGGTCTACAGTTTGTAGACTGAGTTAATTGATCGGGAAAACCTATTCTAAATATGGGCAGCACCATCCCATGGCCTGGGGTCCTGGACTGATTAAAAAGGGGGAAGTGAGCCGATCCCAGCGTTCATCTCTCTGCTTCCTGATTGTGGGCGAAATACAAGCCGCTGCCTCATGTGCCTGCCGCCACGCCTTTCCCGCCACCGCCACTGTGGGCTGTACTCTCACAGTGTGACCCAAAACAACCCTTTCCTTAAAGGGTTTTCAGCAACTTTGTCACAGCAACGGGAAAGGTGACAGACACAGAGAGCAAAGAGACACGCGGGCCTTCCGCAGTGGCTACCACACTGCCGTTCCCAGCCTCCCCTGCAGGAGTCTGAGAGGCTTCCTAGGAGGCACTCAGCACACCTCTTTGTGAATTGCCCTGGCCTATGTGCCCCTCCTCGGGACAGACAACCGCCGTTGCCTAGGTGAAGCAAGGGTGAAAAAGCCCAGGCCCTCGGTGTGGTTTAGGATGACCTTGTGGGGCCATAAGAGCATCACGGTGCCTCCCAATCCGACTATGGAGATGGCGGTCCCGGTCCAAATGTCAAACCTTCCCTTCCTGCTGTCTTCACCCTGAGAACCTCTAGAGGAACCAGATGTAAGCTACTCTCTAGCTCAGGTGTTTCCAGCGATCCCCACTTTCATACTGTTCAGGGGTCCCTTTGAGGGGGCAGCCCATGAGAATAAGCACCCACCCAGTGGAAGACTGCTGCTCTCCCGCTATTCAGCGAGTCTGTGATGGCGCCGGCTACTTGCTCAGGGATCTCTCTCAGGCACTTCGTTCTCTCTTTGCTTTAATCCTCTCTTCAAGTGTTTCACTTCTGAGGTCAACGTTGAAACGAGTTTGGCAGGAAATTATCCATTTCTTCTAGACTTCAAAAATGATGGCCCAAATTTGCATATAAATATTTTAATTTCTCTCGTATCTGTGGCTCTATTTTCGTAGCCATTTTCTGGTACTAATCAGAAAAGCTGAGCAGTTTTTGGTCACCAAGAGTAATGTGCACACATGAAAGCTTTTCTGAAGGGAAAATGTGGATTTTTTCATCCCCAAAACGTGATAGCTGAGAAAAAGGGAACGATAGCCGCTGTGTAAAACCCCTGTGACAGGGAAGGAGAGCAGGGAGGGAGAGGAGATGGGCATAAGTTTATTAAGGTACACAATATTTTGGGGAAAACAATACCACCACATCTCCTCTCTTTTTGTCTAAAATTAAAGAAAGCTTATAACTAATACAAGAAAAACTATCTAATAAGTATATACAATATATACAGACAAAAATTACATTAATTTTGTCTAGTCCATTAACATTTGACAGATTCAGATAAAAACTCCATTATATATATTAACAATGTCCAGTCCAGTAACATCTGAAAAACTCAGACCCATTTGTAATAACCATTTGTAATTCCAGTTCCAGGGCATCTGGCACCCTATTCTGGTCTCTTCATGCAACAGGTACACACATGCACACATACACGCATGCAGGCAAAAGATAAAAATAAAAACAAATAAAATTTTTTAAAAAGCAAGCTGAGCAAGCCATGGAAAACAAGACAGTAAGCAGCACTCATTCATGGCCTCTGCTTCCGTTCCTGCCTCCAGGATCCTGCCCTGACTTTCCTCAGTGGCGGATTGTTTCCTATAATCCATACAACTCTTTCCTCCCCATGTTGCATTGGGTCATGGTGCTCTGTCACAGCAACAGATAACAAACAAGGTTGGTGAGTAAGAGCACTTGCTTGCAAGCGTGAGGATCCGAGTTTGAACCCCCAACACTCATGAACAGCTGGGCTTGGCTCTGCATGCCTGTAACCCCGGCTTTGGGGCTCAGAGACAGCTGGATGCAGGGAGCTCATCAGCCAGACAGCGTTCAGTGAGAGAGCCTGTCTCGAGGGAATAGGATAGCAAGTGATAGATGAAGACATCTTTCATCCTCCTCTGCATGCACATGCATGGGCACATGCACCCATACACTTATGTGCACGCACCCACTCACTGTGTGACTTTTCAGCAAACTAATGATATTGGGTTTACTTACAGATATAGGTGAGGGGATTGTGAAGAGCCCAAAGGTAGCTACAAGACCAAAAGAGCACCTCAGCATGGGTAATAACTCACAAAACGTGTACATAATGAAGCTCTCCCAGGGACTTGCAGGCCACTTAACTGTTAGAGTCTTCTCTCTCCAGCAATACTAAAGCTTGCCCTTGAGGAAGGAAGTGCCTTGTAAATCTTACAAGACTCAAATCTTGTGAGTTTTAAGAACTTCCTGGGACACATATGTTGTTTCCTTTCTGAGTTTTCATGAGCCTACCTCTAGGATGGAATATGTCAAGGTAGAACTTGACACAACAGCAAACACACACACACACACACACACACACACACACACACACACACACACCATCCCCATCAACCCACTCACACCCAAACACACATAGTTGTTTTCAAATTGCTAGGTCAGACAACCAACGAAACAGACAAAGAAACTGAGAAAATCTACAGAGGCTTAGATTCAAATGACCAATAAATATAAAAATACACCCAAAATCTGAATGAGTCACAAACATATAAAGTAAAAATGAGAAGTTACTTGAGACCTGTTAGGTAAACTAATGCTAAAAGACTGAGAATACCAGCCTGGAGAGATGGCTCAGCAGTTAAGAGTACTTGCTGCTCTTGCAGAGGACCTCAGTTCAGTGTCCAGCACTCAGGTCCGGCAGCTCACAACCAGCTCTGAGGATCGGACTCTTCTGGACTCTGCACTGTGAGGGCTCTGCACTGTCTCTATACCCACATAAACACAAAACATGTACACATCTCCCCACAACCCTGAAAGAACTGAGAATACCTCCTGCTGGCTCAGCTGTGAAAAAATGAACATTATTGGGGCCATTTTCAAACCACCTATTAAAATTAAGGTGCTAAAATTAAGAGTGCCCTCATTCTCAGTATTTGTCCCATGAAAATAAAAGCATTCCTAATTAAAGCATTAGTAAATTAGGAAACGGACATGATCTATACAAGCGTAGTTGATGTTTATAATAGCAGGACACAAACTGTAAATGGCTGTCAGCTGAGAATTGATGAATGAATGGTGATGTGTTATTTCATTCCATAATCTGTTAGCCTAATAGCCTGCCGGGCAGCCATTTAATAGAGTGCTTTTGTATCACTCTATTGTGCTTAGGTGTGTGTGTGTGTGTGTGTGTGTGTGTGTGTGTGTGTGTGTGTGTGTTTGCACTGAGTGAAAAATAAAGGACACGTGACACGTGCCAGCTGTCAGCCTAAGTTATCCCCAGAAGGGCTTGGACTAGGGCAGAGGTATTCTGTATTCCAAGAAATTGGGATTTACCCCATGAATCTCATTCTGGGAGAAGAAAAGGTATGAAACATGATGCCAGACCAGGAAGAGGTTTGTCTCCCAAACCAAGATTTCACACAGTTCTGACAGCTTCTTAGCCCACATTGCAGGGGACCCTGGAGCTGAGATGATGCTGGGTCGGTGATGGGCAGGACCACACATTGATCAGGACCACTTAGCTATGAACAGCTCTTTCCCTCTGTTTAAACTTGATCTCCAGCCAGCTGTCTGCCTCCAGGCTATGGATTCCCCTCTGTCACCCCATGCTCTCATATGCTTCCAGTTCATCAGACAGACAGAGGAGTGTTGGACCACAGCCCTCCCCAATGGCATTTCTTAATTTCATGGATGTCGATGATGGCCTCCTTCTCTGGCTACTTCCTTTCTTTTTTTCTCCTCTCCCAGATTTCTCCTCCTATTTAACCTCTCTGCCTACCAGCATGGCCTATCCTTTCTCTCACCTTGCTGTTAGCCGTTCAGTTCTTTATTAGACCATCAGGTGTTCTAGACAGGCACAGTAACACAGCTTCACAGAGTTAAACAAATGCATGATAAACAAAAGGAACACACATGTATGCCTGTGTATGTATTTATGCTTGGTTCCCAAAGAAGCCAGGAGAGGATGTGGGATCCCCTAGAACTGAAGTTACAGATGGTTGTGAGCTCTGTGGATGCTAGGAATTGAACCTGGGTCCTCTGCAAGAGGAGCCAGTGTTCTTAACCTCTGAGCCATCTCTTCAGCCCCTCTGCCATTTCTTTCACAAAAGACTAATCAGGAGCTCTCTAAGTAGGGGACATACACGACAACCCCCCTCACAGCCAACTAGCCAGATCCAACCTGAAGTCTTCTCCAGTATCAGGCTTACCCAGCTACAGAGCCAGAGAACAGAGGGGAGGGGTCTGACTGTGCCCCGGGGGCAGGTCCTCAAGGTGAAGAGAAGTCGGGGAGCAGGACTGAGCCGCAGCCCCAGTAAGCAAGCTTGTGTGGAACCCAGCCAAGCAGACAGGCCATGGGCTTCCTGGTGTGGGGCAGTTTTCGGTACCCTGCAGGCAGCCACAAATGGGCTTTTAAGCATCTGGGGTTAGTTCTGCCCTCCGCCCTTTGGGGGAAAGATTGACAGGCCCAGAGGCTTCCTCCCACCCCAGGACAGCCAGGAAAAACTGTTTGTGAGCACAGGAGAGGGAGCATCAGGCAGGCCTGAGATCGGCAGGGGTGGGACAGGGAGAACGGGAAGACAGAGCGTCAGGTCTTATTACCTAGTGCCGCGGTGGTCCCGCCTCAGCCTGGGTTCAGGTCCTGAGACAGTCGTTACAGGCACTGGCATGAAGAAATGAATTATCTGACGACCAGATGAGTTTCACACAAATGGCTGGCCCCGAATAGCTCCAGCCATCTTGATTTATACATCAAAAACAAGCATGCGTTTCCACACTAACAAACAAGAATTTACCCTCCTTCAACATTAACCTCTGGCAAAAAAAGTATGTCAAATAAGTTTGCCCCCCAACTTTTACATCAAAACATCTTTAAAACCAAAAACAACACTTATCATTTTGCTAGCTTGGCCAAATATGGAGCCAACTACATCCTGTCTTTACAAAACTAAAAGGTGACCGACATAAACACACATTTTCAAGAACAGCAATATCATTCAAAACTTAACAAAGCATGTTTACAGGAATAGGGGTGAATTGCCTCCAATCCTGTCGGCACTGAATCAGAACCATTCCCGGGGTCTGGAGCGACAGCTGGCATCCCCAGACAAGAAACCTGAGAAGTATCAGTTCTAGGGAATCCCACATCCTCTTCTGGCTTCTTTGGGCACCAAGCATACACATACACACAGACATATGTGTAGGGAAGCATCAACATCCATGGAACTAAGAAATGACATGGGGGAGGGCTGTGGCCCAACACTCCTCTGTCTGTCTGATGAGCTGGCAGCCTATGAGAGCGTGGGGTGAGACAGCAGAATCCACAGCCTGGAGTCAGACAGCTGGGCTGGAGATCAAGCTGTCCTCCGTGGCTTTCTCCCACTTCCCAAATTTAAGACCCTTGTGAACAAACACACGCAGTTTGAGAGAATGAAAACCCTCTGGTGACATAAAAGCTGTTTTCGTGTCTGTTTTTGCTCAATACAACTGCTTCGTGTCACTGTTTTGTGGGTCTCGTTTTCTGGAAGGGGCTGGGCTTGATCTTCTGACTCAGGGTCTGAAACGGCATCACAAATGCCATCGGACAACTGGAATTGTCATCTGAAGGCTTGATGGTGATGGGGTCCCGGCTGGCTCATTCATAAAGCTGCTAGAGGATGGCACTGCCCACAGGGAACTCAGCCAAGGGATGTCACCAGCACCGTAGGTGGGCTAGGATCCTTGGGCAGGTCCATTTCCTACGTAATACCCATTGCTCCAGAAGTGGCTAATCTAACCTAATCAAAACTGTCTTATTGAAAACCAAAATCTCAACCAAAAATGTTTAAAAACTAAAGGCATTTTTTGTTTTGCTTTTGTGTTTGAGGGTTTTATTCAACGGCTCAGGCCGGTCTTAAACTCGTGGCAATCCTCCTTACTCAGCCTCCCAAGTCCTGTAATTACGGTTGCGTCCTAACTAGGGATACTATTGCTGTGATGAAAGACCACAACCAAAAGCAACTTAGAGAGGAAAGGATTTATTTGGCTTACTTATCCAGAGCCACAGTCCACTGAGGGAAGCCAAGGGAGGAAGTCACACAGGGCAGGAACCTGGAGGCAGGAGGTGATACAGAGGCCGTGGAGGGGTGCCGCTTACTGGCTTGCTCCCCATGGCTTGCTCAGCCTGCTTTCTTACAGAACATAGGATCACCAACTCAGGGGGTGGCACCACCCGTAATGGGCTGGGCCCTCCCCCATGAACCAATAAGAAAATGCCCTACAGGCTTGTCTACCACCTGACCTCACAGAGACGTTTCCTCAGTGGAGGCTCCCTCCTCTCAGATGACTCCAGCTCGTGTCAGGTTGACATAAAACCAGCCAGCACAAAGTGTGTGCTGCTATGTCAGCCCTTGTGACTTGTGTCTGTCTTTCTTTGCTGTGACTTCTGATCCCTGCTGGCCACATAGTAAAGTACATCTCTTAGGTTTTGGTCTAGTGGTGGCCTCGGCCCGATAATGACTGAAGCTCAGCTCACGGTGGCAGCCTGTGACTTCCCAGAGTAAGAAGTTACTAAGCAAGCAAGAGGGCAGTGTTGTACGACTTTTCCTGTGAAGATACGAACAAATGTCTATTCCTCCTAGATAAGGCACTGACAACAGATGGAAGAAACAAGCCTTCCTGAAGCAGTGAGTTGACTGGGGTTACATATAAAAGGATGGGTGACTGAATGACAGCTGTAGCAGTGAAAAACCCACCCAGCATGGCTGAAGACTCACCAAAGCTGCATCCCTGGAGTTCCCTATCCAATGCGTAGGCAGCTCCACTGAGAAGTCTCCTCTCCCTACCAGTCCTTACTGCTTACCCAACACTTGAGGGTAATTGGAAGTCTTGTAAGTTTCAGGAGTTTCCTGAGCCTTTTGAGTTTCCTTTGCTTCCTGGGCCCTACGATTTTCTTCCTTGTTGCTTCCTACTCTTTGTGTCCTCCTCCTTCCTTCCTCCCTCCTTCTTCCTCCCTAGTCCCTCCTTCCTCTTTCCCCCTCCCCCTCCCTTCCTCCCTGCTCCCTGGTCCCTCCTCTTTCTTCCCTGTTCCTCCTCTCAGTTCCCTTCTCCTTCCTCCCTGCTCCCTCTTCCTTCCTCTCTGGTTCCTGCTCCTTGGTCCCTGGCCCCACCTCCTTCCTCTCTGCTTTCTCCTCCCTCTTCCAAAAGAGAATGTTTCAGTATGTAGGAAAGAGGCACACAGCGCCTTAAATGCACTTGAGCTTTTGACCAGTGGAATCGCTCAACACCTGTTCCTCAAGCTCTGGGTCTGGGCTGCAGTTGGGAATTGTTAGGACTGTGATTTTTCTCCCTCGATTCCTTTGGGAAAGGGAGTGAAGTCCAGTAATTCACTTCATTTCACCCTAAGGTGTGTTTGGCTTCTTGTCACTTTGTCCTCCATCCCCAGGGCTGAAGGCACCACTCAGAAGTGATCACTCTATTGCTATCCCTGCAGGGGCATGCAAGTATTCCCCCCAAAGCCATTTAATGGTGGCACTACTGGCACAAGCCACTCAGGGAAGGCCACTCTAGTCTCTCCAGGGAAGCTGAAGACCAACTCCAGGAACAGAAAATGGACAGCTTTGCCCACTTCAGTACTGGGGACACATAGCTTCTCCCTAGGCAGACAGGAGTGTGGAGAGGTGCCTTGTGCTCCAATGCAGAGCACAGGCCTCTACAGATGAAGAGCCTGGCCCTCGGACAGTCCTCACAGATGTGGACCTGGGCCTGTTAGTCAGAAGTGCCCACTCTGCTCAGACACCCTCCTCACAGAGTGGGCACAGCATGCATCCGGGATGCTGTGTGGAGATCCTAATTTTTTCCTGGTGATCTGCAGAGAGCTGAGCCTCCCCTCACACCCAGTGTGCCAGCCAAAAGAACAAGGCACCATCCTTCAGCATGGGAGGCCACTCAAGATGTGGTTTGGCTCAGAACCGACTCACAAATGAGTCTGTCCTTCCAGTTCCCAAAATCAATATTTACTATCAGGGCAGCTTGGGGATCACACCAGGGGAGACCCCTTCCTCACAAGTCAGGGGAGATTGATTGTATAGCCATCACCTCAAGGAGGAAAAAATGACCAGCAGGCTAGCATATGGGAGAAACGGGAATGTGGTTCCTGCAGGACACACAGAACTCAGATGCAGACCTCAGAGCGCCAGCTTACATCCTTGACCATGCCCTGGGTTTCCTCGTTGTCAGTGTGGCTGATGAATCTGCCTCTTGCCCTCACGAGGTTTCCAAAGGGAAGAACTCTCGGGACAAGGCAGGTGTAAGTTCAAGAGCCCGTGAACTGGGTCACTTTGGATAATTTGTCCCATCCCCACAGACAGTTTCCACTTCTGTTACGTGAGAAGAGGAAAATCCACGTGATCAAAGTGACATGAATATCATGTCACAATGCCTGTAAATCCATTAGCACATCCTGGCCTTTGATGAGAAGTACTCAATTAAGTACAGCCAAGAATATGATTAGGTATGTGGCTACGTTCAGCTCCAGACGGAAGCCGATTTTTCAAAGTGTGTGACCTATTGTATTCGGGTAGAGGGTATGAACAGATGATTCAAGGAATGTGTGTGTGAAGGGTAACCTTGGGTGTGTCCTTCCTCAGGCTGCTTTATCTCATCAAGTAGGCTAGGCTAGCTAGCCACTGAGCCCTGAGGACCTGCCTGTCTCCACCTCCCCAGGGTTTGGATTACAAGTGTGCACCATTATGCCCATCAGTTTTTCTCCTGAGTTTTAGGAGTCAAACTCCCGTCCTCACACTTACAGACAAGTACTTTACCCACTGATCCACCTCTCCAGCTTCTCCACAGGTTTTTGGTTTGGTTTGGTTTTGCTTTGGTTGTTTCTTCGTTTCCATTTTGTTTTGTTTTGTTTTTTTTTGTTTTGTTTTTTCCCAGTTTTGTCTCACCTGCGATCTAGATTCTTTCATAGGAGGGTCTAGGAAACTCGGGAAAGTATTGCTATGGACCCTCAGGTATCTCTGAGAACTGTTGCGGAGGTGAGAGTCCCCCAGCTGCCTCATCCTTCTCAGGGCCCGGTCCCTCGGCACTCTGCCCCTCTGCTCTTCCCACCTGGCTCATTGCAGTGAATGTGCCTTGCTCAGTCTCCTGGGCACTCAGCCTCTCACTGGCTTCTGTTCCAGGAGGGCAACCACCTCCTTTAACCCGCCATCCAGGGACTGGGCCCGGACTGAGTCACTGCCCCGTCAGCATCTGGTAACCACATGTGGGAGTGCTGAGTTCACAGGCTGCCTTACTCATGGTACCTTCAGACCTGGACCCGGCCCTCTGCTTTCCAAGCTCTGACCTCAGATCACAGGCATTGTAGACAGACGTTTAGGGCCCAGGACTGCCATTCCAGGAACCAGCAGAAGACTGTTTGGACATTTGTAAATAGGCTGTGTTCTCATCAAACACACAGAGACCCTGGCCTCAGGCCTCTAGATGCACGCATGGTCATGTGCATCAACACTAACACAGACCTGTGCAAGGATCTGTGACCAGTTGGTTAATAGCTGGATAACTTTTGTTTTAAAGATGTCAAGGTGTGTGTGTGTGTGTGTGTGTGTGTGTGTGTGTGTGTGTATGTGTGCGTGTGTGTGTGTGTGCGCGCGCGCGCGCTCATGTGTTCAAGGGCACCTGTGGAGACCAGAAAAGAGCATGAGATCCCCTGGAGGGAGAGTTGCAGGCAGCTGTGAAGGCAGGCCCTCTGTGAGAGCTGTATGCGCTCTTAAACTCTGAGCCATCTCTCCAGCCCCAGTAACAGCTCCCCAGCGCCGCCTTCCGTGTGTTCTACTTTTATCCCTGGTTGAAATACACAATACTCCCTTTCTGTCTTAGTCGGTCGCACCTGGCTATTGCAAAGGTTGTCGGTTCTCACTGACTGCTTTGCTGGTGTGCATTTCCCTGCACACTTCCGTCAGCTCTGCCAGACCACGCAATCACCTCTCCCAGGTGCCCCTTTCCAATCCACTCTCTACCACTCACCGTCCCTTCAGAGGTGACCACTCCAAATTGCACCCCTGTTGGCTCCCTTCTGTTTTCAGAATTTTACCACTGAAAGGATACCTCATGACTTAAAATAATGACCAACGAACTGAGTGTACAAGATTCTGAGTACTCTGCCTGCCTTGGCCATCACTGGGCTGCCCAGCCTCTCCTCTCGCCATGCTCTTTCCTGCCCTTCCAGACAGTGCGCTTTCTACACTTTCTCACATGCCCTGGGCCCCCACACTTCCTCTGACACGGGACCTTGACACAGTTCCTCTTACTGGGACATTCTTCCCATACCAAACTTTTCACACGTTGACTGTTCCTCATCCTTCACACCAGCCGTTGATTGCCCCTTCCTCCAGCCAGCAACCACTCTCCAAACCAGCTTAGCTTGCCGACTGCATATCCTTGGGAGTCCACATTCTGCTCCAGGGTTGACATTGGGGTAAATGATGTTTGATCTGTTCGCTGGTATATGGGACCACTGGGCCAAGTTAATAATTAGTCCCCTCTATCTCCAACCCGGGCACACTCCTGAGAACTCATCGGTGCCCACAGGCAGCTGTTCTGTGAACCAATAATCCCACCTTCCTCCCAAGCCCGCTCCTTCTGGGGTCTCCCACGTCAGTCACCAACAACTCCTTTGCTCAGGTTCTGTGGACCCCAATCCTGGAGTCTTCCATGCCGCACACCCCGTATGCTTCCTCACATCTGGAGTTCAAATGCTGCCCTGACCACCCACCACCCACCCTTGGCACAGGGTGTCAGCATTTACTGCATGAGTCACAGAAGTAGCCATTGTCCTCCGCCATCTTGTCTCGGTACAGCAGTTGAGGCAGCCCTGTTCCAGCATCAGTCAGATCATGTCTCTCTCCCTGTTCAAGTCCTCCTTGCCATCCTGTCTCCGCTCCCCTCCCCCGCTCTGCTCCTGCTGCACTCCCGCTGCGATGGCTACTTTTAACTGTCAACTTGACAATCTAGAACCACCTGGGAAGGGAGCCTCAACGAGGAATTCTCTAGATTAGGTTGGCCTGTTGGCATGCCTGTGCGGGGTTTTCTTAGTTGAGTTAATTGAGTGGGAAGACCCTGAAAGCATGCAGAGAGCAGTTCAAGGGCTGGATGAAAAAGAGGTGGTGAGCCATGCACTCTCAGGCACGCATCAATCCCCTGCTCTCCTCTCCTGACTGGGGGTGTGACTAGCTCCGACTGCCTTGACGTCCCTGCGGTGACAGGCCATAACCTAGGGGTGTAAGCTAAACAAATCCTTTCTTCCTTAAGCTCCTTTCATCAGAGTGTTTAATCATGATGACCAGAATTGAGACTTAGATACCCACATTCAGTCTGGTGCTGGCTGCCGGCCTCCTCTGTGACTCCGGCATGTCCCTGTGGCTGCATTGTCTTGGGATGTTCCTTCCCAGGCAGCTGCTCCCAGCCTCCATTCCTCTCTGAGCCGCCTGACTGGAAAATCACCCCCACTCAGGCTTTCATTCCCATTCCCCCTTCTTGTTGTTCCTGGAATAAGTCCCTTCCTAATGAGCCATGTAGCCAATTACTTCCTTGTTTATTGACTGTCTACCTCATGGTAGGCATGCCGGGTAGGGATAGATGGAGAGTGTTCCCTGCTTCTGGCTTCAGGGTGCACGCTCCCCAATACACAGCTGGTACCCCACAGCTCAGCTACACAGTTCAGCTAGTCTTGCAGACCCAACAGCTGATGGGAGCTACGCCTTCCAGGTGATTTTTAGGGGGTCCAGGCCCGCCTTTTAGAACTAACCCAATAAGCCCAGCTATGATAAGTCCATCAACCCAGGAGCCAATCAACCACACAGACGCCAACTCCCTCCCTTTCCCTGGGACCTGATACTACATTCCACAACCAGAGACCAGACTGGAGTCAGTCTACCTGATGCAAGACAGTCAGGCTCCCATCGGGGGACAAACGGACAAGTGAGGGTCAGGTGGAGTTGTGCAGGGGTAGGCTGGATTGAAGAAACAGGCTGAAAATGGGTGGTAGACAGAAGCAGGCAGGGGAGACACACAGGAGTGCGTTAAAGGGGAGAGGCTGGTCCGCGGGGAAGACGTACCCCTGAGGGCACAGTTTGGGCTGCCCAAGCCTAGACCAGCGGGACTAAGTGCTCAGATGACAAAAGCTAAAAGCACGTAGATCAGAAAATACACGGGAGGAACAGGACCCGAATCCGAACCCGTGGCGCTGACAGTAAACACAGAGAGAGGACAGGTCCGGAAGTGCCTCCACCAGCAGTTGAGAGGCCTGGAGTGGCTGGAAGTGGGAGGGAGAGGTTTGGGGCATGGAATGAAGGTAAAGGGCTAACATCATGGGGGGATGTCGGCAGGTTCATCTTACCCTCAAAAGCCGCAGAACCCGCTCAAGGGCGGAGCCTCAGCACCATCCCCATTCCGCAAAGTCTCCCTGCTTGGCTCACACCTCTGAGAACTCTGGGTCAGGAGAGTTGTCGGGGTGGCTCAGGAAAGCAAGAGGCAGCCCATGCAGGGAGTGTAGGGGTTCAGTCTTTCTCTGCCCCTCATGTGGGGGGCACTTTGATACTGTGTCACCTGGAACATCTGACTATGCGTCCTGGGTCCATCCACTTCTCCGCACCTGCTGACATCACAGCACCCCAACGCCTCCTCGGTGAAGTCAGAGAAGGCAAAGCTGCTTCTCCAGATTTGGCTCACGGTGGAAACAGAACTTCTGGGGGGCATGAAAGGGCAAGCATGGCCCGGTGTGGAACGTCAACTGCGAAACTGCTTCCTGC